>NC_052146.1:194094512-194409402 GCF_902713615.1 Scyliorhinus canicula | reverse complement strand
TGAGGACCCATGGGTCACTGTCCGTGTGGAATTTGCACATTCTCCCCGTGTCTGCATGGATTTCACCCTCACAACCCAAAAGATGTGCAGGGGAGGTGGATTGGCCACACTAAATTGCCCCTTAATTGGAAAAAAAATAATTGGGTTCTCTAAATTTATAAAAGGAAAGGTGTGCTCTGTGCTCTATCTTTAGCTGTATCAACCCCAGCCTCGCACAGGTTGAGGCATTCACTCTCCGCAGCACCTCTCAACACAGTCCCTCCTCCAGCACCACACCCAGCTCTTTCTCCCACTTGGCCTTAACCCCCTGCAGAGACACCCTACTCTCCTCCAAAACCCTCCCATAAATCGCTGAGATGACCCCCTCCCTCCAACCCCATCACCGACAATATCCCCTCCAGCAACGAGGAGGGTGGTGCTACCGGACAGGTTGCACAAACCTTCTTCACAAAATCCCGCACCTGCATGTACCTAAGATCCTCCACTCACGGAATCACAAACTCCCTCCCCTCGCAGAATCCCAAACTTCGCCCCCAACTCCTCCAGAACCGCAAACCGTTCTTCTAGGAACAAATCCTTCATTTCCACCTCTGCTAGCTGCTCCCATCCCTGAAATGTTGCATCCATCCTCCCAGGCTCAAACCCATGGTTCCCCCGAATCGGCATCAACTTCAACCCCGCCCCCAACTAAAAGTGCTGCCGAAACTGCCTCCAGATAGTCAGGATGGCCACTGCCACCAGACTCCCTGAATACCCAGGGCAAATGGAAAGGGTGCCGTTGCCAGCGCCCGCAACCCTGACTCCTTACAAAAACCTGCCTCCATCTTCACCCACAAAGTCTCCACATCCTTATTCCAACCCCGCAGCTTCTCAGTGTTCGCCACCCAGTAAAACAAGTTGGAAGAGCCAAGCCCCCCCACATAAGAACATAAGAACATAAGAACTAGGAGCAGGAGTAGGCCATATGGCCCCTCGAGCCTGCTCCGCCATTCAATTAGATCATGGCTGATCTTTTGTGGACTCAGCTCCACTTTCCGGCCCGAACACCATAACCCTTAATCCCTTTATTCTTCAAAAAACTATCTATCTTTACCTTAAAAACATGTAATGAAGGAGCCTCAACTGCTTCACTGGGCAAGGAATTCCATAGATTCACAACCCTTTGGGTGAAGAAGTTCCTCCTAAACTCAGTCCTAAATCTACTTCCCCTTATTTTGAGGCTATGCCCCCTAGTTCTGCTGTCACCCGCCAGTGGAAACAACCTGCCCGCATCTATCCTATCTATTCCCTTCATAATTTTAAATGTTTCTATAAGATCCCCCCTCATCCTTCTAAATTCCAACGAGTACAGTCCCAGCCTACTCAACCTCTCCTCATAATCCAACCCCTTCAGCTCTGGGATTAACCTAGTGAATCTCCTCTGCACACCCTCCAGCGCCAGTACGTCCTTTCTCAAGTAAGGAGACCAAAACTGAACACAATACTCCAGGTGTGGCCGCACTAACACCTTATACAATTGCAACATAACCTCCCTAGTCTTAAACTCCATCCCTCTAGCAATGAAGGACAAAATTCCATTTGCCTTCTTAATCACCTGTTGCACTTGTAAACCAACCTTCTGTGACTCATGCACTAGCACACCCAAGTCTCTCTGAACAGCGGCATGCTTTAATATTTTATCGTTTAAATAATAATCCCGTTTGCTGTTATTCCTACCAAAATGGATAACCTCACATTTGTCAACATTGTATTCCATCTGCCAGACCCGAGCCCATTCACTTAACCTATCCAAATCCCTCTGCAGACTTCCAGTATCCTCTGCACTTTTCGCTTTACCACTCATCTTAGTGTCATCTGCAAACTTGGACACATTGCCCTTGGTCCCCAACTCCAAATCATCAATGTAAATTGTGAACAATTGTGGGCCCAACACGGATCCCTGAGGGACACCACTAGCTACTGATTGCCAACCAGAGAAACACCCATTTATCCCAACTCTTTGCTTTCTATTAATTAACCAATCCTCTATCCATGCTACTACTTTACCCTTAATGCCATGCATCTTTATCTTATGCAGCAACCTTTTGTGTGGCACCTTGTCAAAGGCTTTCTGGAAATCCAGATATACCACATCCATCGGCTCCCCGTTATCTACTGCACTGGTAATGTCCTCAAAAAATTCCACTAAATTAGTTAGGCATGACCTGCCTTTTACGAACCCATGCTGCGTCTGCCCAATGGGACAATTTCTATCCAGATGCCTCGCAATTTCTTCCTTGATGATAGATTCCAGCATCTTCCCTATTACCGAAGTTAAACTCACTGGCCTATAATTTCCTGCTTTCTGCCTACCTCCTTTTTTAAACAGTGGCGTCACGTTTGCTAATTTCCAATCCACCGGGACCACCCCAGAGTCTAGTGAATTTCGGTAAATTATCACTAGTGCATCTGCAATTTCCCTAGCCATCTCTTTTAGCACTCTGGGATGCATTCCATCAGGGCCAGGAGACTTGTCTACCTTTAGCCCCATTAGCTTGCCCATCACTCCCTCCTTAGTGATAACAATCCTCTCAAGGTCCTCACCTGTCATAGCCTCATTTCTATCAGTCGCTGGCATGTTATTTGTGTCTTCCACTGTGAAGACCGACCCAAAAAACCTGTTCAGTTCCTCAGCCATTTCCTCATTTCCCATTATTAAAACTCCCACGACTGTTACCCTCTCTGGAGCATCATCCTCCTAATCCTTGCTACCTTATCTGCCCACACAAATGACAAAATCAGCCTCTCCACCCACATAAAAACATTTTTGGCAAAAAGACCGGCAGGCACTTGAACAAGAATAAAAACTGCAAAACCGCCTGCACTGTCCTACCAACAAGAGGGGAAGGTATCCCAAATCAGCAAATCCTCCTTAATCCTGCTCACCAAACTTGTAAAGTTCAACTGACGGAGTCGAGCCCAGTCCCAAGCCCCATCTGCACTCCCAGATACCTAAAGTGAGTTGTTGCCACCCAAAATGACAAACCCCCCACCCCCTCCACCCCAAATCCGGCCCCCGGAGAAGATACCACAAAACGCTCACTTTTTCCCAAATTTAACTTGTCGCCTGAAAATGCCCCAAATCTCCTAATCAGCCCCATTATATCCCCCACTAACGAGCCAGGATTGGAGATATATAACATCAGACCATAAGGGTACCGGGACATCTCATCCTCCCCTGACTGCCCTCACTATCCCCCTCCACTTATCCAAGCACCTCAGCACAATAGCCAAGAGCTCTATTGCCAGTGCAAACAGAAGGGAAAACATGGGGCACCTCTACCTCGCTCTCCTATGTGGAGGAAAGTACCCTGAATTCATCTAATTTGTGTGCACACTCGCCATCGGGTCCCTATACAACTGTTTCACCCAAGCCACAAACATAGGCCCAATCTCAAACCTCTTCAACACCGCTAATAAATAACTCCACTCCACATGATCAAATGCTTTCTCGACATCCAGTGCCACCACCACCTGCAACTCCTTCCTTTTTTCCGGAGAAACCGCCGCATTCAGCAGACGCCACCCATTAGATGACAACTGTCTACTCTTCACAAATCCCATCTGCTCTTCCCCAATCACCTTCAGGAGGCACTCCTCTAATCTAAGCGGCAACACCTTTGCCAGAATCTTGGCATCCACATTCAATAACGATATCCCCCCCAAACAATGATTTCCCATCCACCGTGATATACCGGATCCTGGACCATGTCCATCCGATTTCCCACACTTCTCCTCCCACCCTTTCCCCAACCTCTCAGAACGATATCAGGATTCCTCTTGTCCTCATCTCCCACTCCACAGCAGCCTATCTCTGTAATCTCCTCCAACCCCATAACACTGAGACATCTGCACTCCCTGGCCTCTTCTGCATCCCCGATTAGAATTGCAGCAAGAATGGTGCCTGTGCGTTAAGGTGCCTTGGCCTCAGACCCTGGAGTTCCTTCCTTCCCTGCACCTCTCCACCTCATTTTCCTTAAACCTCTTAAAACCTATCTCTTTGACCAAGGTCATTAGGTCTGACCTAATATCTTGCTTGTGCATTGGTGTCAGATTTTTAAAATAATGCTCCTATGAAGCACCTGAGGGCGTTTCAAAACATTATATAATTGTTACCTCAACCACTGAAGGTGGACAGAAGTCATATTTGCTGCCTTGTTTCTTTGACTCTTTGTCTATAAACATTAGGAGTTAGGGTGCATTAACTTTTTTAATAGAATGCTCTGGGTTGTTCTTTTCAGGATGTTATTTATTGCTTTAGAATGTTGTGGATTGTCTTGGCTGATGTGGTGGAATTTGGCTGTCAAGTTTGTGAGCAGAGTTTTGAGAGCAGGTCGTTGGATGTGAATTAGCCTGCAGCCTCCTTGGCGAGATGGGAGCTCTGGATAAAAAATATTTCTTTTTCAGCTTTGTAGTTACAGAGCATCCACCAGACAGGAAAAGGCCTTTAGGAAGAGCTGTGTATTTGTGATAATGCTGAGTCAGGGGCAATGACGTGCGCTCTCCTGAGTGGCACTTGTTGTTCTGATGATGGTTATTGACCTGAAATTTTCACTCTTTTTCTCTCTCCATTGATGCTGCCTGGCCTGCTGAGTATTTCCAGCATTTTCTGATTCCATTTCAGATTCCCAGGATCCACTGTATTTTGAAGATTTGAACTATTGTTGGAGATTTTTTTGTAAATCTTTTTTTATATATATATATCAGTCATTCTCTCATTCTCTATACAGGATTTACAACTACTCTAATTTACATTTCTTGATTTAAACTCTGTCTTGCTTGTGAAGAATTCACAAATCTGAATGGTTGAAGGGGTCCCAAGGTCCTCCAATGGAGACTGTTGAGCAGTTTTGGATTTCTAAAGACAGCCAAGTTCTGTGGAGCATGGGACCACTGCTAAAGGCAGAAACAAATGATCAGGAGTGGGAGTCGGTTTACAATGATCACCCCCCCCCCCCCCCCCACTTCCCCCCCACCACTCGACCACCACTCCTAAGCTGTACCATTAGTGCAATCATGTTGTTGCAGTAGTTTATTTATTTCAGACTTAATGATACTGAGCCTGGAGGTTTTTTTGTTGTGTGAACAAAGAACAAGAACAAAGAAAAGTACAGCACAGGAACAGGCCCTTCGGCCCTTCAAGCCTGTGCCAACCATGCTGCCCGTCTAACTAAATTCTTCTATATTTTCTGGGTCCGTATCCCTCTATTCCCATCCTATTCATGTATTTGTCAAGTTGCCCCTTAAACGTCACTATCGTCCCTGCTTCCACCACCTCCTCCGGCAGCAAGTTCCAGGCACCCACTGCACTCTGTGTAAAAAAAACTTGCCTCATACATCTCCTCTAAACCTTGCCTCTCGCACCTTAAACCTATGCCCCCTAGTAATTGACCCCTCTACCTTGGGAAAAAGCCTCTGACTATGTGCTTCAACAGTGCATACTAGATCAGTGTTGGCGAGCATCAGTGTTGGCTTTGAACCTGTGACAAAACTCATGTAAAGCCCCATCTGCACCGGGAATAAAAGGCACCCCAACCTGCTTTGCTCCAGTAGCTGGTTCCAAATCCAATCTGTGTTTTACACTGATGCTGCAGCGTTGCTGCTCGAGCAAAGTAACTCGAGAACCAACGCTGGGATTGGAAGGTGAATCATAACAAGATTAACAGATCAGGAAGGGGGTGGGGTGAGAATGATAAAGCGAATTACTGCGGATGCTGGAGTCTGAAACAAAAACAGAAAATACTGGCTAATCTGGGCCTGACAGCATCTGTGGAGAGAGAAGGGAGCTAACGTTTTGAGTCTGGGAGACTCCTTGTCAAGGTGGGGGGAACTGAGTTCCTTTGTGCAGCTTGTAACAAATTAAAACCACACGATTCCTTTTTCTTCGCTGTACACCTACGCAGTGATTTGCCCAGTTCCACCTGACACGTTTAAAAAAACACACACACATATACTGGACTAATTTCTGCAAACGGTAGAATTTTTGTCGAAGAGGGTCGGATAATCTGTGCAGCAAGGATTTGACAGAATGATTAGATTGCACCTGTGCAGTTAATATACTGCAGTTTAGCCCCAGTAAAGGAGACAATTGGGAGAGCATGCTGTGTGAATGTGAAGGCATTGAGCAGACTGCTGTATGAAGCTGTTAGACAGGAGCTCACAGGAAAGCTAACGCTGAACTGAGCATTTCTAATCAGCCCCCATCACCATGTGACCCAGCTATTTAGCAGTCAGCCATCTGTTTCATCGCTCGCACAATGGGAAGGCTTGGATCAATTGCCTCTTTCCTCCTGGGCTGCTTCAGATCTGTTTGAAACCGGTAATGTTGGAGCTGCTTTTGTGAGAGGTAGTTAGGTTGGGTCTGTGTTGCCTGCACTGGGGGATGGGAGAGAGAGAGAGAGAGAGAGAGGAGATTACTCAGCTCATTTCCTGTTTTGTGCAGTGCAGATTGCCATTAGAGGTTGTGTGGTAGAACTATCCACACACACACTCTCTCTCACACACATACATTCTGAAGATCCTGCCTACAACGTTCGCTGGAGATGTATGGATTCAATCACAGTCCCGGCTGATCACTCATTGGCTGTTCCAGCAGAGAACAGGGGCTGGCTGGAGTGAATGTCTGAGGCGTTGGACGAGTCTCTGACCTATTCTTTTGTCCCCCCCATCAACAATGTCTCAGCAGGATTTTGCTCAGAAAATTAAGGGATACCAGGAGCAGATTGCCGCGCTGAATACTAAGTGCAAGATGTTGACCATGAAAGCGAAACATGCCACGATGTTGCTGACAGTCACTGAGGTGGAGGGTCTTTCTGAGGGGATGGAGGAACTGGACGGCGAACCTTTGCCCACGCACTCAACCCACCCGTCTGTCGTGATGGTAAGATAGCCAGCCGCCTCCCTCTAAACATTGCTCACCAACTGTGCCAACATAATATCACCCACCCTCCTGCTTTAATCACCTACTTTATCGCATTGCCTGTCGTGTGTGAGTTAACCCTTTCCCTCCCGGAATGTTTCCCCAGGTTATCCACTGCGATAGAGATTCCTATCAGATGGTTAGTGGGGGTTGGGGTGGGGGGTTAATGCTAATGTTCTGTTGTCTTCTCAGGTTTTTATTGAGGCCTGTTTCACACAACTGAGAAAGGTTGTAATGTTTTCAATGATTTGTGCTTTACAGTGTGATTTAATGTAACCCCTGTCCTGATCTCTCTCTCATCGAATTGTGTTCCCTCCGGCTCGGTTTCTATCAGATGACAGCTGGGCGCTGTCATACACTCCTCTCACCTGTCACTGAGGAGTCTGGGGAAGAGGGGACCAACAGTGAGCTTTCCTCTCCGACCGCTTGTCGCTCTCCCTCACCTAATGCTGATGTGTCTGGTAACCAGGTACTATCTTCTGCTTAATCCTTTTCACTGTTCGCATGCTTAATCAGTAGTTAGACATCACATTACTCTGGTATAATCTGACCACTGCTCCCTCATATTCACATGACAAGGGTGTCCTCCTGTAACATTTATAACGCTGAACAATGTACTTGCCTTCAAAACTCATCATTGCTTGAGATGGTTAAAAGTAAATTACACATCTGGATACAACTCTGAATTGATTGTCACCGCTGCTCATTAAATAAATTCATGAATAACGAAAGGCCATTTGTCCACCCTGCAAGTCCCTTGACTCGTACATTGAAGCTCATACCTCCAGCCCCTTAACTCATCTACCGAAGGCTAACCCCTTTTGTTTACTAACTCTCCTATTGACAGTCACTCACATTGTAAATATTCATGCGGCTGTCTGTGCACCTCGGTCTGTGCCCCTCCCCCTCACAATGGCAGCCATGCTCTGTTCCTACCTTGCACAAAAAAACCCACCAGCCACCGCCCGCTCATTGACTTTACACCCCTTCCAGTGGTCGTTCAGCGGACGTCGTTCTGTTCCTTCTGGATAAAAGCTGGAAATCTGAGTTCCTTCCCTTCTGAAAGTTTCTGGGCAGAATTTTCCATTCTGGGTATCAAGTCTGGTGCCAGGTGGGAACGTTGGCATGATTCCCGCTGGGCGAACATGTGCGATCTTATGCTTTTGAGCTATTAGTTATCCATCAGCGAGGAGCTTGGCGAATCTTGTGGCAGGGTGGGCAGGAGGCCTCGCCGTTACCTTATGGGGGTCAATGGTCATACCACCAGATTTGAAGAACACCTGGACACATTCAGTCATTGCAGACCAGGAGCTCCTCACTGCTCCTCCAGAGTCCTTGCGATCGCAGTTCATACTGGAGAAGCTGACAGATGTGAGCAACCACATCCCAGGGAATACAGTGGCGCCTCTGGCATTGCCTTTCACTCATTTATAATAAGAGCACCCCGGGCAATATACCCATGAGTTGGGCTAATATTCACAGTTGCAGTGGTCCATATTTGCCAACCTCTTGACCTTCTAGGAGGCCTGTTGTCTCTTGTTGCCCAGGCCATTTCTCCTCATAGCCCCGGGACAACCGGCAACAGGCCTTCCATCTCCTCATCTGAATGAGAACTATTATCAAAGCAGGGTTGCCTGCAGCCTGAACCATTGATGCCTCAGTGGATGCGTGAATGAATTGAAGTGATACCGTTAATGTGCATGTCCTTTACAGGTTTCCCTCCATCTCAACGTCAATAGGCTAGTGCGCAATCTTTTTATAATTTTATCATAGAATTTAAAGTGCAGAAGGAGGCCATTCGGCCCATCGAGTCTGCACCAGTTCCTGGAAAGAGCACCCTACCCAAGGTCAACACCTCCACCCTATCCCTATAACCCAGTAACCCCACCCAACACTAAGGGCAATTTTGGACACTAAGGGCAATTTATCATGGCCAATCCACCTAACCTGCACATCTTTGGACTGTGGGAGGAAACCGGAGCACCCGGAGGAAACCCACACACACACGGGGAGGATGTGCAGACTCCGCACAGACAGTGACCCAAGCTGGAATCGTTTTGTCTGGCCTTCACTAGACATGGTTTCCCCACCCCAACCCTTCCAGGTAAATGACATTGTGAAAGTACCAAGAATCGGTGTTCCTCCCATTAATGCATGATTGCATATGGAGACCAGGGTAATGAGAGCCAAATGCAAGATGCCTCTCATGACACTTTTCCGCTTGTCTCCAGTACCCTCAAAACTCAAAACAGGGGCTGTTTAGCACAGGGCTAAATCACTGGCTTTGAAAGCAGACCAAGCAGGCCAGCAGCACGGTTCGATTCCCGTAACAGCCTCCCCGACCAGGCGCCGGAATGTGGCGACTAGGGGCTTTTCACAGTAACTTCATTTGAAGCCTACTCGTGACAATAAGCGATTTTCATTTTTCAACTCTACAGAGACCATTGTCTTGGCAGCATAGAAAGACTAACCATATCATCCCTTGTCAACCATGACCATTAACCTGGGACGATGGAGGTTTGGAGTCGCAAGTTGGTTGTCCTCCATCAGCTGTGCCCCTTCGAGACATCCACCTCCCTCCCCTCCCCTTTCTTCATTCTTGCCTCCAACTGCAGCCAATGACAAATGGCACAGAATAGTCAGCAGCTCCACACTTTTTGGATCTTGATGTTATGGGGTCCATGAGTCAGGAATAAACCTGCTCCAATGCAGGCTTCTCCATAGAGAGCGGTGAAAACAAGTGAGCATCTTTGACAACCAGTTGGCCCTAGAATTATTAGGGTGATGTTTTAGTCGGCCACTTGGGCTGACCTTGTACTCCACCCACCTGAAACAACACTCCTCCCAACTCGTGGGATCTCAACTCCGCGGTCAAGGTCAGTTTGGAAAACTGGTGTGTGTCACCGTTCAGACTTGCTCCACCACATTCTGCCATCTGCCTGTCACCCACCAACATTGCCCCCTCCCCCACAATCTCCCTTTACCCACCCAATGTCACTATTACTCTCCCCTTTGTCACCCTTGAACCTCCGCCCGTCACCCTGGACCCAAAATAATCCCCGCATAAACCTTCCCTCCCCTCAGAGTCGACAGTCGTTACCGTCTCCATGCCACTCTGACCCTACCCCTACTGTTATCTGAGCCACCTGTGTAGTCCATCTCCATGACCCAACTGATGAGACCTTCACCTACCAGACTATCAACTGGCCCTTACCACCCTATTGCATTCCAATTCCACCCCCCCCCCCCCCCCTCTGAATGTGTCTGTTCCCAACTGTTACTTGTGTTCTGCCCCTGGAACTTCACCGTCAGCACCACCGACCCTGCCCTCTATGACACTCCTTCCTACCCACCTTCACCAGACACTCCCCCTACTCTTCTGCCTTAAGCCTCCCTCCTGTTTCAAGTCTTTTCTCCAACCTTCCAAATTATCAGCCACACCCCCCTCATCCAGCATCGGTACAGCGTTTGCTCTTGGCGAAAGCAGCATCGACGTACCTCAAAGTCACGGAAGGGCTGCAGCTCGCTGGGTGCACGGCACTTGTATACTGCCGTAAAACCGATCATTCTAAATTCTCGCTGGCGAGGAATTCATTTGGAGGGCAAACTTAATTCCGGCAATGTGGCCTGGAAGATGCTAATGCATGCAAATGGTGTTCCCAGCATTGTTCTTTGTGAAGCTCGACCCACCTTTAACCCCGCCTTCACAGTCGGGAGAATGATATTCACATGTTATCCTGCCGTCAGGAAACAGCCTCCACCACATTAAGTGTGGTGCCTGCCACGGGTTAGTGAGAGGAGAGAATTACCCTTCCTCTGATTTTTACTCCTGGGATTAATTTGCAAACTCTCTGGAATGTCTCTGCAGTCCCATGCTGGCCCCATGCTAACATTCGCTCTGCAGCCAGATTAATTCGATTCATGGGATCGATTCGAATCCTGGGCTATATTTTGCCCTTTTCCACTCTATTAACTCTTACTTTTTTTTGGAACATTTTTTATTAAGGCATTTATGATTTTATGACAGTAATTACAAATGTAAACATAACTCAGTAAATAACCCCCCCCCCCCCCCCCCCCCAGCCAACAACCATACCCAGCCAACATGGCTTACACACACAGTTCCCCAGTGTATCTTAACTCTTCCTTTTTGAACCGTGTTCCCGAATATCCCTCGATAAGACTGCCCCTCTATCACACTTACCCAATTGCACCAACCCAGCTACAATTAGAAAGATTCCACTTGCTTTATCCCTGTTACCTAATCTAGCCTATTATTGACGATTTGTGAAGGGTCCACATCGTTTCTCTGTACATCCTCTTATTCTGATGTACTGTACGGTGTGTTGTATGTCCCAATTTTCCTCAATTTCCTCCCTTGTTGGCCTTGGACACTTGCTCCCACTCCAGTTTGGATGGGTTGTGAGGCGGCCTGGACATTTAGTGCTGTCGAGCTATTCACCAATGATGACATTGCTGTAGAGCGACCATGCAATCCTAGTTTCGCCCAGGAACCCCAGACGGGCAAAGTGCATGGCAGGTACCCGGAATGCAAGTATGATTTGGCATCCCTACCACTGACTCTTGCTTGGAAGCTGCACCAGGTCAGCAGCTTTATGTAGAGAATGTACAATTTGAAATAAATAAATTCCCTTCTTTTCTCCCACACCCAATCCCCAACCTTTTTTTTTAAACTCCCTGGAATAAAGTGTCCTCTGCTGACTGAACAACAACTTGTGTTTATATAGCACCTTTAACATAGCAAAACCACACACGATGCTTCACTGGAGCATCATCAGACAATACTTAATACTGAGCCGCATAAAGAGATATTCGGACATGTGACCATCAGCTTTGTTAAAGGAGAGTCCATAGAACCATAGAATTCCTACAGTGCAGGAGGCCATTCAGCCCATCGAGTCTGCACTCGGCCCCTGAAAGAGAACCCCATCCTCCCTGCCCTTTCCCCGTAGCACTATAACCCCACCTAATGTACACATCTTTGGACACTAAGGGGCAATTGATCATGGCCAATCCACCTAACCTGCACATCTTTGGACTGTGGGAGGGAACCTGAGCACCCAGAGGAAACCAAGAAGACACGGGGAGAATGTGCAGACTCCGCACAGACAGTCACCCAAGACCAGAATTATACCCGTGTTCCTAGCGCTGTTAGGCAGCAGTGCTAGCCACTGTGCCACCCACGGTGCCACTGTCTTAAAGGGAATGAGCAAGATAGAGAGGTTCAGGGACGGAATTCCAGAGCTTAAATGTTCATCTCCAGACAGCCAGTCGGTGAAGGAGAGTTCTGGAGCCAATCTTTGCTCAGTTTTACATTTATTTACAAAGTTAAACCTTACAGGCGTGCACCTCCTAACTCAACCCCCCATCACAGTTTCAATAAGTGTCTTTTTATATTATTTTAATAAAACCAATAATCAGTAAATTAAACGAATAAGAGGAGGATTACAGCCACAGCTGAGGCAATGTAACTAAAATAATATGTCAAAAGGAAACTTAACTAATTTGAATGAAAATGTAATTCCCAGGGGTGTTGATGCACCACGGTTCCTGGGGTGCCCCACCAGTCACAGAAGGCCTGAAGCGTGCCGGTGGAAGCTCTCAAGTGAAACCCCAGTTAATGCCCACCACCTGCTTATAATTAAGCACTGTGGGCGGGATTCTCCGCCTGCGCCAGCCCGGCGACCGGAAATTCCCACCCGTGGTCAATGGACTTTCACATGTGCCGATCTTGCGGTGGGCGGGGCCGAAGAATCCAGCCCTATAAATAGACAATTAACACTCAGGGCTGAGCAGCAGAAGGCAGGAACAACAGAGGCCAGAATTGGCGGAATGTCGTGTTCTTGGACAGTTGTGGGGCTGGAGGAGTTGACCGAGAAAGGGAGGTGGCGAGGTTGTAGATAATGCAGTATTGAGATCCCAGCCACTGGGATCACCAAATGTGCCTACACATTTGCTTGGCATACCAAGTGTAAATCTACAGGGATGTAACTGATTCTGATGTGCAGTGGCCACAGGCCAGGGTGAAGGACTAACTTTGCTGTAACTGGGGGGAAACTCATTTATGGGGCCAAAGAGGGCAGCACGATGGTGCAGTAATTAGCACTGCTGGCTCATGGTGTTGAGGACCCAAATTCGATCCCGGCCCCGGGTCGCGTCCGTGTGGAGTTTGCACATTCTCCCCGTGTCTGTGTGGGTCTCACCCCCACAGCCCAGCCATGTGCAGTGTAGGTGAATTGGCCATGCTAAATTGCCCCTTAATTGAAAAAAAAAGAATTGGGTACTCTAAATTTATTTATAAATGATCTATGGGGCCAAAAAAAGGAGGCAGCTTTTACCCCTTAAAGATCGCTGGGGTGAATTTCCTTGTTTGTCATCTTTTTTCCCTGTGAAGTTAGGAGAAGAACAGTAAAATGACAAACCAACAAGCGAACACAGTGTGCAAATTCATCTCCCCCCCCCCCGCCCCCACAACACACACAATCACACACGCACAATCACACACGCGCGCACACACACACACACATTTAATAAGCTTCATTTCCATGATTGTAATTGTGAAAGCCAAGCTCGGTTACATTGTTTGAGGCAACATCACAGGCCAAAGGGTGTCGGTAATCGGGTAACCAAGAACTCCTGTTTGGAAGGAGCAATGGTGAGTCGGCCTGTTAGACCTCTGACTCCTTCCACTCTCCTCAAGCCGAGGGGGGCTGGCAAGGGGGGGCTGTTCTTTGTGTTGTCGCTACACGGGTGGGTCAGCCCCAAATCAGAGCACCAGGATCTGTTAGTATCAGCAACTTGAGGTATGTGGGAGTTAATGCACGCGTTGCTGTGAGGTTTGGGGAGGGGGAGGGGCTAATCTCTAGGCCAGCTTTTTCTAACCCTGTCAATTCTGTAGAGATGCAGTTATGATCATTTGATAGTCAGTTGTCCCGCATCTCAGTGTCAGCGTTTATGTTTCCAGGATAGTGCTTATTACGGAACACTATCTGTGGATGAATTGCAGACAGCGGCTCCTGATGCTCAGGATATGAATGTTGCAGCATCGCTGCAGGAACCATTTGAGACCACACTGGGAGACCCGGCCTCCTCGAAGCTCGATGACCTGCAGCGCTCCTGGGAAACGCTCAAGAATGTGGTGAGCTGATGACTGATGGACACCATAAATACTCTCCCTTTCTGCCTGTTTCTTTCTCTCTACCTTGGATGTTTTTCTTGATCTTTCCCCATTGTCCAGGGCTGCTGATTCCTTCCCCGTGGCTCTGACACACTTAGAGAATTTTCTTCATTCATGTTCTGTGGCGTCACTACTGAAAAATGCAATCATGACCCATCACTAAGTCACCTAGAGAAGGTGGTGGTGCTGGACCATCTTAAACCACTTGCACATTGCTAAATCTGTGTGAGACAGGTGTCACATTTGGGTCATATTGGGCAAGGATGGCAGGTGGGTCATATTGGGCAAGGGTGGCAGGTGGGTTGTATTGGGCAAGGGTGGTAGGTGGGACGTATTGGGCAAGGATGGCAGGTGGGTCGTATTGGGCAAGGATGGCAGGTGGGTCGTATTGGGCAAGGATGGCAGGTGGGTCATATTGGGCAAGGATGGCAGGTGGGTCGTATTGGGCAAGGATGGCAGGTGGGTCATATTGGGCAAGGATGGCAGGTGAGTCGTATTGGGCAAGGATGGCAGGTGAGTCGTATTGGGCAAGGATGGCAGGTTTCCTTCCCTATAGGGCAGGCCTGTGCCAGTTGTGGTTTTAAGACAATCCAGCAGCCTCATGGTCATTTTTCCTGACCCCAGATTATTTAGAAACTGAATTCAAGTCCTCAAACTTCCATGGTGGGATTTGAGCTAGCGCCCATAGAAACATAGAAAATAGGAGCAGGAGTAGGCCATTTGGCCCTTCATACCTGCGCCACTATTCATTATGATCATGGCTGATCATCCAACTCAATAGCCTGTTAGGGATGCGCAGAAAATGCTGGCCTGGCCAGCGATGCCCACGTGCTATGAAAGAAACAAAAAACTGAGAGAGTAGAAGGGTGCTTTGGTTTAATGTCTCATCTGAAAACCGGTTGCTCTGACAATGCGGCACTCTCTCAGCCCCCCACACTGGCGGTATCAGCCTGGAACATGCACTTACGCCCCCTTATTGGGGCCTGAACCCATCAAACCCCGACTCACAGGGAGAATTCTCCTACCGAGGCCTGGCTGACACCCAAGGAAAGCAAGTATGGGTCTGAAGAATGATAGTGTGGGAATAGGAGGAGAGAGCTGATTTGACTGTGCAACGTATTATGGGGCAGATACACAATTTGGGAGAATAAATATTTAGTATTTCAAGAGGAATGAGAGGGTATCTAATTGAAACATAGGAGGTTCTGTCAGGGTTGGACAGACTGGCTGCAGTGATGTTGTTTCCTGTAACTGTGAGGATCTAGAACAGGGGGTCGCAGCCTCAGGATATGGGGTAGGCCATTTAGCGCTGCGATGAGGAGAAACATCTTCACTCAGAGGGTCGTGAACCTGTTGAATTCTCAGCCACAGAAGGCTGTGGAGGCCAAGAAGGAAATAGATGGATTTCTAGATTCTAAAGGTGTCAGGAGTATCGGGAGAGTTCGGGAGTATAGTATTGAGCTAGAGGATCAGCCATGATCATATTGACTGACAGAGCAGGGTCAAATACCCTACTTCTACTCCTGTTTTCTGGGCGGTGTTTACCAGCTATTCATGCAGGCGGAGAATTCTGGTACCACGCTGGTGCACGGGCTTCCCGGCAATATGGGGTGCTGTCATCAGGTATTCCCCTTGACAATGGCAGGGTTGGTAGATCCCGCTGGTGGGTTGCCTCCGCCACCGGAAAACACGCGGCGGGATGGTCGGTAAATCCCACCCTCTATGTTTCTATGAACGGGTTGGGCCTATACCCACTGGAGTTTCGAAGATGAGATCTTATTAAAACATATGATCCTGAGGGGATTTGACAGGGTGGATCCCAGGAGGATGTTTCCTCTTGTGGGAGAGACTAGAGACAGTTTGAGACTGAGATGAGGAGAATCTTTTCACTCAGACGGTTGTTATAGAGCAGTAGAGGCTGGGTCATTCAATTTATTCCAGACTGAGCTGGATAGAGTTTTGACAAATAAGATTCAAGGGTTATGTGCGGTTGTAATGGGGGTTGCGGCAGACGACAAAAATGATGGTACCGGCTTGAAGAGCTGAATGGCCTCCTGCTGCTCATGTTCAAAACTTGTGTTGAGGTTCGTGTATAGATGGAGGGACCTGGAGATTTTATTGTGTGCGTGTTTCCATGTGTGTGTGTGTGTGCACGTGCTGTGTGTGTTGCACGTATGTCTGTGTGCGTGTGTTTGTGCACAGACATGCATGTGTGTATGGGGCATGAGCAAGTGTGCACGTGTCTCAGTGTGTGCAGTGCATGCATGCCCCAGTGCATGTGCATGGGCATGCGCATGTATGCAGCTGCATATGCATTTTTGTGTGTGTGTATGTGTGCGCACGTGTGAGTGTATGCATGCGTGTGTGTGCTTTTGTTTTTCCTACCAGCTTTAGTTTCTGGGAAGGTGATTCTGGTCACATGGAGTAAATTTGATTAGGTCAACACACACGATCACCAGCTATCTGACAGTTTGTCGTGTAAATATTTGCCAGCTAAATCGTCTCTCTGTTGCAGATCAGTGAAAAACAGCGCACTCTTTATGAGGCTCTCGAACGACAGCAGAAGTATCAGGATTCCGTCCAGTCAGTCTCAGCGAAGATGGAGTCGATCGAGGGGAAGCTTGGTGAGGCGCTCGATGCAGCCAAGAGCCACGATGTCCAGATGGCGGCTCACCAGGTATGGCTCTGGAGTAGCTATTGCCGATTAGCTTGTTACTGTTATCAATGAACTCTGCTGTTCCCCCAGGCATTTATCTCTCTGATTGGTTTAAAAGGAGCTGCTCTGTAGTCTTTGGGACCAGCACCTCCCTTCACACTTTAACCACAGTGTCTGGTGACCTTTGAGCCATGAGGTTTGTCAGATTCGGATTAAAGATATTTGCGGTTTTGTGTCTCCTAGGCACTGATGGATGGGATTGTGACGCTGCAGGATGAGATCAATGAGCTGCAGATCTGTTTTGCTGAGGAGCTGGTGTCCGACACCGTGGACACAGATACTTCTGACCAGCTGGCTATGCAGTCCACACTAACAGTCCTCGCAGAGAGAATGGCCACCATCAAGATGAAAGCACTGGGAAAGAAACAACTCCTTGAGGTTTGCAGAATCTTGAATTGTCTTTTGGGTGTTTTCAATTCCAGTTTTGTTGGGCCACACTCAAAGACTCCTGTCGTTACCTGCTGACGCTGATTATCGATTAAATTCCAGAAAGAAGATTTGTGTGGGAACTGGATATAATTGGCTCAGGGAAGAGAGATTTTACTTTGGAAAATTGGGGCTCTTTTCATTCGAGTTAAGGCTAAATGGGAATGTTCAAAATTATGGGTTGGAATTCTTTGGTCATCAGGATTCACTTTTCTTGTTGGTAGTGGGTCCTTGTCAGTGGGTATCCCGGTGGTGTGGAGTGGTTTCAATGGGAAATCCCATTGACAAGCGGCGGGAGGATAGAATCCCACTGCCATTGAACAGCGCGCAGCCAAGAAACACTTGGCTAAGGGACCGGAGAATCCCACCCCCCGACCTTGCTATGACACATTGGGACAGCTCTTTCCACTGGTCAGTGAATCAGCAGCTGGAGGTATTAGCTAAACATCATTGAGAAGTCAAAGAAGGAAGAGAATGGGCTGGATTCTCCGATTCTCAGGCTACGTCCAGACGCCGGCGTGGGAACGATGGCCTTTTACAACCAAACATCCGGCGCAAAATGGCCACCGACCCTCCGTTTGGCTGGGGGCTAGCAGGAAAACAGTGTAGATCACCCGGCTCTAGCTCCCAAATTGCCAGGTCCGTGGCCATGCAACATGGCGCCGGCCATGCGCGGATCCGGCCTGCAAAATAGTCCCCCCACTTTGGCCAGCTCGCGAGCCCCGGACTGCCCCCCAACAGTGCCCCCAGCCCCTGCCAAAGTTCCTCCTGCCTGTGGATCATCTCTCCCTCAACAGTGGCAGTGCTGGACTGAGTCCGCAGCGGTCATGCCCTGTTCCCGACAGGTAAGACCATGAGAGGCCCACGCCATCGGGAACTCAGCCGGTCGGGGACGGAGCATTGGGAGAGGGCCTCTGGGCACCCCCTGCAATTTTGTTGGAAATGGTGATTCTCCGGCCGAATGCGATTTTGGCGTTGGCGACCAGAGAATCCCGCCCATGTCTTTTACACAGTCAGCTACCAGGAACTGAAATGCCTGGCCAGAATCTAAAACATAAAAGCTGAAATGGGCGAATGTTGTTTGGAAAAGATAAGTTTAAAGAGGCATAGGGAAAATATAAGCATTGGGAAGGGAGACTGGGATGGACCCTGTGATTTCAGAGAGAGGGCATGGGGATGATGGACAGCTGATGTGACTGGGAATCGTGCTGGCTGGAGGTGCAGATACTTGACGGTGTACAGTAACAATCATCTGCAAATTTAAGCATCTGGTGTACCTTGTGGTGAATGTAATATATAGATATATATGATAATTCACACTGTCTTTGTAAGCGCAGTAGCGCTATCCTACCACTAGGGGGAGTAGCGCTGGGAGTACTCAGGAACTTGTACTGGGCTCCACCCTTGGCTCCGCCCATGACTCGTCCCCCTAGTGCAGCTGTATAAATACCCGTGTCCAGAGTCAGCCTGAGTTCACTAAGAGTTCATCAACGGGTAACAGGCTGGCTCTGAAGTAAGTCGATTAAAGCCTAGATTCATATCAGAAACACGTGTCTGGTGAATTGATGGTTCCATCATACCTTAAATGTTCTTTTGAGCAATTGTTTTCTGTGATGGGAAAGGCACAAAGATACGGTGAAGGCTTGAAAATAAAATGATTTGATTTGATTTGATTTATTGTCACATCTACCGAAGTACAGTGAAAAGTATTTTTCTGTTGCCGAGGGAACGTACACAGTAGGTACATAGTAGACAAAATAATAATCAACAGAGAACATTGACAAATGGTACATTGACAAACAGTGATTGGTTACAGTGCGGAACAAGGGGCCAAACAAAGAAAATACATGAGCAAGAGCAGCATAGGGCATCGTGAATAGTGTTCTTACAGGGAACAGATCATCTGAGGGGAGGTCGTTGTGGAGTCTTGTAGCTGTGGGGAAGCTGTTCCTATGTCTGGGGGTCTTCAGACTTTTGTACCTTCTGCCTGATGAAAGGGTCTGGAAGAAGGCAAAGCCTGGGTGGGAGGGATCTCTGACAATGCTGTCTGCTTTCCTGAGGCAGCGGGAGGTGTATACAGATGTGGGGGTGGCGAATTTGTGTGATGCGTTGGGCTGAGTTCACCACAGTCTGCAGTTTCCTGCGATCTTGGATTGAGCAGTTGCCATACCAGGCTGTGATGCAGCCGGTTAGGATGCTCTCTATCAGACATCTGTAGAGGTTTCTGAGAGTTGATGCAGATATGCCAAATTTCTTTAGCTTTCGCAGCGGGGCGACCCCCCCCCCCCCCCCCCCCCCCCCCCCCTCCCGTGCTGGTGCAGGGTGGGGGGACCTTCGGTCTGCTGTGTCCTCCACAACCTGGCACAGCAGCGGGGTGATGTGCTGGAGGCTGGGGATGAGGAACATGCAGCCGCCTCCAAGGAGGAGGACGTCAAAGTTGATGAGGAGACACCGGGCACACAGGGGCTGGAGGACGAGGCCGGGAATGAACCGGAGGACCCTCAGACGTTGCAGGACAGGTGGCAGCGGTGAGGGTCCTGCAAGCCTGGAGGGCCAGGGAGACTGTCATACTCACCTGCTTCACATAGCCTGGTCCGTCAGCACTACCCTTACCCCAAACCCCCGTTTCACACTCTGCCAGGGTCTGTGTTAAATCACTCCAGGGTTCTGGGATTGTGTCGCACCGTCAGCGGGTCACTGTCAAGGGCAGGGGGGTGACGATAACCCACAGAGAGCTGAGCGCCAGTGCTCATCAATCTATGCCATAGTCTGACCTCAGCCTGTTTGGTGAGTGCTCGCTCACACCCAGCACCTGCACGCGGTGCAGGAGGAGGGGGAGATACCTGGAGAGATGGGCCAAATGTATGGAGATCGCCCGCATTGCGGAAGAAAGTGACAGAGGCATCATGCTGTTGTGGTCAAGGGTTTTCAAATGTGTCACAGGTGTCCAACAATGCCCACTCGCCCCACTACCCCCATCTCCTTCCCTCCCCCCCTCCCCCAGTGATCCTCAACATGCTTACCCTTCCTTGCTCTATCGCTATGTCTAGGTGTGTCCCCAGGATGCACATCTAAGGTGCAGGCAGCCAGCTGCTTACCACGTCCCATGGCCCCCTATGTCTCTAGCGGGCGTCCTCTGGGGACTCTGGGACTCATGTGCGACAGGGGCAAGCTCCCCAGCGCCTCGGCCATTCCCATCTGAGAGTGGAACATGTCCCGCAGAAACTCATCAAGGTCAGCCTGGTATTGGGCCACGTCCCCCAGTGAGTCAGACATTCTGCCGAGGCCTTCAGCCGCTGCGCGATTCTTAGACACCTTCACTAATGGTGCCATTGTCTTGCACCAGGCTCTCCACTGCAGTCGCCACCCTAGCAGTGTTGACCTCGATGCTACGCATTGCCGGCGACATCTCCTGCGCCCGTAGGCTCTGGGACATCTCTCAGCGCCTGTGGATATGCTGGTGTGTCGCTGACATCTCCCTCTGAATGTCCCGGCCAGTCCCTAATGCATCCATCAGCTTTTGCTAACCCTGTACCAAAGGCTCAGCATCTGGTTGGGACCCAGCTCGGTTCTGGAATCCAGAAAACCTCCGACTGCTGTGTCGCCTGGACCTTCCTGCCTCCACTTGATGTACATCAGCAGCTGTGTGGTGCTCATCAGATTGTGCCCCAGAAGCCTCACCACTAACGTTTCCCACCGAGGTGCATTCGTCTGCACTGGTGGAGGGTGGTGATGACAGCTGTGACGCGTCAATTGTGGCATTATCGCAGCTCTCCTCCGAGATGGTCTCATGGGAGGCAGGGGAGGGTGCCAACCAGGATAGGCCAGTGCCTTCGGCTGGAGGACCCACGGGAAAATGGACATGTGGTCAGCGGGAGGGATGGGTCAGTCAGAATGACAATAATAACTCACGTTTTACAGGTCCTCCAGGTGGGGCCCAGTGGATCCTTACCTCTGCATCGTGTGCCAACCTCCACATTGGTGACCGCTCTGACCTCGGCCAGCCCAGTCACCTCCAGGGCCCGTTCCTCAGAGGTGGTCAGGGTTTGTATGTCCGGCACCCCTCTGGCAGTCAGGGCCCTCTCCCGACAATTGTGGGAGAGCTTATCCTGTGGAGACACAGCTGTCAAGGGGACTATAAATGACTTTTTCAAAAGAAAATTCCACGTCTCCGTGATCATAGAATCATATCATAGAATTTATAGTGCCGAAGGAGGCCATGTAGAGGATCGGGTCAGCAGAACAAGGGGGTTAGCATGAAATGGGAAGAACTGGACTCAGGCAGGACCTGAAACACCTACTTCACTGAGACAATGGTCAGATTTGCAAGTGTTTATTAAGGGGGGTTGGTGGGGTCCTCTGAAGAGTAACACATTGGCCTGAATTTTCAGGTCCCGCCATGGGGATGCGGCGAGTCAGCCAAAAATCCATTTACCTTTGGCTCGGCCAGAAAATCCAGCCATTATCAGATACAGGTGCTGGGACACAAGGAATGTTGACTAGTTGGACTGACGGCATTGCCAACCCTGAGGATATTTCATGTTTTTGCACCTCCAAATATATCACCTAAAAGACGCTGGCAGTTTTTTGACACCTGTAATGTTCCTCCTGTATTAGGCTAGTATTTTCAGCTGTGGGATATTACCTTACTGTAGCTGATGAATATTTAAATAAATAAACATTTAATGAAAGAACATTTCTTTACGATTAGATAACAGAGAAGAAGCCATGTCCTTCAATCACTCTCAGGCACTCATCGTCCATCCAATTCTCTTCCCACACCTAGTGGTGCACTTTTGTCCGTTTAACCAGCTCGTAATTCCAGCAACAGGTTGCTGGTCTGTCGCCAGAGGCTTATAGCTTGAGGGTCGTCACTCCACAACAAGCATGTTTGACCAGGAGTCTCTCCCACTCTTACCACCATCCATTGGCCTATTTGGAAGGATTTGCAAGTTGACACTCAACCTGCTTGACCGCATTATGAATACACCTTCCTTGGCCATCAGGTCCTGGGGCAGGACTTTGACTCAGAGGCAGGGACAGTACCCACTGAACCACAAGACCTCCAGTGTTCACTGCACAATGACATTCTACCATATAAATCGATCAAAAGCAAGCTTGAAGCAGTGACAACTCCTCCTAGCAGGTCCTTTGATGCACAGTACCTATTCTAACAGCGCAACCACATATTGCATGTTCCAAACCCATCTGGCCAGTTAAGTTCTGTGACCTTAAATTAAAAATACAGAAATTCTGGAAGTACTCAGCAGGTCAGGCCACAACTGTGGGGAGGGGAACAGAGTTACTGTCAGAACGGGAAGATGTTAGAGGTTGAAGAGTTTTTAGGCAAGTACAAATACAGGGAAAAATGGGGTTTGGGGCAGGGGAGTTAAGGGAGGGAAGAACCTGTGATAGCAGGTAATAGGGAAGGCAAATAGAATGTTGGCCTTTATTTCAAAGAGAATGGAGTTTAAAATAGGCAAATCCTGCTAAAACTATACAAGGCACTACTTAGACCACACCTGGAATACTGTGAACACTTTTGTTTCCCATGGGCAGCACGGTAGCATGGTGGTTAGCATAAATGCTTCACAGCTCCAGGGTCCCAGGTTCGATTCCCGGCTGGGTCACTGTCTGTGTGGAGTCTGCACGTCCTCCCCGTGTGTGCGTGGGTTTCCTTCGGGTGCTCCGGTTTCCTCCCACAGTCCAAAGAAGTGCGGGTTAGGTGGATTGGCCATGCTAAATTGCCCGTAGTGTCCTAAAAAGTAAGGTTGGGGGGGGGGGGGGGGGGGGGTTGGGTTACGGGTATAGGGTGGATACGTGGGTTTGAGTAGGGTGATCATTGCTCGGCACAACATCGAGGGCCAAAGGGCCTGTTCTGTGCTGTACTGTTCTATGTTCTATGTTCTATATCTAAGGAAAGATGTACAGTAAGAAGTCTTACAACACCAGGTTAAAGTCCAACAGGTTTGTTTCAAACACGAGCTTTCGGAGCACGGCTCCTTCTTCAGGTGAATGGAAAGGCTTGTTCCAGAAATGTTTATATAGACACAGTCAGAGATGCCCCGGAATGCGAGCACCTGCAGGCAATCAAATCATCAAAGATGCAGAGAGAGAGGTAACTCCAGGTTAAAGAGGTGTGAATTGTCCCAAGCCAGTTCAGTCGGTAGGCCTCTGCAAGTCCAGGCTTGTTGGTGGGGGCCGAATGTAATGCGACATGAATCCCAGATCCCGGTTGAGTCCGCATTCATGCGTGCGGAACTTAGCTATAAGTTTTTGC
Source organism: Scyliorhinus canicula (assembly GCF_902713615.1). Classification (NCBI taxonomy): domain Eukaryota; kingdom Metazoa; phylum Chordata; class Chondrichthyes; order Carcharhiniformes; family Scyliorhinidae; genus Scyliorhinus; species Scyliorhinus canicula. The sequence goes on along the minus strand of NC_052146.1, from coordinate 194,385,824 downwards.
TCAGCAATTTTGCGTTGTCGCGTCTCCTGAAGGCCTCCTTGTAGAATGCTGACCCGGAGATCAGAGGCTGAATGTCCTTGACTGCTGAAGTGTTCCCCAACTGCATGCAGACACTGCGACAACGAATAAACGGGCATCGTGCGACTATCAACAGGCAGGACTGTTCCCTTCCAGTTGGGGAACACTTCAGCAGTCAAGGACATTCAGCCTCTGATCTCCGGGTCAGCATTCTACAAGGAGGCCTTCAGGAGACGCGACAACGCAAAATTGCTGAGCAAAAACTTATAGCTAAGTTCCGCACGCATGAATGCGGACTCAACCGGGATCTGGGATTCATGTCGCATTACATTCGGCCCCCACCAACAAGCCTGGACTTGCAGAGGCCTACCGACTGAACTGGCTTGGGACAATTCACACCTCTTTAACCTGGAGTTACCTCTCTCTCTGCATCTTTGATGATTTGATTGCCTGCAGGTGCTCGCATTCCGGGGCATCTCTGACTGTGTCTATATAAACATTTCTGGAACAAGCCTTTCCATTCACCTGAAGAAGGAGCCGTGCTCCGAAAGCTCGTGTTTGAAACAAACCTGTTGGACTTTAACCTGGTGTTGTAAGACTTCTTACTGTGCTCACCCCAGTCCAACGCCGGCATCTCCACATCATGGCTACGAAAGATGTACTGACATTGGAGACAGTCCAGAGAAGGTTCACGAGGTTGTTCCCAGGTATGGAGGGGGGGTTTTCTTTGAGGAGAGGTTGAGTAGGTTAGGCCTGTACTCATTAGAGTTTAGAAGAATGAGAGGCAACCTTTTTGAGACGTATAGGATTCACAGTGGCTTCACAAGATAAACGTTGAGAGGATATTTCCCCTTTTGGGAGTCTAGGACCAGAGGGCATAATCTCAGAATAATGGGGTCATCCATTTATGACAGAGAAGAAGAGGAATTTCTTCTATCAGAGAGTAGTGAATCTGTGGAATTCTTTACCACAGAGGGTTGTAGAGGCTGGGTCAATAAGTATGTTTAATGGTGAGATAGATAGATTTTTAATCAGTAAGGGAATCAAGGGTTACGGGGATAAGCCAGGAAAATGGAGTTGAGAATTATCCTGAGATCAGCCATGATCTCATTGAATGGCAGAGCAGACTTGATGGGCCGAATTTTTAAAAAATAAATAAATTTAGAGTACCCAATTATTTTTTCCAATTAAGGGGCAATTTAGAGTGTTCAATCTACCTATCCTGCACATCTTTGGGTTGTGGGGGTGAAACCCACGCAGACACGGGGCGAATGTGCAATCTCCACATGGACAGTGACCCAGGGCCGGGATTCGAACCCGGGTCCTCAGCGCCGTAGGCAGCAATGCTAACCACTGTGCCACCGTGCTGCCCTTTGATGGGCCGAATGGCCTACTTCTGCTCGTACATCTTATGAGCTTATAGGGTGGAGGGAAGGCAGGGGTGATTAAATGATGAAAGTGATGATGGTGCAAGGCAAACATAGGGTGGTATCAGGACAAGTAAAGAATAAAGCTGAGCCTGGAGGTGGAAATGGTTCCAGCAGAATCATCACAATTGGAAACAGTGATTTTGATCCGAAGTTGTTTATCTTAGTGCTGAGGTCAGAAGGTAGTAGCAGGCCAAGGATAGAGAGGTCAGAGTGGGATGGAGAATGGAAGTGGCTAAATGGCTGCATGCTCGTGCTCACAATTGTGAGCTGACTGGAGACACTCAGAAAGCAATGACCTAATCTAGGTTTGGTCTTGCCGATGGGGAGCAGATGACATCTTGAGCAGCAAAAACAGTGCACAAAAATGTGTCCTTGATTTTTTTTTCAGGAGAGGCTGAATGAACAGGTGGAGGATCAGCGCCAGGAACAAACTCTGAAAATGTATTGCAGTGAGGTTGATGAACTGGACAATTGGCTTCTAATGACAAAGGCCGCACTGGACGCAACACTGCAAGTCCCTAAGGAGCAGGTGGACATGGAGGAACAGCTCATTGACTGTCAGGTATTGGCTCAAGTTCAAAGAAGTACAGATAATAAAGATTTATTTTCCTTGCATGTCTAGATTTTTAACTGTGGTGAGTTGTGTTATAAAATAGCTTTTGCACAAGAACAACTTACATAAGAACATTAGCGATAGGCGCAGGAGTAGGCCATTCAGCCCATCGAGCTTGCTCTGGTCTTCAGTAAGGTCAAGGCTGATCAGACTGTCACCATAACTCTCATGTTCCCGTTCTTGGCTTCCTTGACAATCAAATTTGATCTAACTCAGCCTTGAATATATTCAATGACCCTGACTCCACTGCTCACTGAAGCAGAGAATTCCAAAGACCCTCTGAGAGAAGAAACCCCTCCTCATCTCCCTCTTGTATTCATTAAATCCATTATTTTGAAACTCTTCCCCCTAGTTTTGGATTCACCATGAGAGAAAACATCCTCTCAGCATCAATCCTGTCAAGTCCCTCAGAACATTATTCATTTCAATAAGAACACCTCTCATTCTTCTGAACTCCAGTGACTATGGGTTCAACTTGCTCAACTTTTGATAAAACACACCCCTCGTCCTAGGAATTAGCCCAGTGAACCTTCTCTGAACTGCTTCCAATGCAAGTCTGTCCCTCCTTCGGTAAGGTGGCCAAAACTTGCACACCGTACTCCAGCTGTGGCCTCACCAATGTCCTGTACAGCTGCGGCAAGACTTCCCTCTTTTTATACACCACCCCTCTTGCAGTAGAGGCCAACATTCCGTATGCCTTCTTAATTCTTGCTATATCTGCATGTTTACTTTATGTGATCTGTGTACAAGGACACCCAGATTCCTCTGCACTGCCACATTCTGCATTTTTCTCCATTTAAATAATATTCTGTTTTTCTATTCTTCCTGCCAAAGTGGGCAACCTTGTATTTTCCCACATTATATCCCATCTACTAATGTTTTGCTCACTCACTTAACCTATTTATATCCCTTTGCAGCCTCTCTGTATTCTCCCCACAACTTGCTCTCCTACCTGTGTTTGTAGCATCAGTAAATTTGGCTACAATACAATTAGTCCCTTCATCCAAGTCATTAATAGAGATCGTAATAGTTGAGAGCTCAGCACCGATCCCTGCAGTGCTCCACTGGTCAGTTTGTCACCCTGAAAATAACCATTTATCCTGACTCCCTGTTTCTGATTGGTTAGCAAGTCTTCTATCCGTGCTCATATATCAGCCTGAAATCAATATGCTCTTATATTGTCTATTACCATTTTCTGCAGCACTTTATCAAACGGCCTATAGCAATCTAAATACACTACATCTACTTGTTCCCCTTGATCCATCCTGCTGTTACATACTCGAGGACTCTCATTTGTCAACAACTATTTTCTTTTCACAAAACCATATTTATTCTCTCTGATTGTATTATGATTTTATTTTTAAAAATATTTTATTGAGGCATCTATGTTATAAATTTTAACAAAATAAACAACCACACACCAAACAAACAACAGGACCCAGCCAACATGGCTTACATAAACAACACCCCTATTATGATTTTCTAAACGTCCTGCTCCTACCTCTTTAATAATTGATTCTAGCATGTCGTACGGTTCAAAAGCGCTTCACGACCAATGAAGTGCTTTCAAAATGTGTAGTCACTATTGTAACCTCGGCAGCCAATAGGGAGGAGCTCCTGCTCTTCTTCTGTTGGTTTTGTTTTGTTAGAATTTACAGTGTAGAAGGTGGTCATTCGGCCCATCGAGTCTGCACCGGTCCTTGGAAAGAGAACCTTACCCAAGCCCACACATCTCCACCCTATCCCAGTAACACCACCCAATCTGTTTGGACACTAAGAGACAATTTGGCATGGCCAATCCACCTAACCTGCACATCTTTGGACTGTGGGAGGAAACCAGAGCACCCGGAGGAAACCCACACAGACACGGGGAAAACCTACAAACTCTACACAGTCAGTGACCTAAGCCAGGAATCGAACATGGGACCCTGGAGCTGTGAAGCAACAGTGCTAACCACTGTGCTACCATGCTGCGCTACCGTGTAATCCCACTTGGCAGGCAGGTCCCTGGTTCAACGTCTTATATGAAGGATGGCATCACCGACAATATGGCACTCTTTCACCACATTGAGAATATCAGCCTACATTTTGTGCTTCAGTCTCTGGGGTGGGAATTGAACGGACGATCTTTTGACTCAGGCTGGCTGGTACGGACATGTACATGTATGAGTTTTAGATAGCCATTTGGGTGGCATGATCACCAAATGCTGTCTGCTGTGGGGAACAGTCAGTGAGGTACGGTTTGCCCACAGGGAACGCTCAATAGGTATCTGTAGCTCCCACAACAAGCCGTTCCCAGATAGGTCCCCTCAGCTCAGTGGAAGGAAAATGACCCGACAACCTCCGGGTGTCTCAAAGTGCTTCACAGTCAAAGCCAGACTTTTTATGAACTGCAGTTACTGCTGCAATTTGCAAAATGCAGCAGGCAATTTGTGCACAGTAAGATCCCACAAACAGCAATACACCACTCTCCAGATAATCTGTTTTAGATGCTTTCATAGAATCTCTCCAGTGCAACAGGAGCCATTCGGCCCATCGAGTGTGCATCAACTGTTCGAATGAACATTCTACCCATGTCCACTCTGTCCGTCCATGCCTCCCTATCCCTGCAAATCCCATAACCTAACCTGCACATGACTGGATACTAAGGGGCAATTTATCATGGCCAATCCACCTAACCTGCACATCTTTGGACTGTGGGAGGAAACCAGAGCACCTGGAGGAAACCCACACAGACACAGAGAAAATGTACAAACTCCAGATTTGAACCCGGGTCCTTGGTGCTGTGAGGCAGCAGTGATAACCACTGTGCTACCTTGCCACCCACCATCTGAGAGATAAATATTGTCAAGGACACATGCTCAACAATCTGTGAACCAGCTTGCCGAAGCAGGATGTCTTTGCAAAACAAAAACATTTCTGAATTCTAAACTATTTACAGAGAGAATGTCTGTGTGTGTTGGGGGGGGGGAGGGGGGGGGGGGGGGGGGGGGGGGGGGGGGCGGGGGGGTGAATGTGTTTGTGTGTGTGTGTGTGTGGTGGGGGGTGAATGTGTGTGTGTGAGTGATGCAGGGTGAAGCACACTGGGCTACATCGCTGGCTTTTACAGCAGACCAAGGCAGGCCAGCAGCATGGTTCAATTCCCGTACCAGCCTCCCCGAACAGGCGGTGGAATGTGGCGACTAGGGGCTTTTCACAGTAACTTCATTTGAAGCCTACTTGTGACAATAAGCGATTTTCATTTCATTTTCATATGTGTGTGTGTGTGGTGCTGGGTGAAGGTGTGCCTGTGTGTTTGTGTTTCTGCCGTTGTTGTGTGTGTCCGCGCGCACTGTTAAGTTGCTTGCCGTTGACTTCACTGTTTCCGCTGCTACAGAACATGTTGGTGGAGATTGAGCAGAAAGTGGCATTCGTTTCTGAGCTCTTCATGAACAGCGAGAACCTGCTTATGCAGGGAAAGCCCCAGACCCGGGAACAAGCGGAGAACCTGACTGAGAAACTCCGGAATCTAAAGGGGAGTTTGACGGAGCTGCAGAGAATGCTGCAGGACAGAAGCATCACTATCAAAGTACGATCTTTACTCTCATCCTCTTGTTAAACTGTATTATACCCTTTGGAGCACACTCGGTTCCACAGCAATGTTTCACTGTGGGAGGCTAGATTTTTAAAAATCCTACCCCCTGCCCATATCTTGCAGATGAAGGGGGGAAAAAATCTTCAGCAAGCTCACAAATCACTACAGACACTGCAGTGTTCCCATTTTATTTTTGTTATAGTTTATGTTTTATGGAATGTAGCAAATGAACCTCTGTCTAAAATGAAGAGAATCTTATAGTGCATAGCAGAGATACATTGGGGACTACGCCCACTTGCGCACACAGATACATACATGCGTATGCACACTAATGATTTGATAGGGTAGATGAAGAGATGTTTTCACTTTTGGAGGCGCCCAAAACTGGGGAACATATATATAAGGCAGTCACCAAAATAACCAATGAGGAATTTTGGAGAAACTTTACCAGAAAGTGGTTTGATTGTGAAACCTGCTACCATGGGGAGTAGCTCTGGTGAATCACATGGATGCATTAAGAGGAGGATGGATAAACATGTTAGGGAGAAAGAACTAGAAAGACATGCTGACAGAGTGGGATCAAGTGAAATGGGAGGAGGCTCATGTGAAGCATAAACCCCGGCACAAGGCATGTCTCTGTTCTGTGCAACAATATGATATGGCAGATGGCGAGTCAGGGCTGCGCAAAACCAAAGGGAAACTTGAACAAACTATCACAACAATTTTCAACAATTTGCAATTTGTATTTTAAGAGAAGGTATCTGAAGTCAGGAGAAAATAATTTCAAACCACTGGTGAAGATTTTAAAAAGTACTTTTAAATATTTATTAATATAAAGGGGGAAAAACATAAAGACGCAGGATTACATTTACACAGTTAGCAGTACTTTTATAAACGTTTACCAAAATATTTCTGCCTAATTAACTCGAAGCTAAGCATCCCTTTTAGGGAACAGTGCTCATAAAGTTTAAATGATCAATATTTTAATAATATTACCCCAAATCAGCTGTTGCTGTTGTGAAACTCGTACACAGGCTTTTCTCTCTCTGTCTCCCTCTCAATTGATACTAAGAAGCCAAAATTTGTCTCAAAATCTTGCACACATACAGCATGGAAAATAGGATTAGAATTGCTGGACCAAAGGGCCTCGTTCTTTACTGTAAAACCCTCTAACTTAATGACTCTGAGGGTGGTGCCAACTGCTTCTTCCGAGGTCTGTTTCCAGCACACACTGCATCAGGATCTCATAACTGCACCCGACAACAGTCTTCAACCTCTCGTTCATTGTTTTTTTTCCCTTTAACTTTCTCATAGAATTTTCTCATAAAATTTACAGTGCAGAAGGAGGCCATTCGGCCCATCGAGTCTGCACCGGCTCTTGGAAAGAGCACCCTACCCAAGGTCAACACCTCTACCCTATCCCCATAACCCAGTAACCCCACCCAACACTAAGGGCAATTTTGGACACTTAAGGGCAATCTATCATGGCCAATCCACCTAACCTACACATCTTGGACTGTGGGAGGAAACCGGAGCACCCGGAGGAAACCCACGCACACACGGGGAGGATGTGCAGACTCCGCACAGACAGTGACCCAAGCCGGTTTGGAACCTGGGACCCTGGAGCTGTGAAGCAGTTGTGCTATCCACTGTACCGTGCTGCCCTAAAATGGAGTGGAGAATGTGGGCATCGATCCCACTACCTCTCGCATGCTAAGCGAGCCCTCTACCACTTGAGCTAATTCCCCCTTTTAAAATGAAAATCGCTTATTGTCACAAGTAGGCTTCAAATGAAGTTACTGTGAAAAGCCCCTAGTCGCCACATACCGGCGCCTGTTCGGGAGGCTGTTACGGGAATCGAACCGTGCTGCTGGCCTGCCTTGGTCTGTTTTCAAAGCCAACGATTTAGCCCTGTGCTAAACAGCCCCTTTACAACTTTACAACTTTGCAGTTGTATGTTCCTTTAGAAGTTTCTTCACTCAGAATTTAAAGCTCTTTTATGGCTATTGATTTTGGGGTAAAAGTAAACTTTGCTTCATCCATTTACAATCTATGCCAATTGTGCATGTTCCTTTTCAAATACGTTAGTTAATTTCAAGTTATTTCCCTTATCGTCCTAATGTAAATTTCTATTCAGTCTGTCCATTGGTACTCCAACTTAGCTCTGCTCATTTCCACTTCAAACGATTTGCTTTCTCACCTAATAGGCAAGGTAGCACTCTGGTTAGCCCTGTTGCTTCACAGCGCCAGGGACCTGGGTTCGATTCCCAGCTTGGGTCACTATTTGTGCGGAGTCTGCACATTTTCCCCGTGTATGCGTGCGTTTTCTCTGGGTGCTCCAGTTTCCTCCCACAAAGTCCCGAAAGACGTGCTGTTAGGTGATTTGGGCATTCTGACTTCTCTCTCCGTGTACCCGAACAGGCGGCGGAGTGTGGCGACTCGGGAAATTTCACAGTAACTTCATTGCAGTGTTAATGTAAGCCTACGTGTGACACTAATGAATATTATTATAATCCCTTGTAGTCGACTGTTTTCAGTTTAATTAGGTTATTCACACCCAAACTCTCACACATAAGCCTGTTTCACAGGATGCTGCAGTGATACTGGGAAAATATTGAAAAATATAATATTCTATCACAGCAATCTATGTATCTCTGTGCATTTGAACATAAACTGCATGCTACTCTCCTGCCTCCACATCCTGTCTAATCACAATGGTACTTGACATATTTGCCCATTTTGCCATGTGATACTGTCAGGGTGCCAAGGTGGCATTGCCAGGATGCCAGCCTGGCAGCACCAAGGTGCCCGGATGGCATCAACAGTGCTAGGGTACCATGCTGCCCAGAGGCTGCCCACCCGGGGGCCTCCGATCGCCCGGGAGACCTCCCCAAGTTTATGGAAACCAATACTCAACGGGGCCCACCCGAGATCTCTGAGGCGAGGCGCTGGGTAGGTCCGGCGTAGACACATTCATGTGAGCCGAACTGCTCACTTGAATATGCAAATTTTGGACCCACCCATTGTGGGTGGGATCCAGATCGCGACGTCTTGCAAGATCTCGTGAGGTCTCACGAGGCATAGCGAGCCGGATAATCTCGCGTGAAGCCTCTCGTGATATTCACCGCCCACGTCGCAAGTCGGGCACAGTGCAGCCATTAGATCCTGCCCATAGTTTCTCTGCCCCATCAAATCCTTTAACTATCTTTCGAACAGTGAGATCGCCCTTCATTTTTCTACAGGTGGAATTACAAACCTAGTTATCATTAACATCGTTGGTTGACTATTGTTGGAGCCTACCTGACGACAGTTCTCCACACCAATGGTAGGGACTTGAACCCTGGTGTAGTCAGCCTGTCCACGCTCACTGTTGGTCTTTACTGCGGTCCCGTCACTTGCAGAGTGTGGCTGCTATAGGTTACCTGATGGATGAGCCCATCTGCTTTTCAGTGGCACCACCAACATTGCGGGTCCCACTTGTCTATACAGGCCCCCAGGTGTGGTGGCCCCAGTGTTCAGAAGGTGGTCCTGCCGAAACAGGTGAAAACCTTAGTGGGCTTGACAGAGTAGATGCTGAGAAGCTGTTTGCCCTGACGAGAGTGCAGAAGTACGGATCACGGTCTCCTTTAAGGCCGAGATAAGAGGAAATGTCTTCAGTCAGAGAGTTGTGAATCTTTGGAATTCGCTACGACAGTGATCAGTGGAGGCATCGTCGTTGAGTATATCCAATACAGAGGTGGATAAAATTTTGGATACTGAGGGAAATATAGATCCTTCCCTCATATCTCTGAAGGTAATTAATAGAATGATTCTGTCACTGAACCTTCCCGCAGATCGGAGTCCAAATCCTACTGTGGAAGATAGAGCATTTGAATTAAGTTTTAATTTAAAAATCTGGAAATTAAAAAACAAATCTAAGTGACAAATCAAGGAGTTGGGGTCAAACTTGGGGCAATGAGAATGGGTTATATCCACTGGCCCTTCGAGGTGCCTCTTCACGAATAAATTTAAAATGAAAATTTGTACCATGAGAAAAAGAGTTGGGTGGGAATTGTCGGAATTGATGATATCCCACCAAATAAGCCTGTGTTTTGTTTTCTCTCCGTTAAAGCATGGTGTGGTGCAGGAGAAGGAGGACACGGAATTAGATTCCACATTCCACTCGAGTCCGAGTGTCCAGGAATGGCTGGTACAGGCCCGGGCAACTCGCTATCAACACCAACAGAACAGTTTACAGCGGCAGAAGGCAAGTGGGCCATCGGCCAATTTCTTATTCGAAAACTCTCATCACTGGTGTTAGTCTTTATCCATACAGTAAAGGCCAGCGTTTGATTTTCCTTACAACAGAGAAGGATCAGCAAAGACTCAATAGAGGCTTTCAAGATTAGGAAAGGCAGACAGCACCCCTCTCCACCCCAAAATTTTACCACCCCTTCGGTCCCACCCACCAGGCCTCCAAAATTAGTCTTCTCGCCCCCGCCCCAGTTTAGCAATCTAGGCTGCCCGGTCCCATCTGCCCATCTGCCTTAAAGAAATCTGACTTAACTTGCTCCAGCATTCATCTTCTCTTCTTCCTGTGTCTGTCTGCAATCCCAGCAGTGCCCATTGTTGAACTCTGGCACTGCCGAGAATACAAGGGATTGCCCGGCAGCTCCCGCAGTCTGGGCCTTCTCCCTCTGAGGGCTGCAGGTACTACTTGCCCCTAGTCTAGCCCACCCCACAGTGTGGTGTGGCAGCTGGGTGGGCTTTTTTCACGTGCATCAGCTGCGCAATTGCCTTTCCTTATGGGGATGGAGGGCTGGTGCATTCAGACGGGGTGCTCCCTGGTCAGGCTAACGTGGGACACAATGGCTGTGTGCGCAACTAAGGTTCAGCTATAACTTTTAGAAGATGAAGATGGACGAGCTTACAACTATCATGATCTCAGGATAACTTCAGTTTCTTTACACCAAGGAAGTCTTTTTTAAAACTGTAGTCACTGCTGTAATGTAGGAAACTATGCATCCAATGTTTACATAGCAAGGTCCCACAAACGGCAGTGTGATGATGACCAGGTAGCCTGTTGTTTGAGTAATTAATATTGGCTGGTTCACGGGGGGGGTAACTTGTCTTCAAAGGCAGGTGTGCACAAGCAGCTCACCATGCTTAAAGAACGTCACTGTGTAATTGACCTGTTAGCGAGGAGAAACAAGTCTTTCCTGTCTCTGCCCCTCATAGTTTTGTACAAATTTTAGTCGCTTAGAGTGACCCACTGTCACCTTCTCATAATGATGCCTGTCATCTTGCGAGTGTTGACCACATCCTGAGAACACGTCTCAAAGAAGATGGTGGAATAATAAGCAGAAGGAAAGATGCGCTGGAGACGTGGCATTGGTTAAGACACAGAGCGCTCCTCAAAGTCAGTTGGGAAGGAGCACAGACCGTTCCTTCCAGCAGGGATCTGGTAAGAAGTGTAAACCTGACCAATATCCTCTTGTTGCTTAAAAAGAAAACTGAAGACTGAGTATCTTCAACCATTTGTCTATTCCATGGCGAGGTTGTTTGTTGTGAGCATCGCACTCTTGTTCAATATCGGAATGAGTTCAGGTATTGCAGAAAGCAGTGACTCCAGCAAAAAAACAGGTCAAAATGCTCAAAGCATTCAGTAGTTCAGTCAGCACGAAGGGATGAGTGAATGGGGGCCGGATTTTCCGCTCCTGTTTTCGTTGGTCGGGACCAGTGACTGGAGCGGAAAATTGCACGAGATGTCCAAATCGTGTTTCGCGCCGGCATAAAAAGGTGACGCGATCCCCCCCCCCCCCCCCGCTCAAGAGGGAGAGGGTCATGCCCAAGCACTGCCTTCTGAGGGAGGGGTTCCATATAGACTTTTGTGTGCTGCGCGGTCATTAGAAATGGAGCCCCGATCTTTAAAAACCAAGTTGCAGGCGGAGGGAACCGTCACTGGTCCGGCAGCTTTTCAAAGCCGCTTTTCCCGCCCACTATCTCGCCCAATGATTCGACTGAAGTGGGCATAGAGCCAACCCTAACGTTAACCTGGCTGTTTGCTTCATGGATGGTGAGGATTATGTTTCACAGACCGTTTGTTTTCTGAATCTATTTCAGGAGTTGGAGCAGCAGCTTGCAGAGCAGAAGAACCTCCTGCGGTTGGTTGCCAGTAGTGGAGAGAAGATTATGACCCAACAAAGCAGCATGGAGGCTGTCAGCGAGGAGCAGAGGTCACAGGCCAAGTGAGTAGCTGGCCTTCTAGTTCAAAGAAAGGGAGCCTCTTCCCAGTGACAGGGGTGCCTTGACTTTTCCAACCCTGTCAGACTCAGTTTTGTCTGTTTCAGTAAATCCTCTGTAATAACTCCAACCCTCTGTTACGCCATCAGTTTGAGGCTGAAGTTTAGAGGCTTGCTTCAAATGGGAACCTGTTGAAATCTGCATTTTAGTCACTAACATCAACATTGGGCACGATTCTCCAGCCTCGTTGCTCTCTCGCTTGAATGAAACGAGACCGGTAAAAACGTTGGAGAGGCCGAAAACGAGAACTGCGCCAGGCGTCAGTTTGTGCTGAAACTGGCTCGCTCCCGTCAGTGAAATCGGAATCTTGCCATATCGTGACAATAAACCAATTCTCACTTCTTAATCCCTAATTTCCATACAATTAACGGGAGCGGCCCCAAATCCAAAGGCCTCCCGTGATTCAGCGGCCTCCGCAGCAAGTGCTCACACTGGCACCGATTAGTACTCCTTTTTTAAAAAAGTGAACTGACGGAAGGGCTTCTGTGGGGAGCTGAGGAGGTGAGTAGCCATCTTTGCTCACAGGCAAAGAGCCCGGGGTCACTGGGCTTGCCACCGCAGTGCTCGACTAGGGCGGGTAAGGGGACCCTCGGCTGGGGGTGGGGGACCCTCCGCAGTGGTGGGCAGCCATGGGAGGATGGGGGAGGCACTGTGGGAGCAACGGGGGGGTGGGCAACTACACACACTACCACCACACCAACCCCTGGATCGTGTGTACCCATTCCGGGGGCAACCCTTGCCCCTGCCCATCTTCCCCACCGACCACCCCCATTGACTACCAAGGCCTCTAGCCGTGTGGCTGAAGTCTATTGCTAATAGGAAATTGGCAATAGGAGATGGGCAGCACGGTAGCATTGTGGATAGCATAATCGCTTCACAGCTCCAGGGTCCCAGGTTCAATTCCGGCTTGGGTCACTGTCTGTGCGGAGTCTGCACATCCTCCCTGTGTGTGCGTGGGTTTCCTCCGGGTGCTCCGGTTTCCTCCCACAGTCCGAAGATGTGCAGGTTAGGTGGATTGGCCATGATAAATTGCCCTTAGTGTCCAAAATTGCCCTTAGTGTTGGGTGGGGTTACTGGGTTATGGGGATAGGGTGGAGGTGTTAACCTTGGGTAGGGTGCTCTTTCCAGGAGCCGGTGCAGACTCGATGGGCCGAATGGCCTCCTTCTGCACTGTAAATTCTATGTAAAAAAAAAAAATTGTGGTTAAGTGAGCACTTCACACAACCCAAGTGAGTGGGTCTGCCATGTAGCATGTGAGAGTCATTGCCAAGCATCCCAATCAGACCGTGATACTTGGACATTTTGCCTGAACAGTGCGGTAGGCAACACCATATACACAGCAGCCAACATCTGAACACCTAGAGGATGGGACACAGCTTTGGCGACATGTCCATGGCCGGAGGATGGGTGAATGCCACGGGGATGGGGGGATGCCTGGAGAGGTGGGTCAAGGGTTTGGAGGTCAGCCCGCATTGCTGAAGAAGGTTTCAGAGGCATCATACTGGCTGTACACAAGGGTGTTTATTGTGTGCAACAAATCCCCACCCCCGGTGCCCTCAGAGATCCTCGATGTGCTTTGCCTTCCCAGCTCCATCACTACGTCTAGGTGTGTCCCCATGATGCACATCAGCTGCTTACCACGCCCCGTTACCATCAATGCCCCTGGCAGGCATCTTCTAGGGGCTCTGGGCCGGAGGGCCCCGGCTCACTTGTCGGTGCCACATGCACAGCGTACCACCCTGTTCCCTGTGCTGACTTCGAGACACGGCCTCATCAGAGGGGTGGAACTCAGGGCAGCTGGTAGCCACCATCCCCACTCCATGGGATAGGTACAGGTTTACACCTCCTCCCGGTCAGTTCCCATCGGGCCCTGGGGTTCACCTTGGGACGGAGAGGCAACTGGTTCGAGCCCCGGCTGCCCCTGCATTATCTGGTTCTGCCAATCCTGGCAGTTCCCCGTGTTCTGCATCATCATGTCAATGCCCTCGGCGATGCTCCTCAGTGACTGGGACATGTTGTGCAGCACCTCAGCAAAGCCTGCCTGTGACTGGAACAAGCTCCATAGCGTCTTGGCCACTCAAATCTGAGAGCGGAACATGTCGCTCATTAAGGTCAGCCTGGTACTGGGTGACATCCCCCAACGAGGAGGACAATCTCTCAAGACCATCAGCCATGCCTGTCACCCTATGCGAGGCGCCTTGGATACCTTAATTCATTGTGCCGACGCTGTGCACCAGGCTCTCCACTGCGGTCGCTGCCCGAGGTAGGCCTCGGTGCCACGTATTGCCAACAACATCTTTTGTGCCTGTAGCCTCTGGGACTGCTACAATTGGTTATGGACCTGCTGGAATATTGCTAACATCTGAATCTTATGGCCGCATCCTGACGTTTCCATCAGCTCTTCCACAGGCTCAGCATCAGGCTGGGACCCAGCTGGTTCTGGGATCTAGCAGACCTCTGACTGCTGTCTTACCTGGGGGTTCCTGCCTCCACCTGAAGTACATCAGCAGCTGTGCAGTGCTCACCAGATTGTGCCCCAGGAACCTGACCACTAATATTTCCCACCAAAGTGCGTTTCTTTACGCCAATGGAGGGTGGGGTGATATCTGTGATGCCTCGATTGTCGCATCCTCAGAGCTCTTCTCCTGGGAGACTGGAGAGGGGGCCACCGAGATGGGCCGGCGCTGTCGGCTGGAGGAACTGCAGGAGAATGGTCATATGGTCAGTGCTGCCCGGTGTAGATTGTTGACCTGTTTCCCACAAACAGCAGATGACTGACCAGATTATCTGTTTTAGCAATGTTAATTGAGGGATAAATATCTCTTGGAGATAGGCCTTGGATCCACAATCTTCTGGCTCAGAAGTGAGTGCTACCGATTGTGCCATGGCTAAATATTGGGATATAAGCCTTTAATTCTAGGCCTGATACTGGGAAGAATGACGGATATTTTGGTTCTGGCTCCTTGATCTTCGTGGCTATTGGATGGAGCTGCTGGTCTGCAGTTCGGCATCGTAAAGTGGTCTCTTGTATTTCATTTACTAAATTTACCACTATATTTACGTTCAATGAATCCAGCTGGTGGTTTGTGAAAACGACCTCAGAAAATAGGAGGGTGAATATTCTTGGGGGGGTGGGGGGAACTGGAAAATTCCAGTCAATGGCTAAGCTTGTCATTTGGAATTCAGTCCTGGCCCCTGCAGTCTGTTCAGTGTGTCATGGTGGATCAGAGTCTGCTGCAGAGTTACTTGATTTCGCAGTAACGAGCATACCCCAATTGACCTCAGTGTCCCGCTGATAGGAACAGCAATGTAAGTTCTGGATTCTTGCCCCTGAGGGTTAGGGTTACCTCGCCTACCTCCTCCTCTTCTCCCCCGTGAAACTCCAATCTCAGGCATGATTCAGCTCGATGGCAATGCCCATTGTTTGGCAGAGTAACCCGCTGGCATGCACTTGACCAGCACCACACAGCAGCTACTTGGGGAAGGTAACCGGTGTATGTGGGGCAGCCCCCCAGAAAAGAGCTTACACCATGGGGATCACAGAGAAGAGATTGGGCAAGTAAAGATAATGACCAGGTGTATTTCTGCTCAAATAACTTTTCTGGCTTGTTAGTAGTTGGGTAGGCCGTGTACTAACTTGTAAAGTTTTGTGTTTTGCTTTTTGTGTTCTGTCAGTGAGACTGCCCGGCCTGAAACCTTACCCCAAGAGCTTGGTTTCGAAGGGGAGAAACTATTTGCCTTGCAGCAGCTGAGAATCAAGTGGCAGAATCTCCAGAAAGAGATCAGCACCAAGCAAAAGATGTTCCAAAATACGCTGGAGCAAAACCAGGAGCAACAGGTAACCTGCTGCAGCATACCGCCCCCGTCCCGCAGTGTGCAGATCTCCAAATGAATGAAGTGACTTTAATGCTGTGCAGCACCTTTGCTACCAGGCATTTTGGAAGTGTGGTCGCTGTTGTAATGTAGGAAATGTGGCAGCCAATTTCCCCACAGCAAGCTCCCACAAGTGAGGTGACAATGACCTTTAGTGGTTGTGGGAGAAGTGTTGGCCAGTGTATTGGGGAGAATGCTCCTGCCACAGTACATTTCATGTCCACCGGAGCATGGGTCGCGCATTCATATCTTCCCCCCGAAGGACAGTGCCTCTGGCAGTGTGGCATACACTCAGTGCTGCGCTAAATTATCATCCTGAGCTATATTCTCCAGTCTCCAGAGTGGGGTTTGAACCTGATTTAGGCTCGAGTACTATTAACTCACACATGCATGCCTAAAAAGGGCAGCACGGTAGCATGTTGGTTAGCATAAATGCTTCACAGCTCCAGGGTCCCAGGTTCGATTCCCGGCTGGCAGGCAGATGGGTTTTTACAATAATCGACAATGGTTTTGTGGTCAGAATTGGACTTTTAATTCCAGATTTTTAATTGAATTCAAATTTTGCCATCTGCCATGGTGGGATACATTGCCCTGGGTCTCTGGATTACTAGGCCAGTGACAATACTACTACTCCACCGCCTACCCGAAACAGCACATTAACCAAGTTGTTAATTGCACCCACTAATAGACAGATTGCCCTTTGTATGAATGCAGTATGTGCCTAATAATCATTTTTTAAATGATTCTCTCCCCATTGTTAGCAGGTTTATGGTCTGTCCAGTGGAGTGTCAAGTGGTATGGCTTTATTTAAAGGGGAAGCTCAGACATTGGACAAGTCAGTGCAGACGGTCAAATCCCTGCTGACTGGTCTGGGCCAGGCTTTTGGAAATCTTTCCCCTCAGGTACAATGAGCATTTTCTTTCTCAGTCCTGATAAAGTTTTTGATTGAAGCAATGGGGCAATCAGACTCACTTTCCATTTCTGTGAAGGGTAAAGATGCCCAGGAACAAAGCCTTCCCCTGGAGCAGAAGCTGTATGATGCCACCACAGTCACCTCCCACTGGCTGGATGGTGTTGAAGATCACTTATTTGCCAGCGGCGATTTCCTCCCAGAAAAGGTTGAAGCACACTTATACCACGAAGAGGTAAGATGCCATTGCCGTCATCCATATTTTATTACCTTAACTTGGAATCAATAACACCTCACAATGCGTTATTAAGTGTCGATTTGTAGATTGTAGTGGAGGGACTGGACCTGTGTTTGCATCCAGGTTGTTGGATGCTAGAGTGCAGGCATGAGGGAGAGGTGAGGAGTGAAGACCAAAGAATTGTGGAATTCTTCCCCAGTGAGAAGTGGAGGCAGGTCCACTGAGTGTTTTTACGGCAGAGACAGATACATTCTTGACAAACAAGGGAGTCAAAGGGTATCGGGGCAGAAAAGTGGATTTGAGGCCACAGTCAGATTAGCCATGGTCTTACTGAATGAATAGACTCAAGGACGGCCGAATGGCCTACTGATGCTCTTACTTCATACGTTTCATGCCAGCTGCTCTTCTTTTTCTTTTGTTGCTCAGGCTCTTGCAAAAGATATCGACGAAGTGATTGAAGAAGTAAAGGAGAAGAAGGGTGCCTTCTTCCATATCCTCCCCGAGCCCAAGAACCAGGAAGTGATTGAGGAAACCCTGAGCTGCCTGCAGGAAAGACTGCATGTGCTGGGGTTAACAGTGAAGCAACAGTGTGAGCGAATCAAAGATCACCTGCAGCAGCTGATGGAATACCAAGTAAGCGGTGCTCTGTATTCAAGATCCTTTTGGTTTTACTTAACGACACCGGAGGATTATCGTGGAGCCTGGTGAACGCTCCCGCTGCTTGCAGTGTCCCAGCGGATGTACCTTCCCCACTCCCAAATTTCAAAAGCACATCGTATTCCATTTGCGAGTGCACATCGACACGACACCAAGTAATGCTCAAAACCGGTGGGATGGGGGCAGCACGGTGGCGCAGTGGTTAGCACTGCTGTCTCACGCTCCAAGGTCCCAGGTTTGATCCTGGCTCTGGGTCACTCTCCGTGTGGAGTTTGCAAATTCTCCCCCATGTGAAATGAAATGAAAATTGCTTATTGTCACGAGTAGGCTTCAAATGAAGTTACTGTGAAAAGCCCCTAGTCGCCACATTCCGGCGCCTGTTCGGGGAGGCTGTTACGGGAATCAAACCGTGCTGCTGGCTTGCCTTGGTCTGCTTTCAAAGCCAGCGATTTAGCCCTGTGAATGTCTGTGTGGTTTTCGCCCCCACAACCCAAAGTTGTGCAGGGTAGGTGGATTGAACACGCTAAATTGCCCCTTAATTGGAAAAAATAAATTGGAGACTCTAAATTTATGAAAACAATTTTTAAAATGTTTTTTTAAACTAATAGGATTGTTTTTAGATAGCACTTACGTAAATGGGAATTTTAAATTGAATAGCAAAATGCAAGGCAACTTAGAGCAATTTAAGAAGTGGAATTGACTGGGGCAGTGGAGTTTTCCTGCAGTGCAGCTAAACTAAATAAAACGCAGGGACTGTGAGAGGGAGTGACTGCAGTCTGATCGGTTTGAATAGGTAGTCCTGATTGTACCATTGTCATAGGACTTTACAATCAAAGGTGAATAGGAAGATTTTTAAATGTATAGAGAATTCATATATTATATTTCTATAATATGTGCTTTAAAGGAATTAAATTTTGTGCTACATTCATACTTATCTGCCAAACGTTAATTACGCTTATCAGTTTATCAGAAGAACCCCTCAGAAAGACCAAGTGGTTCAACATGCAGCTGAATATGGAAAAGTATCAAAGAACTTCTCTACCACTCAGGCTGGACAATCTGCTCTGGTATATCTGTATTATTTACAGCATGCTGTAGATAATTGAGACCAGTAGATAAATGGGACAACAAAGGTCCATGTTGGGCATTGCAGGAGAGGCAAGAAGATTGCCTTTTACTGCAGTGTGGATAGTTATGCCAAGGTGCGGAAACAGCAGTCGGAGATTGGAGCTCGTTGTTTACATACAACATTTGTTAGTGACATTTGAACTGTACTGGGTTGCTTCAGTGGAGTTAGTGTCAGGTATAGAAAGTAAGTTTAAGTTTTCCCCTATGTTTAAGAACTGCTTAACTGATAATTGTAAAGCTCTTGGGCGGGATTCTCTGTTTCTGAGACTAAGTGTCGACGCCGGTGCAGAATTCAGGGACTTCCACAACAACAAAACCGGCGGTGCACCTGGACCAATTCAGCTACTATTAAGGGACTAGCACTGATGCCATGTGGAACACAATCGATTTCAATGAGAAGTGGTGCCGGATTTGTCGGTTTTGAAATTGACATTCAGGAGGCTAACAAGTTGCAACCGCATGTACACACTTCACTCCCCACATACATCATCCCAGCCAACAAGATGGCAGCAAGACACGTGGCCCCACGTTTTGCGGATGCAGAGCTTGAGACCCTCCTGGACATCGTGGGGGAGAGGCGGATGGTCCTGCACCCTGGCCTGGGAAGGAGGCTGCTGGCTGCTGTCATTCGCCATGCCTGAGCGCAGGTGGCAGAGGCTGTGAGAGCCGTGGGCAACACCATCCAGACCTGCCAGCCGTGCCAAAAAACTGCATAATCTCCTCAGAGCGGTCAGGGTGAGTAGGCACACCTGCACCTTCCGCTCCTTCCCATCCAGAGGGCACTTGCCAGCACCCATACCGGCCGCCATGGCTGGGTTCCCTAGCCATTGAGGCTACCAGCCACAGCCCCCCCCCTCGGCTGTTGGACTGTTTAACACTGTAGTTTTCTGTTCCCCCGCTGGGCAGAGACGAGGACCATGGATGTGGGTGGAGTTCGGCCACGAGCGAAGAAGTGAGACCCCACTTAGTTGTGGTTCCCCATGAAATATGTGTCCATAATCCCACACCATGTTCACCCCACACCACCCTCGCACCACCCTCACCCTCACACCACTGCATCCTTACCCCATTGTGTGCGCCGCCTGGGCATATAGGGCCTCCGTGACAGCACACACGCACCGAAGTCTGTGAGATCCCGAACAGGTCCCCACTTGGCGCCTGAAAGTACCCCGTCGCACAAAAGTCCAGGGCAATCATCACCTTGATGGCCATGGGAGCAGGTGTCCTCCCCCATACCCTTGTGGTGCCAGGTGTGACATGATCTGGCAGATGTGTCACACTGACTCACTGCTCAGCCGGAGTCATCGTCGGCATCCCCATCCGTCAGGTCCTCTCTGGGTACAGCTGAGGTCTCATGTGGCACCTCCTTGGCATCTCCTCCTCGGCCTGTTGGCGGCTGGCTCTCCATCCTGGGCAGCTGCCACCTGTCCCTCTGCGGCACGCTCAGCTGCTGTAGCTTCCTTCTCCTCCTCGAGCAGCGTCAGCTCGCATAGCCGCAGGGTATTCCCCAGGGCTGCGACGACTATCCGGAAGGTCACCATTGCTGGCTGAATTACAATATCCATTGTCTGCAGGGAGTGAAAGGCCGACATGTTAGCATAGTGCGTACACCGGGCTACTTGGTGGCCCCGGTTGGCACTACGGGTTCCTCGCATGCCCCTGGCCCCATCGGTGGCCTACACCATGGGGGCCTCTGGCACTGGCGCCTGTCCCTGATTTGATTTGATTTGATTTATTGTCACATGTGCCGAAGTACTGTGAAAAATATTTTTCTGCGGCCAAGGGAACCTACACAGTACGTACATAGTAGACAAAAAAGAACAATCGACAGCGTATATTGACAAATGGTACATCGACAAACAGTGATTGGTTACAGAGCAGAACAAGGGGCTAAACAAAGCAAATACATTAGCAAGAGCACATAGGGCATTGTGAATAGCGTCTTACAGGGAACAGATGCCAGGGGTACCGTCAGCTGGCAGTGCCCTTGCCAGGGATACACTCCACGGCCCCCGCCCGGCGCTCCCATCGGGGCTACAGTGGGCGTTCCCCTGGGTGGCCGCCTGACGCCCCAACGGATAGCGTGGGGTTATGGGGGAAGGTGGCGTGGGGGGCACCCGTATGGCTGGTGTCACTCCGCAGAACCAGGGACCAAGGTGGGTGGTCAGTGGGGTGCGCAGCAACAGGGGTGCCTTGCAAGCCACAGCAATGCAGTCCATGCCTGGTCACTGCCCCAGTCCCGTGGGGGGATCACCCCACTACTCAGCCTGTTTCCCATCACCCCCCCCCCCCCCCCCCCCCCCCCACCTCCCCCAGTCCTGGCAGGGCCTCCCCTAACCCCAGCCAGCTAGGCCAGTGTCCAGCCCGGCAGTCCGCAGTCGCTCCTCTCTGTGTCCTATCTCTTCTCTCTCCCTTGTCAGCCATTGACTGGTTTCACCATTTTTAAAAGCACAAGTGGACCGCGCCATCGGGAACTCAGCCCATCGGAGACGGAGGATCGCGGAGGCCCTGGAGACTACTGGGTCAGGCCCGCTAGTGAATTGCAAACAGTGTTTACTGTACGTGTATTCCAGTATGCATTTGATGCCGCTGTCGAGGTGACGGAGAATTACGATTTGGCGTCCAATCAGCACCCGCCATGATCTTGGCGTCAGAACCAATTCTCCACCCAAACGTGTTTCGCGATTTTCGCGTCAGTCAACGGAGAATCCCATCCCTTTTCTTTGATTTTAATGTGGTCAATTCTGTGTTTAAATTAAAGCTTTTTTTAACATGAAAGATAACCATTGGTGAGAGTCAGCACTCCTGGGGTGAAGTATCCTTTCGTCACAGTCTTAGAAATTAAAAAAAATTGTTTGGGGTTTCGTCCGGTATCCTATCAAATGTTGGAGTCTGTTTTGGTATCCTAACAATAGAAAGGAGAAAAGAACTTGCATTTATATAGCACCTCTCATAACTTCAAGACTTCTTAAAGTACTTTAGTGCCATTGAGGCATTTCTTAAAGTGTAGCCACAGTTATAGGAAATGCAGCAGCCAATTTGTGTAGAGCAAGATCCCAGAAATAAATGAATATGTTATCTGTCTTAGTGATGTAGGCTCAGAAAAATATATTGGCCAAGACACTGGAGAGTGCTTCCCAGATCTTTGAATAGAGACATCTGGGGCGGGATTCTCCGCCCCGCCGCACCAGTTTTCTGTTGCGGCACACCCCTGCCAACAGCGAGTTTCTCTGTCCTGCCAGCCGGCCAATGGGATTTCCTATTGTAGGCAGTGCCACGCCGCCGGCACAATGGAGAATCCCGGCAGCAGAGAATCCAGCCCCAGATGTTTTCCACTACCTGAGGGAAAGACTGTGCCTCTTGACAGTGCAGCACTCCCTCTACACTCTGTCTAAATTAGTCTAAATGATGTGCTCGAGACTCAGTGCCTGGAAGGTACTTATAGTTTAGTTTGTGGGTCAGTTTGATATACAGTACAATACCTGACTTGTATTCATTACCTGTCTCCTATTCAAAACTTTTGTGGAAGTGGAAGTTTGGTTTTATCAAAATCTCATTGCTGTTCTTTGCTTGTAGACTGAGTTAAAGCTGCTGATCACCTCCCTGGCTGATAGTAAATACATCGTCCTACAAAAACTGGCCGAGGCTTTGGAACACACTGTCACAGAACAACTGCAGGTAAAAATAATTCCTGTTTGAATGAAGCTGCCATTTCAGTAGTTCTCAGTTGTAAGGGGTAGGATGGAATTCCAAGACGGATATTGGAGGCAAGGGAAGCAACTTCTAATGATGATAGCTTTTGTCCCTTCAAAGAGTTGGGGAACTTCTGATCTTCCATTCATAGAACATAGAACATTACAGCGCAGTACAGGCCCTTCAGCCCTCTATGTTGCGCCGTCCTGTGAAACCCCTCTAAAGTCCCTCTACACTATTCCCTTATCGTCCATATGCCTATCCAATGACCATTTGAATACGTTTAGTGTTGGCGAGTCCACTACTGTTGTAGGCAGGGCATTCCACGCCCTTACTACTCTCTGAGTAAAGAATCTACCTCTGACATCTGTCCTATATCTATCTCCCCTCAATTTAAAGCTATGTCCCCTCGTGCTGGACATCACCATCCGAGGAAAAAGGCTCTCAATGTCCACCCTATCTAATCCTCTGATCATCTTGTATGCCTCAATTAAGTCACCTCTTAACCTTCTTCTCTCTAATGAAAGCAGCCTCAAGTCCTTCAGCCTTTCCTCATAAGATCCTCCCTCCATACCAGGCAACATCCTTGTAAATCTCTTCTGTACCCTTTCCAATGCTTCCACATCCTTCCTATAATGTGGCGACGAGAACTGCACACAATACTCCAAATGCGGCCCAATGGTGTCCAAGATGCTTGTTTTGGTGCCAGCACTTCTACTGGAGCTGTTTATTCCAATCCCATACCCATTTATCCTATTTATATCCTTTTTTCCCCAAATATTGATTTCTCTTTTAAACGATGTTGCAATCAGTGCCTTACGAGCCCTTTGTCGAACCCTATGCCTGAAAACATTTCTTCCTCAATTTCCACCTTCAGTATTCCAGTGATGATGTACAAGATTCACCACCCAATGACAAGCATTCTTTCACTCTTTACCCTCTCAAATCCCTTCATTCGACTTTGTATAACCCCCCCCTGAAGAAATTTGCTGTCCCAGAACTAAGTTCCACGGAGGGGGCGGGAAGTCGAAGGGACTCCGCCAAATCGTGTTATGTTCTGATCATTTGGACGGCACAGTGACAGAGTGTTTGGCACTGCTGCCCCGCTCAGAACCAGGGACTGGGTTTGTTTTCAGCCTTCGTTGTCTGTGTGGAGTTTGCACGTTCTCCCATATATGTATGGATTTCCTCCCACAGTCCAAAGGTGTGTCGATTAGGTGGATTTGCCATGATCGAGGCGGGGGCAGATCAGGGGGGGTGGGACTGGGTAGAGTGCTCGTTCAGAGGGTTGGTGCAGATTCGATGGGCTGAATGGCCTCCTTCTGCCATGTAGGGATTCTTCTATGAATTCGATGGATTGATTAATCATGCAGCCAGGAGGATAATGGCAAATCTCATGGCGGGTCGAGCAGGATGTCAGCAGCCCCACTCATGTCCAGGCACCATATTTAAAAGTCACCTGGATATGTAGCCCTTCCCTGCCATCCTACTTTACAATGTGGCCCTTCCACAGACCCCCACCCTTGAAATTCGCCTCCTGAACCCACACCCCACTTTCCTTAGTATTTTCCACCCTCCCCCTTCCTTCCTGTGTTCCAATCTCTCTCCCCTGCTTTTCTCAGTTCATGTGCCACCTCCTCTGCAATATGTTGCAAGTGCCCAGGAGCAGAACAGTGCAAATAGCGAAGGTAACGTCTGGTGGCAGATAAGTGAAGGGGATCTCCCATTCTGGGTGAAAACCATGTTTTCTGATCGGGTAACAGAAACGGTCTGGGGTGGAAGATTTCATCGGAGCGCAGGATTCCGGTCTGCAGCGGCGTTGCTCAGCATTCATGACATACAAATGTCGATCCTGACATTCACCAGTGGGGAAAAGTGACCAGCTGTGGAAGTGCTATGGGGAAGTTTGCGACTTGTTTCCCTGCCGCAGGACTATTGATTGTTATGGCACGGCAGGTGGTAAATGCTCAGCAAAGGGACACTTGAAACAGCTGCCAGAACAGTTTTGCAATTTGTGTATTATGAGGAGGTTTTCTGAAAATCAGGAAGTAGTTTCTCAGACCAATTGATTTTATATTAAAGTTAAACATTTATTAAAATATATAAATAGAAGAAGGTTACACTTAAAATACAAGAACAGACTTCCGGTTGCGGCTATGACCAGCTAAGTCGCACATTTGGCAGCTCCTGCGACAAAGGTGTTTAAGGGCCGATTGGAGGGCCCCGACGGTACTGTAAAGACGAATCCCGGTGGGGGAAGGCTCCCTGAGGAGAGTGAGACCAACTTTATGGTCGGTACTCGGAGTGGGGCGACAAAAAAAGCAGCAGCAGCTCCCCGAAAAAAGCGGGGGAAGAGGACCAAAATGGCGGCCGGTGGCGCGCTAGAAGATTGGAGAAAATGGGCGGAGGAGCAGCAGGCCGCTCTCCTCCGGTGTTTTACGGAGCTGAAAGTGGAACTCTTAGAGTCCATGAACGCGACGACCACAAGGCTGATGGGGGCCCAGGCGACCCAAGAGGCGTCGATAAGAGAGCTGCAGCAGGAGATGGCGGTGAGGGAGGAGGAAGCCACGGTCCTCGTGGGAAAGGTGGAGGTGCACGAGAGACTCCACCTGAAATGGCAGAGCCGCTTTGAGGAGCTGGACACTCGAATGAGGCGGAAGAACTTGAGGATCCTGGGCCTAGCAGAAGGCCTGGAGGGGCCTGATCTCCCGAAATATGTAGCGGAGATGCTGAGCTCCCTGATGGGAGAGGGGGCCGGTCCATCGCCCCTGGAGCTGGAAGAAGCATATCGGGTCATGGCTAGGCGGCCTAGGGCGAACGAGCCCCCGAGGGCGGTGCTGGTGCGATTCCAGCGTTTCTGTGATCGGGAGAAAGTGCTGAGGTGGGCCAAGAGGGAGAAAAGCAGCAAATGGGAGAATTCGACGGTGCGGATATATCAGGACTGGAGTGCGGAGGTGGCAAAGCGGCGGGCCCGGTTTAACCGGACGAAGGCGGTGCTGCACGCAAAGAGGATCAAGTTCGGAATGCTGCAGCCAGCGCGTTTGTGGGTCACCTACAAGGACCAGCACCATTACTTTGAGACCCCAGAGGAGGCATGGACTTTTGTTCGGGAGGAAAAGCTGGACCTGAACTAGAACTTGGGAACGCCGGCGGTCGAGGCCGCCCGAGTACCCTTGACTGATCAAGTGGCCCATGTGTTTCTTAGGCCAGGTCGGAACTTGGTTAAAGTTGATGGATCGTTTGGTTTCTTTGAAACTTGTGTTATGGGGGGTTTCTTTGTTCCTTTTTGTGTGTCTCTTCCCGTTGCCAACTTCCCTTAATTATTGTTGTTGTAGGGGGGGCTTTTTTTTTACTGCTTTTTGATCTGTTCTTTAAGGGTTATGGTTACTGTTCTGTTCGATGGAGGGTGATGGTTAAATACGTTATTATTGGGTAGTTATTTAGTTATGCAGGCATAGTTATGTATTTATGTATTTATTTGAGATTTGTTATTTATATTGTTATATTGTTAAGTTGGGGAGGCGGGACGGGGGGGGGTGCAAGTTGGTTATGCGTGTTTTCTTTTTCTCTTTTTTCTTCCTCTCGTTTTAAGGGGGCTTTTTTATGGGCTTGGATGGGGACGGGGGTGGAATTGAAGATGGCGGGGTAGGGTGTGGCCGGGCGAAAGCGCGGGCTTTCCCCTGTTTCCCGCGCGCGGGACGGAGGAAGGGGGAGGAGAGAAGAGTGGGGTGTGGCCAGCAATGGCGGCTTTTCCCGCGCTGAAGCGGGGTCAGAGAGGGATGGCAAGGGGGGGGGGAGGCCCCTCCCCCCCCACATCGGGAGGAGTCGGAGTGTGGCAGGGGCAGCCGGGTCAGCGAAAACCAGCTGACTCTCGGGAGTACGATGGTGGATACACCGCGGCTAGGAGGGGTCCTAGCCAGGGGGGGAGGGGGGTTAGGGGGGGATACCGGGTTGCTGCTGGAAAGGCCGAGGACGGGAAGGGAAGAACGGGAGGAGAGAGGGGGAGGGGCCATCGCCATGGGGAACGGGTCAGAAGGGGAGGGTCGACCCGGGGCGAACAGGGGACAGGACATGGCTAACAGACAGGGGAAAGGGACGGGTCGCTCCGCGACCCGGTTGATTACTTGGAACGTGAGGGGGCTGAATGGGCCGGTCAAGAGATCAAGGGTTTTTTCACACCTAAAGGGACTGCAGGCGGATGTGGCAATGTTGCAGGAGACTCACTTGAGAGTAGTAGACCAGGTACGCCTGAGAAGGGGGTGGGTGGGACAGGTGTTCCACTCAGGCTTGGACGCAAAGAACCGGGGGGTGGCGATTTTGGTGGGAAAGAGGGTGTCGTTCGTGGCGGCGCAGGTGGTAGCAGATAAGGAGGGTAGGTACGTGATGGTAAAGGGTAGGCTGCAGGGAGAGAATGTGGTGCTGGTGAATGTGTATGCCCCGAATTGGGATGACGCGGGTTTTATGAGGCGCCTGTTGGGCCTCATTCCGGGTCTGGAGGCAGGGGGCCTGATCATGGGGGGGGACGTCAATACAGTGCTCGACCCTGGGCTGGACAGATCGAGTTCCAGGACGAATAGGAGGCCGGCAGCGGCAGAGGTGCTAAGGGGGTTCATGGAGCAGATGGGGGGGGGGTAGACCCTTGGAGATTTGGCAGGCCAAGGGCGAGGGAGTATTCTTTTTTCTCCCACGTCCACAGGGTGTACTCCAGAATAGACTTTTTTGTACTGAGCAGGGGGCTGATTTCGAGAGTGCAGGACACGGAGTACTCGGCCATTGCGATTTCGGACCATGCACCACACTGGGTAGAGGTAGAACTGGGGGAAGCACGGGACCAGCGCCCGTTGTGGCGCCTGGATGTGGGGCTGCTGGCGGACGATGAGGTGTGCGGAAGGGTCCGGAAGGGCATTGAGAGATATCTGGGCACGAACGACACGGGCGAGGTGAAGGTGGGGGTAGTCTGGGAGGCCCTGAAAGCAGTGATCAGAGGAGAGCTGATCTCCATAAGGGCACACAGAGAAAGGAAGGAGAGGCAGGAGAGGGAGAGACTGGTGGGGGAACTTATAGAAGTGGACAGGAGATATGCGGAGACACCAGAGGAGGGGCTGTTGAGGGAGCGGCGCAGTTTACAGGCCCAGTTTGACCTACTGACCACTAGGAAGGCGGAGACGCAATGGAGAAGGGCACAGGGCGTGGTCTATGAGTACGGGGAAAAGGCGAGCAGGATGCTGGCACACCAGCTGCGCAAGCGAGATGCAGCCAGAGAGATTGGGGGAGTGAGAGAGAAGGGAGGGAACGTAGTGCAGAAGGGGCAAGAGGTGAACGGGGTCTTCAGGGATTTCTACAGGGAATTGTACCGGTCTGAACCGCCCAGGAGGAGGGGGGGAATGGAGAACTTCCTCGATAGATTGAGGTTCCCAAAGGTCCAGGAGGAACGGGTGGAGGGGCTGGGGGCGCCGATAGAGCTGCAGGAGCTAGTTAAAGGGATAGGCCAGATGCAGGCGGGGAAGGCGCCGGGGCCGGATGGGTTCCCGGTGGAATTTTATAAGAAGTATGTGGACTTGGTGGGTCCAGTGCTGGTGCGAGCCTTCAATGAGGCGCGAGAGGGGGGGGTTCTGCCCCCGACAATGTCACAGGCCCTGATCTCCTTGATCCTGAAGCGGGACAAAGACCCTGTACAGTGCGGGTCCTACAGGCCTATCTCCCTCTTGAATGTAGATGCCAAACTGTTGGCAAAGGTCCTGGCAACCAGAATAGAGGATTGTGTGCCAGGGGTAATCCATGAGGACCAGACGGGGTTCGTAAAGGGACGACAACTTAACACAAATGTCCGGAGACTGTTGAATGTGATTATGATGCCAGCAGTGGAGGGGGAGGCTGAGATAGTGGTAGCACTGGATGCGGAGAAGGCATTCGATAGGGTGGAGTGGGAATACCTGTGGGAGACGCTGGAACGGTTTGGGTTTGGGGAGGGATTTATCAAGTGGGTGAAGCTGCTGTATTCGGCCCCGATGGCGAGTGTGGTTACAAACGGGAGGAGGTCAGAGTATTTTGGGCTCCATCGAGGTACCAGGCAGGGATGCCCCCTATCCCCCTTACTATTTGCATTAGCGATCGAACCGTTGGCGATGGCACTGAGGGGTTCAGGGGGGTGGAGAGGACTGACAAGGGGAGGGGAGGAACATCGGGTATCACTCTATGCGGATGATTTGTTGTTGTATGTGGCAGACCCGGAAGGGGGAATGCCGGAGGTAATGGAAATACTAGCGGAGTTTGGGGACTTTTCGGGATATAAATTAAATGTGGGTAAAAGTGAGGTCTTTGTGATACACCCGGGAGATCAGGGGGAGGGAATTGGGCGGCTCCCCTTTAAGAGAGCAGTAAAGAGCTTCAGGTACTTGGGGGTGCAGGTGGCAAGGAACTGGGGGACCCTCCACAAGCTGAACTTTTCAAGGCTGGTGGAGCAGATGGAGGAGGAGTTCAAGAGGTGGGACATGGTACCGCTGTCGCTAGCAGGGAGGGTGCAGTCAGTCAAAATGACGGTCCTCCCGAGGTTCTTGTTTCTGTTCCAGTGCTTGCCCATCTTTCTCCCCAGGGCCTTCTTCAAGAAGGTAACTAGCAGCATTATGGGCTATGTGTGGGCACATGGCACCCCTAGAGTGAGAAGGATTTTCTTGGAACGGAGCAGGGACAGTGGAGGATTAGCGCTACCCAATCTTTCCGGATACTACTGGGCGGCGAACGCATCGATGGTGCGCAAGTGGGTGATGGAGGGGGGAGGGGGCAGCTTGGAAACGTATGGAAAGGGCGTCCTGCGGCAATACAAGCCTGGGGGCGCTAGTAACGGCACCATGGCCGCTCCCCCCCACAAGGTATACCACGAGTCCGGTAGTGGCGGCCACCCTTAAAATCTGGGGGCAGTGGAGGCGACACAGGGGGGAAGTGGGGGGTCTGATGGCGGCGCCACTGAGAGGGAACCACAGATTTGTCCCGGGGAACGCTGGCGGGGGATTCCAGAGCTGGCACAGGGCGGGCATCAGGCAACTGAGGGACATGTTCATAGAGGGGAGGTTTGCGAGCCTGGGAGAGCTGGAGGAGAAATTTGAGCTCCCCCCGGGGAACACGTTTAGATACCTGCAGGTGAAGGCATTTGCCAGACGACAGGTGGAAGGATTTCCCTTGCTTCCCGATAGAGGGGTGAGTGATAGGGTGCTGTCAGGGGTCTGGGTCGGAGAAGGGAAGGTCTCGGACATCTACAAAATAATGCAGGAGGTGGAGGAGGTATCGATAGAGGAGCTGAAAGACAAGTGGGAAGCGGAGCTGGGAGAGCAGATAGAAGATGGGACATGGGCGGATGCCTTAGAGAGGGTCAATTCGTCGTCGTCGTGCGCAAGGTTGGGCCTCATCCAATTTAAGGTGCTGCACAGAGCCCATATGACGGGGACTAGGATGAGTCGGTTCTTCGGGGGTGAGGACAGGTGTGTTAGGTGTTCGGGAAGCCCTGCGAACCATGTACATATGTTCTGGATGTGCCCAGCACTGGAAGAGTTCTGGGAGGGGGTGGCGGGGACGGTATCGAGAGTGGTGGGAACCAGGGTCAAACCAGGGTGGGGGCTAGCGATTTTTGGGGTTGGGGTGGAGCCAGGAGTACAGGAGGCAGGGGAGGCCGGAATATTGGCCTTTGCGTCCTTGGTAGCTCGGAGAAGGATCTTGATTCAGTGGAGGGACACAAGGCCACCAAGTGTTAACACCTGGTTAAACGACATGGCAAGCTTCATCCAATTGGAAAGAATCAAATTCGCCCTGAGAGGGTCGGTACAGGGGGTTCTTCCGGCGGTGGCAGCCCTTCCTTGACTTTCTGGATCGGAGATAGGAACTGGAGGCCGAAACAGCAGCAACCCGGGGAGAAAGGGGGGGGGGGGGAAGGGAGGGGGGGGATAGCAACGAAGGGAGCACGTCAGCGGAGGGTCGCGGGCAATGACTGCCCGAGGCCATCAGTAGAAAGGGAAAAACGGTTTGGTTGCTAGACTGGTAGCGCGGTGGGGGGGGGGGGGGGGGGGGGGGGAGGGGGGGGGGGGGGGGGGTGCGCGCGGGGGAGGGCGTGGGGAGGATTTTCCAGGGGGATTTGTTGTGTATAATTTAAAATGTAGTAGGGGTAAATGTTTGTATCGAAAAATTTCAATAAAAATTATTTAAAAAAAAAAAAAAAATACAAGAACACCTTGTTACAGTTAACAGTACTTTTTAACCATTTCTGAACAGATCCCGTACCAGCCTCCCCGGACAGGCGCCGGAATGTGGCGACTAGGGGCTTTTCACAGTAACTTCATTGAAGCCTACTCGTGACAATAAGCGATTTTCATTTTTTTTTTTCATTTTCAGATCTTGGCTTAAATACCTCAGAGCTAGACTTCCTTTTCATGGCAACAGCCCTTATAGATTCTCTAATATCTAATATTCCAGTAACTTTATCAATCAATGCTATTTCAGGTCTGTGTTCATCCACACTCTGTCTACTTTGAGATCTCTTATTTACGTTCCTCTGGCTCAATCTGTACATCACCATATCAAACCACTGGCCTTTGCATCCTTCTTATTGATGTATGACCTTTGCAGTCCTTTTGTCTCTAATCCAATTAAACCAGCCACACCTCCACAAGCTTGTTTTCCAGTGTATGAGAATGTAACGGTGATATTAAAAAAGACAAAATATTAAAGCTCTTGTTTTGCTGACCTTCTCTCTCCAGATTTTCCAATTTTGCCTGCCACGATTCTGGCTGGTGGTGGGGCTGGAAGAGTCTGCCTAAAGTATTGTGTTGTAGAACAACCCTAAGCACTCCCTGCTGCCTGAGATTAACGTTCCCTTTAAACTGCACGGCTGCCTAAAATGTACTGTACAGCACAGTAAACTCTGCAGGAAACTAGTCATGTTTATTCCTCAATTTCATAGGCATTTGATAATGTGCAAGGGGTTACGTTGTTGCCCAAGAATGAGTGACTGTATTCTGGGTCAAAATATCATTCAAATCCTTGTTTTCCAGAAGCACTGATTAGGAAGAAAATTGTTACGGGATAGTTTGACAGGAGTATAGAACCTGACAGCACAGAAAGAGGCTGTCCGGCCCATCATATACATACCGGCTCTTTGAAACAGCTTTCCAGTTGGTTACACTCTTTTCATTTCTCCCTTTCAGATATATATTCAATTCTTTTTTTTTGGAAGTTACTGTCAAATTTGCTTTCAAACAATGTTTTCTGATCAAAAGAATATATGTATGATGAGTACATGGAATCATAACTTAAGTGCCCAAACAATCACATTAATCATCAATAGAGCTGATCAAAGGTACACTGAGGTCCAACCATTAAAGATTGGACCAATTTCCGCTCACTATCTGTGGATGACGTAAAAGAGCGCCATAATCTTCTCACTGCCCCTAGCCTGAGATGGTGGAGTTATTGTAAATGTGTATTAAGATTTGTCATTTTTGTTCACAGGCGATTTTGCAGGCAGAAGATGATCTGAGGGAATTCGAGACGCGAATTGGTCACTTAAAGGAGAGGGGAGATGATCTGCAGCCAGACCAGGCTATTCTGCTGGATCTTTCTAAAGCCCAGGTGGGGAGTCAATCACTGTTGCAATTTCTCAGGGCAAGATCACTGCCAAGATCAGCTCAGCCATTGACTGAAACATCCTTTTGACTGTGTTAGTTGTATATGTAATGGCTTAATGGATTGGTTGGTTTTGTGTGTGAGTTGGTGGATATGCGTGGTGTATGCATGTTGTTGTTTCTCTTCCCACACCTAGTGGTGCCCGAGACAGACTTTCATCTGTTTCCATAGGGAGTAATTTCCAGAACAGGTCACTAGTCTGTCACTAGAGGCTCATACCTTGAAGGTGCCACTCCACATGAAGCCTGGCTGACCAAGAGTCTCTCCCGCTCTTACCATCAGCCATTGGCATGTTTGGAAGGATTTGCAGGTTGATCCACTCGAGCTGTTTGACTGTGTTATGAATGTATCTTCCTTGACCATCAAGTCTTAGGGTGGGACTCAAACCCAGAGCTTCTGGCTCAGAGACAGAGACGCTACCCACTAAGCCACAAGACCTCCTCCTGTGGTGTTTGTGACTGTGGTAAAACTTTAATACTGATGCAGAATTTGGCTTTTGAAACAGCCAACAGGGATTAAAAGTATATCCATGGCTGTTAATATCAGTATTGTGTGTGGAAGCTCTTGGGTACTATGTGCGACTCTACCTGAATGAACTGATAACACAAGATCAGTTCCTTGCAGGATAGAATTTTTTTTTCTCATAGAATTTACAGTGCAGAAGGAGGCCATTCGGCCCATCGAGTCTGCACCGGCTCTTGGAAAGAGCACCCTACCCAGGTCCACACCTCCACCCTATCCCCATAACCCAGTAAGCCCACCCAACACTAAGGGCAATTTTGGACACTAAAGGCAATTTAGCATGGCCAATCCACCTAACCTGCAAATCTTTGGATTGTGGGAGGAAACCGGAGCACAGGAGGAAACCCACGCACACACGGGGAGGATGTGCAAACTCCACACAGACAGTGACTCAAGCCGGGAATCGAACCTGCAACCCTGGAGCTGTGAAGCAATTGTGCTAACCACAATGCTACCATGCTGCCCTAGTATCTCTGTGGCATTCTGGGCAAATAGCACCGCGCGGGCCATGCGAGGAGGAGTGAATGTCAGACACCAGCAGTCGGAACAGAGCCATTGGCTATCCTTACAATGTTGCCAATTTTTCATCCCCATAAAGGATATGTACGAAGAGCTAACAATGATTGTTGGCTCCAGCCGCAGCTCCTTAAACCAGAGCCTGGCATTGAGGAGCCAGTATGAACAAGCTCTACAGGATCTGGCTGACCTGACTGACACGGGCCAAGAGAAGATGTCGCTGGACAAAAGGATCCTGGTCACCTCCAGGGAAGATGTCAAAAACCTTCTGGATAAGCACAAGGTGAGCAAGCTGTTACCTGTATCCCACAGACTGAGGGTCGGGGGGACACTTGGGGGGCACAGGCCAGTGTTCTGTTCGACCCACCACTACTAACAGAGTCTTCAGCTGACTTGATCCGACCGTCTGGTTCTCCCTCCCTAAACCTCTGTGCCTTGCTTGTGAGCATGATCCCAACTTTCCTGTTGCTTGCCAGCTTGACTCAGCATCTCACCCTCATGCCCACATGCTTGGCCTACAGCGGTGAAGCCCAACGCAAACTGGAGGAGCAGTGCCTCATCTTCTCCTCTTCAACATTGAGTTCAATAACTTTAGGCTGTGACCTTCCTCCTCCATCTTGAACGCATTATATTCAAAGCTTTAAATTTTTTTAGTCTCAATGCAAAAAACCACTCCCCCCATCGGGCATTGTCACTGTTCTTTTTTAAAAAAATATTTTTTTATCCTCCTCCTTTTTCACATTTTATCCCAAATTTACACCCACCAACAAAACAATAATCAGCAACAAATATGTCAATCCCAATAACAACGATCCCATTCTCCCACCAACCCCCAAACATTAGCCCGCATGTTTACATAAACAAATGACAAAAAGGAATCCGGGATTACCCATAGTCACCCTTAATTTACACAGCCCCCCTCCCCCCAACCCTCCCACCCCTCCCCCCCCCCCCCCCAATTAATGTTCGATGTTATCCAGTTCTTGAAAGTGCATAATGAATACCGCCCATGAATTGTAGAACCTCTCCGTCCTTCCCCTCAGTTCAAACCTAACCTTCTCAAGGTTCAAGTATTCTAACAGGTCCCCCCGCCACGCCAGGGCACAGGGTGGAGAGGCCGCTCTCCATCCCAGCAGGATCCGCCTTCGGGCGATCAACGAGGCAAAGGCTATAATATCTGCCTCCGCACCCGTTTCCAACCCTGGCTGGTCCAAAACCCCGAATATGGCCTCCAGGGGACCCGGGTCCAGTTCCACGTGCACCACCTTGGAAATTACCCTAAAAACCTCCTTCCTGTAATCCTCCAGCTTTGGACAGGACCAAAACATATGAACGTGATTAGCGGGACCCCCCCCCCCCCCCCCCCCCCCCCCCCCCCCCCCCCCCCCACCCGCAACGCTCACACACATCTTCTACTCCTTCAAAGAATTGGCTCATACACGCTCTCGTGGGGTGCGCTCCATGTACCACCTTCAGCTGTATCAGCCCCAACCTCGCACATGAAGTGGAGGCATTTACTCTCCGGAGCATCTCACACCAGACCCCCTCCTCTATAACCTCTCCCAACTCTTCCTCCCACTTTGCTTTGATCCCTTCCAGTGGTGCCTTATCCTCATCCAAAATAGCTCCATACACTGCTGACACTACCCCCTTCTCCAGTCCCCTTGTCGTCAGCACCTCCTCCAGCAATGTGGAGGCCGGTTCCTCCGGGAAGCTCTGTATCTCCTTCCTGCCAGAATCTCGAACCTGCATGTATCTAAACATTTCTCCCTGCTCCAGCCCATACTTCGCTTCCAGCTCCTTCAGTCCTGCAAACCAACCCCTAAGAAACAAATCTTTAAGCGTCTTAATCCCCTTCTCTTCCCATTTCCGAAAACTTCCATCCCACTTCCCTGGCTCAAATCTGTGGTTCCCCCGAATCGTTATTTCCCTTGACCCTGCCCCCAACCCAAAGTGTTGGCGAAACTGCCTCCAGATTTTCAATGAAGCTATTATTACCGGACTCACTGGGCGCGATTCTCCGAGCCCGCGCCGGTTGGGAGAATTGCCGGCCGCGCCATTTTATCGCGCGCCGCCGGTATGACGCCGTCCAGGCGAGAACGGCTGCGTCGAGTTCTGCGCCGCGCCAGCCGGAGAATCGCCCGAGACACTCTCAACGGCGATTCTCCGGTACCCCCACCATTCTCCGGCCCGGATAGGCGGAGTGGCTGCTCCGACCCAACAGGTTCCCGCCGGCGCCGTCCACACCTGGTCGCTGCCGGCGGGAACTGTGTGGGAACGCTGGGGTGGGGCAGCCTGTGTAGGGGGGGAGGGGGGTTCCTCCACCGGGGTGGGCCTCCGATGGGGTCTGACCCGCGATCAGGGCCCACTGATCGGCAGGCCGGCCTCTCTAAAGGAGGATCTCCTTTCCTCCGCCGCCCCGCCAAGATCCATCCGCCATCTTCTTGCGGGGCGGCCTCGGGGAGGACGGCAACCGTGCATGCGCAGGTGGCTTCATTTACGCGACACCGGCCGAATCATTTACGCGGTGCCAAGGCCCAGTGCACGTAAAATATGCAACGCCTCTCCTAGCCCCCCCCCCCCCCCCCCCCCCCCCCGGGGGCGGGAGAATAGGGGGCTGGGAGCGGGCTCTGACGCCAGAGTGAAACACTCCAGTTTTCACCCCGGCGTCGGGACTTTGTCTCCATTTCGGAGAATCGTGCCCCCTGAGTTTTTCCCCGGAGCTATCGGGAGCGGCGCTGTTGCTCGTGCTTTCAGTCCCGACCCCCTGCACAAATTCTCCTCCATTCTGACCCACTGGGAATCAACCCCTCTGACCCAGCTCCGTACCTTCTCCACATTCGCCGCCCAGTAGTAATACATCAGGTTCGGGAGACCCAAACCCCCTGCCTGCCTTCCCCTCTGTAGCAGCACCTTCCTCACTCTGGCCACCTTCCCTCCCCATATGAACGAGATAATCATTCCCTCAGTCTCCCTGAAAAAAGCCTTTGGCAGGAAAATCGGCAGACATTGAAAAATAAACAGAAATCGCGGCAACACATTCATTTTAACCGCCTGTACCCGACCCGCCAGTGACAGAGGGAGACCATCCCACCTTGCCAAAGCAGCTTTCACTCTCCCCACCAAACTAGTGATATTGTACCTGTGAAACCTCCCCAACTCCCGGGCAACCTGCACCCCCAAATACCTAAAGTGAGTCCCTGCCCTACAGAATGGCAGCCCCATCAGCCCTGCCCCCACCCCCGGCCGAGACACCACAAAATACTCACTCTTGTCCAGGTTCAGCTTGTACCCCGAGAAAGACCCAAATACTCGCAGTAGCTCCAATATTCCCCCGATCGACACACTCGGCTCCGACACATATAATAGCAAGTCGTCGGCTTATAAGGACACCCTATGCTCTATCCCCCCCGCACTATTCTTTTCCATGCTCCCGAACTTCTGAATGTGATGGCCAACGGCTCAATCGCAAGCGCAAACAGCAGGGGGGACATAGGACATCTTTGCCTCGTCACATGGTGGAGAGAAAAGTATCTCGAGCTGATGTTGTTTGTGCGGACTCTCGCCCTCGGCTCCTTATATAATAGCTTTACCCAGTTCACAAATCTGGGTCCAATCCCAAACCGCTCCAGAACTTCCATCAAGTACCCCCATTCTACCCGGTCAAACGCCTTCTCGGCGTCCAATGCCACAACCACCTTTGTTTACTTCCCTTCCGTTCGTGCCATAACGACGTTCAAAACCCTCCTAATGTTTGAAAAAAGCTGCCTCCCTCTCACGAACCCCGTCTGATCCTCACCTATCACCTTCGGGAGGCACTCCTCCAGCCTACCTGCCAGTACCTTCGCCAGTACTTTTGCATCCACATTCAGAAGTGATATGGGCCTATACGATCCACACTCCGTCGGATCATAGAACATAGAACATAGAACAGTACAGCACAGAACAGGCCCTTCGGCCCTCAATGTTGTGCCGAGCAATGATCACCCTACTCAAACCCACGTATCCACCCTATACCCATAACCCAACAACCCCCCCTTAACCTTACTCTTTAGGACACTACGGGCAATTTAGCATGGCCAATCCACCTAACCCGCACATCTTTGGACTGTGGGAGGAAACCGGAGCACCTGGAGGAAACCCACGCACACACGGGGAGGACGTGCAGACTCCACACAGACAGTGACCCAGCCGGGAATCGAACCTGGGACCCTGGAGCTGTGAAGCATTTATGCTAACCACCATGCTACCGTGCTGCCCCTTATCTTTTTTTAGAAACAGTGAAATCGTGCCTGCCCCAAGGTTTGAGGCAGCACCCCCTTCCCCAACACCTCTTCAAACATCCCCACCATCAGGGGTGCCAGCTTATCCTTCAATTTTTTATAATATTCCACCGGAAACCCATCCGGCCCTGCCACCTTCCCCAACTGCATCCTCCCAATCGCATCCTTTATCTCCTGCTCCACTATTGCTCCTTCTAATGTCGCCCTGTCCCCCTCCCTTAGCCTCGGGTACTCCAACCCATCTAGAAATTCCTGCATCTCACGGTCTCCCCCAGGTGGCTCTGACCTGTACAACCTCTCATAAAACTCCTCAAAAACCTTGTTAATCAGCTCCGGAGCCACCACCAACTTCCCTGCCCTATACCTCACCTGAACAATTTCCCTTGCCGCTGCTTCCCTCCGGAGCTGACCTGCTAATATATTTACCTCCATGTTCATAATCTGCACCCCTTGCTTGTCTCAGTTGGCGCACTGCCTTCCTGGTGGATAGTCGGTCGAAGCTCGCCTGTAGTTCCTTCCTCTTTTCCAGCTTTGCTGGGTCCCCATCCTCTGCGTAACCCCTATCCCCCTCCAACATCTCATCTATTACCCTCTGCCGCTCCAACCTCCCCTCTTTGTCCAACCTGGCCTTAAACAAAATTACCTCACTCCTCACCACCGCTTTTAGAGCCTCCCAGACAACTGCCTTCGACACCTCACCCGTACAGTTGAAACCTACATATTCCTTAATTACCTTTTCAATTTTCTCACAGAACACTTGGTTCCCCAAAAGACCCACATCCTGCTTCCACCCCGGCCTCTGCGCTACCCCCTTCTCCAGCACCATATCCAGCCAATGTGGAGCATGATCTGACACTGCAATTGCCGAGTATTCCAACCACTTAACCCCAGCCAGCAAAGCATTCCTCACCACAAAGAAGTCGATCCGCGAGTATACCTTATGGACAGCTGAAAAAAACGAGTACTTCCGTTCCCTTGGGTGCAGAAACCTCCGAGGGTCCACCCCTCCCATTTCCACCATTAGCCCAGCCAGCACCTTCGCCCCCCCCGCAACCTGATGGGA
Source organism: Scyliorhinus canicula (assembly GCF_902713615.1). NCBI lineage: Eukaryota > Metazoa > Chordata > Chondrichthyes > Carcharhiniformes > Scyliorhinidae > Scyliorhinus > Scyliorhinus canicula. The sequence goes on along the minus strand of NC_052146.1, from coordinate 194,347,355 downwards.
CCAGCGAGCGCGGCCGTGACCTGTCCAACCTTGGCCCCCCCCAAACCCTTCTTATCCACCACCATCATACCACCAGGCCCTGCTCCATAAGCCTGACCCACCCCTATCCATTGTTAACATTGGTCTCTTTGCCAACTCAACCGTCAAGTCCTGATAGATCCGAACTCCAGCACCATCCCACTGCACCTCGCGCTTCTGCTTCGCCCAGTTTAACACCTTCTCCTTCATGTAGTACTTATGGAAGCAGATAATTACTGCTCTTGGCGGCTCATTCACCTTGGGCTTTGGCCTTAATGACCGATGAGCTCGGTCCAGCTTGTACCGGGAGGAGTTCTCACCCTCCCCCATCAGCTCCGCCAACTTCTTGGCGAAGTATTCTGTTGGCCTTGAGCTCTCTATCCCTTCGGGCAAGCCCACAATTCTCAGATTATGCCATCTCGAGCGTTTGTCCAATTCCTTGAGCATTGCTCGGAGTTGACCTTCACCACTCTCCGCAGCTCGTCCCCCATCGAGGTGAACTGGTCGCTGTGTCACGGCCTCCTTCACTTCATAGAACATAGAACAGTACAGCACAGAACAGGCCCTTCGGCCCTCAATGTTGTGCCGAGCCATGATCACCCTACTCAAACCCACATATCCACCCTATACCCGTAACCCAACAAGCCCCCCCCTTAACCTTACTTTTATTAGGACACTACGGGCAATTTAGCATGGCCAATCCACCTAACTTCCTTCATATTCTCGCCCTGGTCTCTCACCTCGGCCGATGCCTTTGCCACAGCTACCCTCACCAGGGCGATTGCCTCCTCCACCAACCATTTCAATGCGACCACCGTCTCCTTCCTCAAAGCCTCCATGTGCCTCGCAAACTGCTTTTCCAGCTCCACCGCCATCACCTCAGCCATCTTCTCCACCGTAAGTAGTGCGGCCCCACCATACGGTCCAGTATCCACCATCTTGTCAGCGCTTTTGCTGGCCTTCTCAATCAACAGCGACCCCGGGTTTTCTTCCTTCTTCCTAGCTGCCTTTCGCATCCTCTAACGACTTCTTATTTCTCTCTTTCTTCAATCCGAAAATAACTAAGTCATTATTTTCACAAATTTTTTCCCCAAAATTTCCAAAGTCAGGAAATCAATTCCTCCAGGGACCGGACTTCAAACTCCTCAAAGGTCCATTTTCAGTGGGAGCCACCCAGTGTGCTCTAATCCCCCTCTACATCGCCTTCTGGACGCAGGCCTGCCACCTCGAATGCCTCAACTCGTGTTAAGCTCCGCCCATGCATCCGACCTCTGGGTCGATACCTCCCGCTCCGGCCGCTGGACACGCCCGTCCCTCAGGCCCCAAAGGCCGAAGAAACCATTCCCCTTTCGTGGGAAGAAAGAACCACAGGGAAACCCCCTAAAAAGTCCGACAAATCGTGGACCGGCGGGACCCTCTACCCGACGCAGCTACTCCGCTCGTGAGTGCCACCGGAAGCCCATTGTCACTGTTCTTAAGTTTTGTTTTCACTGAGCACTGATTACTCTCCCATTACCGTCTCCAACTACCGTCTTCTCCTGCCATTAAAGCTTCCTCTGCCTCACGACCTCCACATCTTTGTTGCAATCTCTCCAAGTTCCAACCAAACACTGACCTTCTACCCTGCTCCAACTGTGACTCCACCTTTTACTCAACATATAATTCAACACATTTCTCCCTCTCATTCAGACACTAAGGGCGCGATTCTCCGCTGCCCAGGCCGGGTGGGAGAATCGCGGGAGGGCCGCTCTGACCCCCCCCCCGCGATTCTCCAACCCCCCCCCCCCAAAATGTTATGTCGCGTTTTGCGACATGCCGCTCGGAGAATTGCGGGTCGCCGTTTTTCATGGCGATCCGCTATTTTCCGGCCCGGATGGGCCGAGCAGCCTGTGGCAACCACACCTGGTCGCTGCCGGCGTGAACATGGCGCCAAAGGTCCGTTTGTGTGCTCGGGAGGGGACTGGCCCATGATTGGTGCCCACCGATCGTCGGGCCGCGTCTCCAAGGGACGCACTCTTTCCCCTCCGCCGCCCCGCAAGATCAAGCCGCCATGTCTTGCGGGGCAGCGGAGGGGAAGACGGCAACCACGCATGCGCGGTTTGGAGCCGGCCAACCTGCGCATGCGCGGCTGACGTCATTAGGCGCGCCGGCCGCGTCATTCCCGGCGGCCGAGATTTACGGCACGCCGCTCCTAGCCCCCCGGGGGGGGGGGGGGGGGGGGGGGGGGGGGGGGAGAATGGGGGGGGGGGCAGGAGTGGCCTCCGACGCTGTCGTGAAGCACTCCAGGTCTCACGACAGCGTCGGGCGTTGCGGAGAATTCCGCCCAAAACGTTCATTCTACTTTCTCTTTCCACAGATGCTGCCAGATCTGCTGTGTTTTTCCAGCATTTTCGGTTTTGTTTCAGATTCCAGCATCCATAGAATTTTGCTTTTATTATGCTTCCACGTAGCAGATTACTGTGTAAAGTTAAAGTGCACGGGATTGTGGCTAGTGTCTTGAGATGGCTAGAAAGCTGGCAAGCAGACAGGAAGCAAAATGTTGGAATAAATGGGTCTCTTTCCGATTGGCAGGCAGTGACTAGTGGGGTACCGCAGGGATCAGTACTAGGACCCCAACTGCTCACGTTATATATTAATGATTTGGCAAAGGGACTAAATGTAGTATTTCCAAATTTGCAGATGATACAAAGTTGGGTGGGGTGTGAGCTGTAAGGAGGATGCAGAAATGCTTCAGCATGATTTGGACAGACTGAGTGAATGGGCATATGCCTGGCAGATGCAGTATAATGTGGATACATGTGAGGTTATCCACTTTGGTAGCAAAAATAGGAAGGCTATTATTATTATTTGAATGGATGTAAATTGAGAAAGGTAGATACTCAACGAGACCTTGGTGTCCTCATGCATCGGTCACTTAAAGTAAGCGCGTAGGCAAAGCAGGAAATAAAGAAGGCAAATTGTCTGTTGGCCTTCATAGCGAGAGAATTTGAGTGTAGAAAGAGAGATGTTTTATTGCAATTGTATAGGGCATTGGTGAGGCCACACCAATGAGTTATATTCATTGGAGTTTAGAAGAGTGTGGGGGATCTGATAGAAACTTATTCTAACAGGATTAGACCGGGTAGAATATGAAAGAATATTCCGATGGTGGGGAAGTCCAAAACTAAGGATTATAGTTTGAGGATAAGAGGTAAACCTTTTAGGAGAAATTTCCTCACCCAGAGAGTTGTGAATCTGTGGAATTCACGACCACAAAAAGTAGTTGAGGCGAAAACATTGTGTAATTTCAAGAAGGAATTTGATATAGCTCTTGGGCTAAAGGGATCAAGGGGGAAGGTGAGATCGGAGTATTAAACTTGATGATCAGCCATGATTATAATGAATGGTGGAGCAGGCTCAAAGGGCCGAATGGCCTTCTCCTGCTTCTATTTTCTGTGTATTTTTGGTCCTTCTTTCTCTGCTTTCTTTAACCTGTCTTTTTAAATGCATTTCCACGTGCGCCCCCCCCCCCCCCCCCAACCTCCTTGAATACTGGCGACAGTTTGTTCCTTGTTGTTAGCTGTAAAGTTCTTCAACAGAAGATTCCATGGGGTGATCACCATGAAGCCTTCCCTGTGACTGATGTAGATTGCTTTGCAAATCAGTCAGATATTTGTATTTTCCTTCACAGGAATTTTTCCAAGGGTTGGAGTCTCACAAGATCCTTATCGAAACACTTTGCAAAAAAGTAAGCACCTGCATCCATCAAAAAGAAACCAGCTCCCAGCAGGAGCTGATGAGCAAGACTGCCACTTTACTGAAGGAGGCTCACAAGAGAGGTGTGGAACTAGAAAGCATCCTCGAGGTAAGCTCTTTGACTTGGGCCGATGGGTTTGTCGAGATTTGCATGGATCCCTCGTTTGAGGTTTATGCAAAAATACCCCACTGGTGGCCTTATTGGTCTCCAATCATATTTTCAGGTTTCGTGACAATTTATGAAGTGAAGTAATCTCAGTTTATAATGATCACGCAATATAATACAAAGATATGAATTAGGAGGAGGAGTCGGCCCCTTGAATCTCTTACAACATTCAATAAGATTATGACTGATCTGATTGTAACCTCAACCCCACATTCTTGCTGTCCCGCGAGATTAATCAAGAATTTAGCCATCTCTACCTTAAAAATATTCAAAGAAGCTCCCACTACTTTTTGAGCAAGAATGTTCCAGAGACTCTCGACCCTCAGATAGAAATGATTTTCCTCATCTCTGTTTTAAATGGGTGACCCTTTAATTTTAGACAGTGACCCCTGGTTCTAGATTCTTCCACAAGAGGAAACATCCTCCCCACGTCCACCCTTATCAATACCCCGCAGGATTTATAGAACAGTACAGCACGGAACAGGCCCTTCGGCCCTCGATGTTGTGCCGAGCAATGATCACCCTACTTAAACCCACGTAACCCGTATACCAACAATCCCCCCATTAACCTTACACTACGGGCAATTTAGCATGGCCAATCCACCTAACCCGCACATCTTTGGACTGTGGGAGGAAACCGGAGCACCCGGAGGAAACCCACGCACACACGGGGAGGACGTGCAGACTCCACACAGACAGTGACCCAGCCGGGAATCGAACCTGGAACCCTGGAGCTGTGAAGCATTGATGCTAACCACCATGCTACCGTGAGGCCCCTTATGTTTCAATCAAGTTGTCTCTTTCTTTTCTAAACTCAGTGGATACAAACCTAACCTCTCCAACCTTTCCTCATAAAATAATCCGAATGCAGGTATTAATCTAGTAAACCTTGCCTGAACTGCCTCCAAGTATTTCCATATTTCCTTAAATAAGGAGACCAATACAGTACACAGTCCTCCAGGCGTGGTCTCAGCAATGCCCTGTACGACTAAGACATAACCCCGAACACGATCTAACACTAACACCTGCATCAGGCCTGACTCGTGCCCAGGTGACACTGCCATGCTGCCAGTGTGGCAGTGCCTGGGTGGCATTTTGCCTGCGCCGGGGATCAGACCCGGGTTTCCCTCCCCTTATGAGGTTGGTGCGGGTGGGGCTCCGGGATCCCTTTCTAGGTGTATTGGGGTGTGTTCGGAGGCCGCAGTGGGGCGTCTAGTGTCCTGATCCCTTCCTGCACTGGCAAGCAGAGCTTGTTATTGCAGTAAATGGAACTGAGTGCAGCCTTGGCGGGCCGTTCCTCGCTGAGGCCTTGAAATGAAGCAGAGTCCCGTTCGATAGCGTGGTCTTTCTCAAATGCTGCAAGTGCCGGAAACACCCGCCTAAACACGCTCGACATGGGACTCTGTTTAATTTTTGTTACATCGCGTCCCCATACTTTTATATTCGAGTCCCCTCATAATTAACATACTATTAGCTTTCCTAATTAGCTTGCTAACAGTCTTATCATACATGTGAAATTAATTCCCAACAAGATTACAGATAAATGCACCCCCCCCCCCCCCCACCCAGCTAATTTAACCAATTGTCCTGTGTTAAATATTTCTAGCGAAATCTCGCCAGAATAAGAGGAGGATGTTGTAACCTGCAGTGTGGTTTAATAAACCTCTCTGCTACCGCATCTGACTATCACCTATTTGGGACTTTTTCAAGCTCACTTGTGACAGTATCCTTTCACAATGTTGCATTGTGCCGCAGTTTCTAGAAGCTTCTGAGCTCTGTGAACCTCCCTGGATTTGCTTTTTCTTCTGTGTTGAATTTTTACCCATTGTTAGAAATGGCACGGGATGGATAATGTAGGAGCGCTTGATAAATCTCAAAGGAGCAGCCATTTTAAGAGAGGCCAGGTGCACTGACTGGGAAAATTGTGAATGTTTAGGATGTCCAAGATATTTAATTAGGTTGAAGGTCCACAGATTTCAGTTTCCAAGGAAAGACCATGGACTGCCTTTATATTCAAAAAGGAAATGCAGCCTCTTTTAATTAGTGATTTTAATTTCCCTCTGTGTGAAAGGAGTTTGGATTCTAGTCAACACTTGCTGTTCAACCAGCAGACAGAATGTGCGTTAAAGATTTTGTCAGCCAATGAGCAAGTTGGGCCAATTACGCATGCACACCATAGTCTCTCCATTTGAGGAATGAGCTTCTGTTTTAAAGTCCCTGTACAAAGAGAGAACAAGCGTCATTGTTGTTATTTTGATGCATCAAGGACCATGCTCAAGTGCTTGACTCATTTCCTCTCTGTGACTGTCAAAGGTGAGCTGCTCCTGAATTCCCAGTCACGCTGGCGTCGCTGGGGAATGTGAGTGTTGTTGGCTAGGCCAGCATTTGTTGCCCATCCCTAATTTGCCCTTGAACTGAGTGGCTAGGTCAACCATTTCAGACGGTGTTTTCAGAGTTAAACCCATTGCTGTGGCTCTGGAGTCACATTTAGGCCAGACCGGGTCAAGGTGGCAGATTTCCTTCCCGAAAGGGCATGAGTGCAGAAGATGTATTTTTTACGACAATCGGCAATGGTTTCATGGTCATCATTAGACTTTTAACTCCAGATTCTTTATTGAATTCAAATTTCAACATCTGCCACGGTGGGATTTGAACCCGTGTGGCCAGAGCATTACCCTTCGTCTCTGGATTACTATCCCAGTGACAATACTACTACGCCACCAAATCCTGCGGGGCAATGGGGCCGGAGATCTGGGGTAATGGGGCTGGGGATCTTGGGAAAGGGGGGGTGGGGTTCAGGGTCACAGGTCCAGAGATCTGGGGCAAGTGGTGGGGCGGAGATCTGGGGCAAGTGGGCGGGCAGTGATCTGGGGCAACGGGGGTGAAGCAGAAGTTTTGGGTTCGGGGTAACCCTGACATTCTCCCTTTTCATTGTGCCTCAGAAAGGAATACCACCAGTGTCCTGTGAATAGAGAATTCTCTTCTACTGTTTCACAGCAGATGTTCTTAATAGTCCTGATTTATTTAGCAAATTATTGGCTAGTTTAGAGCCTGTGTCTCATTTTGAGCGCATATACAGTCTGCTTTTGCGAAGAGAATCACCGGATAGTGCATGAAACATTTCTGTAATTGGTGTATAGAGTTTAAAAAACAAAAAATTTAGAGTACCCAATTCATTTTTTCCAATTAAGGGCACTTTAGCGTGGCCAATCCACCTACCCTGCACATCTTTGGGTTGTGGGGGCGAAACCCACGCAAACACGGACAGTATCCCAGAGCCCGGATTGAACCTGGGACCTCGGCGCCGTGAGACAGCAGGGCTAACCACTGTGCCACTGTGCTGCCTTTTTGGTTAAGGTTACCTGTTTTGATTCCTGTGTCCTGCAACAGCTTACCTGAATATTGGACTAAAGAAAGGGCATGTTCTGGTTTACAGGGGACTCAGGATCTGTTCATGAGAATGACCAGCAGCACCGAATCTAACACAATATCTAGCCGGAGAAATAAAACTTGAAGTTGTGACACTTTTAATAATTCTCAGTCTTTGCTAGCAGCTGGAGCATTTGTCAGAGGTATTCTGTTGTCTCTCCCCTTCTTAGACCTGGACTAACCTGGCGAAGGACTATGAGGCTTTGTACAGGCAGCTGGAAGGGGTGGAGAGCAATATCCCTGGAGCTGGACTGGTGGAGGAATCTGAAGAGCGACTTACTGAACGGATCGCTCTGTATCAGGTTGGTTTGTGCTCCTTAGAAACATAGATACAGGAGGAGACCATTCACTGTCTGGGCCCTGCTACACCATTCGGCTAGATCGTGGCTAATCTACACTTCACACCATTTACTCACCTTGTCTCCATGTCCCTGATACCCTTGTGTAAGAACCCAGCCAATTCAATCCTGAAAACTCCCAACTGGCCTCCAACATTCAGTCTTCCTGAATCGGAACTACAGATTTGCACTAATAATTCCTAATTTCACTCCTGTCATTTTAAGATTGCACCATCTTGTTCTGAATTCACCCATTAAGGGAAACAGGATTAGAACATAAGGAATAGGAGCAGGAGTAGGCCATTCAGCCCTTCCAGTCTACTCTGCCATCTTCCAGATTTGGTGCCCTGGTTGACCTTCCAGAATTGGTGCCCTGGAGCGGGTCCATCTTATCGCCGCAGAACATCTTCATTCTCAGGAGATCCGCCTTCTTTTCCCAACAGTGAGTCAGTGATGTTGGGTACCTTTTCAATATGACGCTCAGATAGGATGACGGACTACCCTCCATCAGGCCCTCCCAGCCATGGAATATGGCGCAAAACACTCAGTTGCATAGTTAATGAGGTCAGACCCGTAAGATTTGGTGCGTTTTCCCAGCAGTCTCTGCAATGGGAAACGCTCCACAATCCCACCCTTATCATGCCACAGAGTGTCAGATAGGAGAACTCCGCACTTTGTCCCTGCCATCTTCCACGTCAGTCAACACTGTAAACTCACAATGGCCGGAATTCTCTTTTCCTGCTGGCAGTGCATCCCGCCCACGGGTTTCCCGGAGGCATGGGGTGGATTCAATGGGAAATCCCATTGACAAGCGGTGGGAGTAGAAAATCCCACCGCTAGCGAATGGTGCGTTGCATGGAAACATGCGGCTGGGGGACCGGATGATCCTGCCGGCAGGAAGGGTTGGAAAATTTGGGCCAATACTTGTAGCTTCTAGTTGTGGATAGAATGGGATGTTGTATAGAGGAACTCTTCACAGAAGCTTCCTAGAATATTTTGTGCCTTGTGCCTAAAGGAGGAGAATATTTCCTAGGTTGGATAGAAGATTTAACGAACGTGTGTTCTGGCGTCTCTCCATTTCAGCGGCTGAAAGGCAGTTTGACTGAGCACCAGCCACAGTTATACCAAGTGCTGGAAGATGGGAAGAGGCTTTTGACGTCCATCAGCTGCTCAGATCTGGAGGTTCAGATAGCCCAGCTGGGTGAGCACTGGCTCTCCAGTACAACCAGAGTGAGCCGGGAGTTACATCGGCTCGAAACTGTCCTCAAACACTGGAACAGGTAAAAGGGGGAATTTTTCAGACAAACCAGAATGTTGCTCCCATGTCAAAAATTCAGCCTGTGATGTTTCCTGCAATAAAACATTTTCTAGCGTTGTTCACCTCGGGATCTGGGACTTCAGGGTCTCTGGGACTGCAGCCAGCGAAATAATTTTTGAAGTGGAGTCACTGTTGTAATGTAAGAAATGCGACAGCCATTTTGCGCATTGCAAACTCCCACAAACAGCAAGGTGATAATGACCAGATCATCTGTTTTAATGATGCTAATTGAGGGATAATTATTGGCCAGGGCTCTATGGATACACCCCCGTTCCACCAGCTCATCTTCAAAATAGTGTCATGGGATCTTTCCCATCCAGACGAGAGAGCAGCGATGTCAGTTTTGACCTCTCTTCCAAAAAGGTAACAACTGCAACATTGTAGGGCTCCTTCTGTACTGCACTGGCACGGCAGCCCAGATCACATGCTCATGTATTTGAAATGGGGTTTGAAGCCACAACCATTTGACTGAGCAGCAAGGGTTTATCCACTGAGCCAGGCTTGCATTCATTTGTTTAAACAGATGAAGCGGGAGCGCTAAAAGTTACCTTTTTGTGTTTTCATTTAACCTCGCCCCCATGCCCCGATGTCTCAGGTGTGGCTGAATTATGTCACCTCAACCAATCATTCTTCAGATGTGAGGTTTGGAGCGGGAAGCTCAGCAGGCTATTCAACCATAGAGTCATCACAGCAGTTTCTGATCCTGCCCTCAAAGAAAGTACCCTAGAGCAAGCTCGCTTTCCAGCAGGGGGGGGGGGGGGGGGGGGGGGGGGGGGGGGGGGGGCGGTCACTGGACAGTGACCAAGAATAGCCACCCAGACTTGCTGAGGCCAATTACTAACCATCATGCCACTGATATTAAGGGTTGCTATGACAGAATCTGTCCTTTCAATTACCACACCTTCCTCCAGGTACCATGGCCCTAAGGGGGCATTGGCAAAGATGGTCAGGTTGCGTGGATTGGCCCTACTAAATTGCCCTTAGTGTCCCAAAAAGGTTAGTTAGGTGGGGTTAAAGGGATAGGGTGGAGCTATGGGCAAAGTAGGGTGCTCTTTCCAAGGGCCGGTGCAGACTCGATGAGCCGAATGGCCTCCTTCTGCCCTGTAAATTCTATGATTCTGTGGGCTTCCATTGAATTGGTCCATGATTAAACTTTGCAAACTTAAGAAAGGAGAGGTCACCCTGCTGGGAGTTTTCTATAGGCCACCTAATAGTTCTAGAGATGTAGAGGAAAGGATGGCGAAGATGATTCTGGAAAAGAGCGAAAGTAACAGGGTAGTTGTTATGGGAGACTTCAACTTTCCTAATATTGACTGGAAAAGATATAGTTCGAGTACATTGGATGGGTCGTTCTTTGTACAATGTGTGCAGGAGGGTTTTCTGACACAATATGTTGACAGGCCAACAAGAGGTAAGGCCACTTTGGATTTGGTTTTGGGTAATGAACCAGGCCAGGTGTTAGATCTGGAGGTAAGTGAACACTTTGGAGACAGTGACCACAATTCGGTGACCTTTACATTAGTGATGGAAAGGGATAAGTATACCCCGCAGGGCAAGAGTTATAGCTGGGGGAAGGGCAATTATGATGCCATTAGACATGACTTAGGATGTGTAGGTTGGAGAAGTAGGCTGCAAGGGTTGGGCACACTGGATATGTGGAGCTTGTTCAAGGGACAGCTATTGCGTGTTCTTGATCAGTACGTACCAGTCAGACAGGGAGGAAAGGGTAGAGCGAGGGAACCGTGGTTTACCAAAGAAGTGGAATCTCTTGTTAAGAGGAAAAAGGAGGCCTATGTGAAGATGAGGCGTGAAGTTTCAGTTGGGGCGCTTGATAGTTACAGGGAAGCGAGGAAGGATCTAAAGAGAGAGCTAAGACGAGCAAGGAGGGGACATGAGAAGTCTTTGGCAGGTAGGATCAAGGAAAACCCAAAAGCTTTCTATAGGTATGTCAGGAATAAAAGAATGACTAGGGTAAGAGTAGGGCCAGTCAAGGACAGTGGTGGGAAGTTGTGTGTGGAGGCTGAGGAGATAAGCGAGATACTAAATGAATACTTTTGTCAGTATTCACTCAGGAAAAAGATAATATTGTGGAGGAGAATGCTGAGACCCAGGCTATTAGAATAGATGGCATTGAGGTGAGTAGGGAGGAAGTGTTGGCAATTCTGGACAAGGTGAAAATAGATAAGTCCCCGGGGCCTGATGGGATTTATCCTAGGATTCTCTGGGAAGCCAGGGAAGAGATTGCTGAGCCTTTGGCTTTGATTTTTAGGTCATCATTGGCTACAGGAATAGTGCCAGAGGACTGGAGGATAGCAAATGTGGTCCCTTTGTTCAAGAAGGGGAGTAGAGATAACCCCGGTAACTATAGGCCGGTGAGCCTAACATCTGTGGTGGGTAAAGTCTTGGAGAGGATTATAAAAGATACGATTTATAATCATCTAGATAGGAATAATATGATTAGGGATAGTCAGCATGGTTTTGTGAAGGGTAGGTCATGCCTCACAAACCTTATCGAGTTCTTTGAGAAGGTGACTGAACAGGTGGACGAGGGTAAAGCAGTTGATGTGGTGTATATGGATTTCAGTAAAGCGTTTGATAAGGTTCCCCACGGTCGGCTATTGCAGAAAATACGGAGGCTGGGGATTGAGGGTGATTTAGAGATGTGGATCAGAAATTGGCTAGTTGAAAGAAGACAGAGAGTGGTGGTTGATGGGAAATGTTCAGAATGGAGTTCAGTTACGAGTGGCGTACCACAAGGATCTGTTCTGGGGCCGTTGCTGTTTGTCATATTTATAAATGACCTAGAGGAGGGAGCAGAAGGATGGGTAAGTAAATTTGCAGACGACACTAAAGTCGGTGGAGTTGTAGACAGTGCGGAAGGATGTTGCAGGTTACAGAGGGACATAGATAAGCTGCAGAGCTGGGCTGAGAGGTGGCAAATGGAGTTTAATGTGGAGAAGTGTGAGGTGATTCACTTTGGAAAGAATAACAGGAATGCGGAATATTTGGCTAATGGTAAAATTCTTGGTAGTGTGGATGAGCAGAGGGATCTCGGTGTCCATGTACATAGATCCCTGAAAGTTGCCACCCAGGTTGATAGGGTTGTGAAGAAGGCCTATGGTGTGATGGCCTTTATTGGTAGAGGGATTGAGTTCCGGAGCCATGAGGTCATGTTGCAGTTGTACAAAACTCTAGTACGGCCGCATTTGGAGTATTGCGTACAGTTCTGGTCGCCCCATTATAGGAAGGACGTAGAAGCTTTGGAACGGGTGCAGAGGAGATTTACCAGGATGTTGCCTGGTATGGAGGGAAAATCTTATGAGGAAAGGCTGATGGACTTGAGGTTGTTTTCGTTAGAGAGAAGAAGGTTAAGAGGTGACCTAATAGAGGCATACAAAATGATCAGAGGGTTAGATAGGGTGGACAGCGAGAGCCTTCTCCCGCGGATGGAGGTGGCTATCACGAGGGGACATAGCCTTAAATTGAAGGGTAATAGATATAGGACAGAGGTCAGAGGTGGGTTTTTTACGCAAAGAGTGGTGAGGCCGTGGAATGCCCTACCTGCAACAGTAGTGAACTCGCCAACATTGAGGGCATTTAAAAGTTTATTGGATAAGCATATGGATGATAAGGGCATAGTGTAGGTTAGATGGCCTTTAGTTTTTTTTCCATGTCGGTGCAACATTGAGGGCCGAAGGGCCTGTACTGCGCTGTATCGTTCTATGTTCTATGTTCTAAAGTACTGGCAGTGGTTTGCCGTGGACCTTTGCAGAATAGCTGACCAGGAAACTCTCCCGCTCTTACCGCCTGCCTTCAGGCCTATCGGAGGGATATACGGGCTGACAATCAACCTTTCTGGCCTTGTTATCCTCCAGTGGACTTCAGCCCAGAGCTTCCGACCCAGAAATAGGGACACTACCACAAATCCTTCTCTTCAGATACATAATTGCCTTTTTAATCAGCCAGCTGATAAGGGCAGTGCATGATAAGTGTTTTTCCTGAAACATGAGTCACCCCATACAGAAAACCCAGGCCAGTTTACAGACTTTCATCATAGAGTTTGTTATGGAAAAATATGATAAGCCGCCACAGATAATAATTTCATCTGTGCTTTTGTAATAACCACTTTGTGTACTTCCTGCAGCTTAATTTGATTTATCTGGCCTTGAAAACTAAGGAGGGAGAAAGGAGCTTTGTTTCATATCTATGAAAAATGAGTTCTTATACAAGTGTTATAGCCCCCAGAGACCCACGGGACAACCCGATTAATATCCCCGTGAGCCTCGTGGAATTCAGTACCATGAAAGCTGGTACAGGTAGGAGCCGAGCCACAGAGTAGTCCCGACTGGGACTGTGACTTGTAAATACTTTCCTTTGGGAAATAAACCATTTTTTGACTCTCCTTTCTGGACTCTTCTGTGACTACTAGAACATGTCAGCTGACAACCACTTTGTTCTTACATCACTCATTTTGATGTAAATTGTGACTGGTTGCTTTTACATTATCTTAAATGTGGCTTGTTAATTGCTGGATTCAAAAGTCTTTTAAACGGTGGAAATCCATGTTTTTCTGGACTATTTTACATCTCTTTTTGCTCTGTTGACCTCCGTGTTGGCCTTAGCTTTTACGGTGTTCTCAGTTTCAGTCATTTGCTGCTGGTTTGTTACATTACAATTGGAAAGTTTCCGAACGTGGGATGTTTTTTGTTTGAAATAAGATTTGATTTTGTTGGACATTAACTCCATTCCAATAAGAAATATTAAAGGTGGGGGCGAGGTGGGATTCACACCGTACCTTCTCTTGTTTTAGGGCGTAAATCTACTGTCCTTGGGATCAATGAGGTGTGGAAGGGTAATGGGTGTGGGGTACTTTAATTAGGGATATTAATCATACACTCACAGCATCTTTACAGTGCAGAAGGAGGCCATTTGGCCCATTGAGTCTGCTCTGGCTCGCTGGAAGAGCATTATACCAAGTCCCACTCCACTGCCTTATTCCCGTAACTTTTCACCTTCTCTCTTTTCAGAAAGCAATCAAATTCCCACATGAATACCTTGATCGAACCTGCTTTCCCCACCCTCTCAGGAAGTTCATTCCAGACTCCAATCACCCCCTGGGTGAAAATGTATTCCTCACTTTTACTCCTTTTGTCCATTATTCTGAACCTGTGCCCTCGAGTTCTTGATGCTTTCTTGAGAAGGAACAGTTCTTCACTATTTACCCCGTCTGTACCCCTCAGGGTTTTGAATACCTCTATCAAGTCTCCTCTCAAACTTCCATTCTCCAAGGGAAATAGTCCCAGTCTCTCCAATCTATCCTCATAGCTACAGTTCTTTATCCCTAGAATCATTCTTGTGAATCTCCTCTGTACTCTCTCCAATGCCTCCACATCCTTCCTATAGCATCTAGAACTGGACTAATCTTAGACCTAACTAGTGTCTTATATAAGTTCATCATGACCTCCTTACGCTCGTATCCAATGCCTCTATTAATAAAACCTGGTGTACTATATGCTCCATTGACTGCTCTTTCGACACGCCCTGCCACCTTCAATGACATACGTACAGATACACTGAGGTCCTGCTGTTCCTGCACTTCCTTCAGAATTTCGCTCTTTATTTTATACTCTCTTTGTACATATTCTTCCTTCCATAATGAATCAACGCACTCTTCTCTGCATTGAACTTCATCTGCCACTTGTCTGCCCACTCTACCTACACGTCTATGCCCTTTTAAAGTTCAGGACTATCCTCATCACAGTTCACAACACTTCCAATCTTTGGATCATTGGTAATTTTTGAAATCATGCTCTGTACTTCCTAATCCAGGTCATTAATATGTATCAGGAAGAGCAAGGGTCCCAAAACTTACCCCTGGGGATCTCCACTGCAAACTGTCCTCCAATCTGAAAAAAAGAACAATAGCCCAGAGTTTGGGAGTTCAAATTTCACCAGAGCTCATTACCAAATTGAATTCAGTAAATCTGGTGACTTATGATGGTTGCCAGAAAAATGACCACGAGGCTGCCAAATTTTTGTAAAATCTCAACTGCCTTCACTCTTCAGGGCAGGGAATCGACTACCACTTCCTGCTCTGAACAACAAGTGACTCTAAGTCCACATTATATGGTTGACTCAAGCCCCTGAGTTGTCAGGGCAACTGGGATGGGCACCAAATGCTGCCTTGCAAGCATCACCCACATCTTGAGAACGAATAACAACAAAGAGACCATGGCCTAAATTTCCTCAGTACAGCCAACTCTAAGGAGCTGTTAAAAAACTGTAGCTGTGAAGAAGTCTGTGGCAAGGTGAAGGAAATCAAGGATGGGGAAAAGGCAGAGATGGATGGAGCAGTGCAGAGATCTCGAAGACTTGTGAGGCTGGAGGAGGTTGCAGAGATCATAAAAAATAGGAGCAGGCATATTTTGCATGACCCCTCGAGCTTGTGCTGCCATTCTGTAGGATAATGGCTGGTCCCTTGCTTCAACGCCACTTTCCTTACTTATTCCCAACATCCCATGATTCCCTAGTGACCAATAATTTATTAGTCTTGAATATGCTTACCGATTGAGCGTCCACAACTTTCTGAGTAGAGAACTCCAACGATTCACAACACTCTTAGCAAAGAAATTTCTCCTCATCCCATTCCTAAAATGGCCAACATCCTATCCTGAGATTATGACCCCTGGTTCTAGGTTTTTGAGCCGGGGAAACAGCTTCTACCTTCCAAGACCTCTAAGAATGTTATCCTGCGGGGAGAGGCCCCTGAGGGATTTGAACACAAGGGGCGAGAGTGTTGAACTCAAGATGTAGTTGAATCCTTTATAGTGTGTTAATTTGCATTGTTGTTAAAATGCTGGGTTGTTCATGGGGATGGGGCAAATGTATATGATTGTTAATATTATTGTTATTTTCGGTATTTTACTAAGGTGCGTTATTGTTGTATAAAATCAAAATTTCTCAATAAAAATTATTTAAAAAAAAAAAAAAAAGATGTAGTTGAATCAGGACCCAGTGAAACTCGGGGAACACAAGTGAACGGGAGTTGGGGTGAAGTGTAAAAGAAAAAGTGAGGCTTGCATTTGTACCCCCGCCCTTTCCCCACACCCAACTCCTGAGCACACCCAATTCCTGGGCACACCCAATGTGTTTTACCTCACCTTACATGACATAAACCAGCTGGATTTCCTGGACCAAAACCTTTCTGGAGCAACCACACCTACGGGATGGTCTTGAGCCTGGAAACAGGCATTCTGGAAATCCAACCTTTGGGACAGGCCCAAGTGGCTTGAATCTTGCCTGGTGGTGGGTAAAAGTCAGTGGCCTGAAGGCATGCAGATGCCAAAGATGACATTTGGTTACCAGCAAAGGAAAGCCACTTACCTTTGAGCCTCCATCGACCGGGTGTCCTCTCCTGTTGCCATGCTGGGAGAGAGCTAAAGTCCTCGCTGGAGGGGGTGAAGGAGCACAGGCTTTGGGCAATAAGCAGATAAGCAATGCAGCCTTAGCTTTTGCTCATATTTGCAGAGGTGATACATAGTTTGTACAGGATGTGATAACAAATTGTGATTCCAATCAGAGCCGAGAGCTCCCTCAGGCCCCAGAGAAAGAAATCAAGGTCTCCGCCCATATGTTTCGCTACAACATTGTTTTCAAAGTCCGTGTAGCTTTCTCAACCTGACCGGGCTGCGGATGCCTCATTTCACTCGGATTAACTCTTCTTCAATTCCTTGCTTCCTGCCAGGTACCAGGCAGAATATGCTGAGCTCAACCAATGGCTCCAGTCTGCAATTGAGCGCCTGGAGTTCTGGAAACTGCAGTCAGTGACGCTCCCGCAAGAGCTAGACACTGTCAGGGATCATCTTAGCTCATTTTTGGTGAGTTAACACCCAGTTCACATCCTGACATTTGCCATTTTTGTGTTTAATATCTCAATGTTTGTTAGTTCAGCCATGACATGCTTGTGTGCGATCATCTTGTAAAGTTCCCGAAGCTACTAAGGGTTACTATGAGGTAATTGGTGAACAGTTGTTGCTGCTGATCAGTGAGAGGGTTTATGTCCCTCCCCAGGGGAATTAAGGACGAGCAATAGCCAACACCCACTTCCACAAATTAATAAAACTTTATAAAGGAAAAGGTAAGCAGAACTGAAGGGCAGGAGAGAAAAGATGTCCTCACAGAGCTGGAATGAGGGAGTTGCTGCAATAACCCAGCAGTGTGCAGAATTCAAAATTAGAGAGTCGCTTGAAAAATGTAGGGTTAGACCTGAGAAGCAAGTGGAGAAAAGGATAGACTTGATGCATCGAGTGGCCCCTTTCCTGAGCTAGAGAATCCCTCCGTGCTGTTAGCTCAGCGGTCTTGTCCAGAGTGAAAAGCAAACATCTCACCAACCAGGTAGACAGTGAGCTGCCCCTCTGAATGCAGCAGGATCCGCAACTGTTGTTGGTGATTTCCAAGTTGTTAAGAACATGGGCCAATTTAATGTGGTTGGTTTGATCATATGAACCTCCTCTATAGCATTGAGCTGAAACTTTAGCAGAGCATTATTCTCCCTGAAAGCCATATGTTACCGTGTATTAAAGGCATCAAAAAGTTCCTAAAATCTCTCTTGGCCTTCCATCTCTGCATGAAAGGAATTTACTTTTTGCAGACACCCCTACCTCTTGGGTATTGTCAGATCTAGCCAGTAGCCCACCCACCATTACACAGGGCAATACGAAAGACAGTGACGTAGTGGTACTGTCATAAGAACATAAGAACATAAGAACTAGGAGCAGGAGTAGGCCATCCGGCCCCTCGAGCCTGCTCCGCCATTCAATTAGATCATGGCTCATCTTTTGTGGACTCAGCTCCACTTTCCGGCCCAAACACCATAACCCTTAATCCCTTTATTCTTCAAAAAACTATCTATCTTTACCTTAAAAACATGTAATGAAGGTGCCTCAACTGCTTCACTGGGTAAGGAATTCCATAGATTCACAACCCTTTGGGTGAAGAAGTTCCTCCTAAACTCAGTCCTAAATCTACTTCCCCTTATTTTGAGGCTATGTCCCCTAGTTCTGCTGTCACCCGCCAGTGGAAACAACCTGCCCGCATCTATCCTATCTATTCCCTTCATAATTTTAAATGTTTCTATAAGATCCCCCCTCATCCTTCTAAATTCCAACGAGTACAGTCCCAGTCTACTCAACCTCTCCTCATAATCCAACCCCTTCAGCTCTGGGATTAACCTAGTGAATCTCCTCTGCACACCCTCCAGCGCCAGTACGTCCTTTCTCAAGTAAGGAGACCAAAACTGAACACAATACCCCAGGTGTGGCCGCACTAACACCTTATACAATTGCAACATAACCTCCCTAGTCTTAAACTCCATCCCTCTAGCAATGAAGGACAAAATTCCATTTGCCTTCTTAATCACCTGTTGCACTTGTAAACCAACCTTCTGTGACTCATGCACTAGCACACCCAAGTCTCTCTGAACAGCGGCATGCTTTGATATTTTATTGTTTAAATAATAATCCCGTTTGCTGTTATTCCTACCAAAATGGATAACCTCACATTTGTCAACATTGTATTCCATCTGCCAGACCCGAGCCCATTCACTTAACCTATCCAAATCCCTCTGCAGACTTCCAGTATCCTCTGCACTTTTCGCTTTACCACTCATCTTAGTGTCATCTGCAAACTTGGACACATTGCCCTTGGTCCCCAACTCCAAATCATCTATGTAAATTGTGAACAATTGTGGGCCCAACACGGATCCCTGAGGGACACCACTAGCTACTGATTGCCAACCAGAGAAACACCCATTTATCCCAACTCTTTGCTTTCTATTAATTAACCAATCCTCTATCCATGCTACTACTTTACCCTTAATGTCATGCATCTTTATCTTATGCAGCAACCTTTTGTGTGGCACCTTGTCAAAGGCTTTCTGGAAATCCAGATATACCACATCCATCGGCTCCCGTAGTTATCTACTGCACTGGTAATGTCCTCAAAAAATTCCACTAAATTAGTTAGGCATGACCTGCCTTTTACGAACCCATGCTGCGTCTGCCCAATGGGACAATTTCTATCCAGATGCCTCGCAATTTCTTCCTTGATGATAGATTCCAGCATCTTCCCTATTACCGAAGTTAAGCTCACTGGCCTATAATTTCCTGCTTTCTGCCTACCTCCTTTTTTAAACAGTGGCGTCATGTTTGCTAATTTCCAATCCACCGGGACCACCCCAGAGTCTAGTGAATTTCGGTAAATTATCACTAGTGCATCTGCAATTTCCCTAGCCATCTCTCTTAGCACTCTGGGATGCATTCCATCAGGGCCAGGAGACTTGTCTACCTTTAGCCCCATTAGCTTGCCCATCACTCCCTCCTTAGTGATAACAATCCTCTCAAGGTCCTCACCTGTCATAGCCTCATTTCTATCAGTCGCTGGCATGTTATTTGTGTCTTCCACTGTGAAGACCGACCCAAAAAACCTGTTCAGTTCCTCAGCCATTTCCTCATTTCCCATTATTAAAACTCCCTTCTCATCCTCTAAAGGACCAATATTTACCTTAGCCACTCTTTTTTGTCTTATATATTTGTAAAAACTTTACTGTCTGTTTTTATATTCTGAGCAAGTTTACTCTCATACTCTATCTTACTCTTCTTTATAGCTTTTTTAGTAGCTTTCTGTTGCCCCCTAAAGATTTCCCAGTCCTCTAATCTCCCAGCAATCTTTGCCACTTTATATGCTTTTTCCTTCAATGTGATACTCTCCCTTATTTCCTTAGATATCCACGGTCGATTTTCCCTCTTTCTTCCGTCCTTCCTTTTTGTTGGTATAAACCTTTGCTGAGCACTGTGAAAAATCGCTTGGAAGGTTCTCCACTGTTCCTCAACTGTTCCACCATAAAGTCTTAGCTCCCAGTCTACCTTAGCTAGTTCTTCTCTCATCCCCTTGTAATCTCCTTTGTTTAAACACAAAACACTAGTATTTGATTTTACTTTCTCACCCTCCATCTGTATTTTAAATTCCACCATATTGTGATCGCTCCTTCCGAGAGGATCCCTAACTATGAGATCATGAATCAATCCTGTCTCATTACACAGGACAAGATCTAGGACCGCCTGTTCCCTCGTAGGTTCCATTACATACTGTTCTAGGAAACTATCGCGGATACATTCTATAAACTCCTCCTCACGGTTGCCTTGACCGACCTGGTTAAACCAATCAACATGTAGATTAAAATCCCCCATGATAACTGCTGTACCATTTCTACATGCATCAGTTATTTCTTTGTTTATTGCCTGCCCCACCATCTCGTTACTATTTGGTGGCCGATAGACTACTCCTATCAGTGACTTTTTCACCTTACTATTCCTGATTTCCACCCAAATGGATTCAACCTTATCCTCCATAGCACCGATGTCATCCCTTACTATTGCCCGGATGTCATCCTTAAATAACAGAGCAACACCACCTCCCTTACCATCCACTCTGTCCTTCCGAATAGTTTGATACCCTCGGATATTTAACTCCCAGTCGTGACCATCCTTTAACCATGTTTCAGTAATGGCCACTAAATCATAGTCATTTACGATGATTTGTGCCACCAACTCATTTACTTTATTCCGAATACTACGAGCATTCAGGTAAAGTACACTTATGTTGGTTTTTTTACCTCTGTTTTGAATCTTATCATCTCCAGTTTTATTCCTTTTGTTATTACTGGGCCTATTCACTGTGCTCCCCTCAGTCACTGTACCTTGTACTGTCACCGTTTTAGATTTTTGACTATGTCTTCTCTGCCTTGCACTTTTCCCCTTACTTCCTTTTGTTTCTGTCCCTGTTTTACTACCTTCCAACTTCCTGCATTGGTTCCCATCCCCCTGCCACATTAGTTTAAACCCTCCCCAACAGCTCTAGAAAACACCCCCCCTAGGACATCGGTTCCAGTCCTGCCCAAGTGCAGACCGTCCGGTTTGTACTGGTCCCACCTCCCCCAGAACCGGTCCCAATGCCCCAGGAATTTGAATCCCTCCCTCTTGCACCATCTCTCGAGCCACGCATTCATCCTATCTATCCTGACATTCCTACTCTGACTAGCTCGTGACACTGGTAGCAATCCTGTCAATGGACTAGTAATCCAAAGACCCAGGCTAATTCTCGTGGAACCTGGGTTCGAATCCCACCATGGCAGATGGTGACATTTGAGTTCAATAAAAAAGATTTAATGATGGGCATGCCGCAATTGTTGTAAAAACCCATCTGGTCCCTTTAGGGAAAGAAATCTGCTGTCCTTACCTGGATTGGACTACCAATGACTCCAAACCCACAGCAATGTGATTGACTTTTAAATACCCTCAGTTCCAGAGACATTCAGAGATGGGTAACAAATGCTGGCATCTCATGAAAGAATTTTTAAAAATAAAGAAAAAGAATTTCCACTGGCAGAAGGAGGGGTGATCACCAGAACACGCAGATTCAAGCTAAGTTTTTAAGAATTCATTCATGGGATGTGGGCATCTAGCTGGGCTAGCATTTAATGCTGTGGATCTGGATAGGTGAGGATGACAGATTTCCTTCCTTAGAAGACATTGGTGAACCAAATGGCTTTTTACGCCAATGGCTTCATGGTTATCATTAGACTTTTTTTTTTAATTACTGATTTTTATTGAATTCAGATTTCGCCATCTGCCATGTTGGAATTCGAAGCCAGATCCCCAGAATGTTACCCTGGGTCTCTGGATTACTAGACCAGTTACAATAGCACTGCGCCACCGCCTCCCCACAATTGTAAAAGAACTCGAGGTGGGGGGGGGGGAAGAAGAGAGAGAGAGAGAGAGAGAGAGAGGGGAGAGAGAGAGAGAGAGAAAGGTGAGCAGAGCTTATTTTACACAGAGAAGTTGCTATGATCTGTAATGCACTGTCTGAAAGAACGTCAGGCGCAGATTTAGTGGTAGCTTCCAGAAGGAAATTGGAAAGATAGTTTAGAGAGCAAAGCATGCAGGACTATGGGGACAGAGGGGGCCAGTGAATGACTCTTTCAAAGAATTGTCACAAGCACAATGTGCCAAATGGCCTCCTCTTGTGCTGTATAACTCTAATGGTGAATGCATTTTGAATAGACTGACTTACATCCCCCCCCCCCCCCCCCCCCCCCCCCCATTGAGCACTGTGCATAACTGGTTCTTTTAATAACTGTCTGCTTTCAAAGTCATTAATGCTCGAGCATTTGTGCAAGCGTTCTCCTGACTCCTTCCTCTTCCGCTTCTAGGAATTTTCCAAGGAGGTCGACACCAAGTCCTCCCTCAAGTCCTCAGTGTTGAGCCGAGGAAACCAACTGCTGCGGCTGAAGAAGGTGGACACAGCAGCCTTGCGATCCGGGCTGGCCCAGACGGACAGCCAGTGGACGGAACTCCTTACTCAAATCCCATTGGTCCAAGAGAAGCTGCACCAGGTATTGGTGGGATTTGTGAGCCACCTGGTCGAGGGGGCCCGTTCTGAAGCTAGTGGTGGGTGAAGAGTTTGGATGACATTGGTTTCCAGGCAGGAAGCTCAGGGGGGGGGGGGGTAGACCTGCTGATTCCTTTTTTCCTTCATTGTCTACAGCACCTTCTTCAGAAAGATACAGTTCTGGAGGGAGTGAGTGAGGCATAGTGATTAGTTTTGGGATTTAATTCAGGGCCTTTGGGGCACTTGGATTAATTTTGGTTTGTCTTTGTTCCAGCAACGAGCTGGCACCTATTCAATGGGCTGAACGGCCTCATTCTGTGCTGGGAAGGTCTGTGGTTTGTAAGCCACTGCTATTCGTGTGCAAATGTAGATGGGAGTGTCAGCAGGCATGTGACTACGAGGCACCTCAACAGAGCTAAATCTGGTCTTCAAGTCCTTGTGTTTCCTGACTGCTTTTTTTCTCCCCACCTCCCCAGTGATAGGGTACTGAGAATAATTGTAGCAGGACGACCCCTAATCTGCTTGTCATTGAGCATTGGGTATTGAAGCACGGATGAGGAATCAACCCTGGTACTCTCTTATCTATGTAGCTTCATTCACTAGACCATCAGAGGAGCTGTCTAAAGCTAACATCAAGCATTCACATAGGAAGGTTGATTTGAGAGGTAGGGCAGCTCAGCAGTAAATATTAATCTTCTTGGCTATGCTTCAGCACCAATAATCCATCATGATTTACTCAAACCCACCTACCAAAATCAGAGGGTTTATCATTATGTTGATTGCGGTCTCTATTTTAACTGAAAGTATGAAGCTCAGTTCTCCTGCTAGAGTGTCAAATGTGCAGGACTGGTGTTGGCAGTGGAGGAAGCTGAAAGTCTTTCATTTCTCAGCTTCAGATGGAGAAATTGCCTTCACGCACAGCCATCAACGAGCTCATGACCTGGATCTCACTCATGGATCAAATCATTGAAGAGGATGACGAGAGGATCAAAAGTGCAGTGGGTTCACAGATGATACAACAATGTCTCAAAAAGTACAAGGTAAATAAAAAAGTGTGTTAATAGGCTTGTATTCCCTTGAATGTAGAAAATTAAGGGGTAGAAAATTAAAATTAAGTGATCAATCTAAAATTGAATTTAAGATAATGAAAAGATTTGGTAGGGTTTATAGAGAGAAACAGAACAGTAATGGGGATAAGGAAATGGAGTTCCTACAATGTATAATGGACTCCTTTCTAATCCTATATGTAAAGAAACCCACCCAGGGAAGATTTACTGTAGGCTCCAGTAATGGGGAATGATCCAGAACAGATAAGAGAAGTAAACCTAGGAGAGCATCTAGGCAATAGTGACCATAATATCACAATGCTTTAAGATGATGTTAGAGAAGGACAAAAGTGCAATGAAACGTTAATAGATTGGAGAAAAACTGATTTGAGAGACTGAGGGTAGAACTAGGGAAAATAAAATGGGCAACATTATTGGTTAACAGCGACGTGGAACAATAATGGGAAACGGCGTTCAACAGAATGCAGGTAAAATATTTCTGCTAAAAGGAAAGAACAAACTAAACACTAGTGAGCCTCCGTAGAAGAATAAAGACACATGGGACCAATTGAGGGTTTGAAAAAAGATATTTATTAAGTGCATAGACAGCAGAGGAATGAATGATCAGAGAAAATAGAAAGTGATCAAGAGAAAAATCAACAAAAAATTATGAAGGCAAAGAGGAATTTTATAATTAAATGTTCAAGGAACATAAAACAAAATAGTAAAATATTTTACAGGCACATCAATAAATAAAGGAAGGCTGTGATGATAATGGGACCTTGAAGGAATGTACAGGATAATACCACCGGTAACAATAAAGAGTTGTTCAATAATTAATTCACTTTGGTATTTATTGAATGATGGGATGAGTAACAAAGTAAGTATTTAAAATAAAAAGGGAATTATTGAAAGAAAAAAAAGAAAAAGAAAGAAAATCGCTTATTGTCACGAGTAGGCTTCAAATGAAGTTACTGTGAAAAGCCCCTAGTCGCCACATTCCAGCGCCTGTTCGGGGAGGCTGTTACGGGAATTGAACCGTGCTGCTGGCTTGCCTTGGTCTGCTTTCAAAGCCACCGATTTAGCCCAGTGAGCTAAACAGCCCCTGAAAATCGCTTATTGTCACGAGTAGGCTTCAAATGAAGTTACTGTGAAAAGCCCCTAGTCGCCACATTCCGGCGCCTGTTCGGGGAGACTGTTACGGGAATTGAACCGTGCTGCTGGCCTGCTTGGTCTGCTTTCAAAGCCAGTGAATTAGCCCTGTGCTAAACAGCCCCTAAATGAAAATCGCTTATTGTCACGAGTAGGCTTCAAATTAAGTTACTGTGAAAAGCCCCTAGTCGCCACATTCCGGCGCCTGTTCGGGGAGGCTGGTACGGGAATCGAACCATGCTGCTGGCCTGCTTGGTCTGCTTTCAAAGCCAGCGATTTAGAGGATTAAGCATGGATGGATTGCATCAATGTACTTTAAAAGTGATGTGACCATCAATTCACAAGACACATGGTTGGAAGTGAACAGTAGTTTTAATAGTCTTACAATAGAGCCTGCCTGCGACGAGATGAACTGGCAGCAGGCTCACAACCGCAGATCTTTATACTTCCAGTTAGTGGGAGGAGCCATGGGCGGAACCATGGGCGGAGCCAAGGGTGGAGCCCAGTACAAACTCCTCATCTCCCCCTATGGGCAGAACCGAGCCACTGCTCATATACCGAGCTTACATAGACACAACACATACCATATAATAACAGTGTGAATTACGAGGAATGTGATTCACCGCAAAAAGTATCTTGGGAAAAGATAGTAGCAGCATTACTACGCATAGTTAATGATTTGTTAGATAAATGTGTAGCGCCAGAGGATGGCAGATAGCTAATGGGCTGGATTCTCCACACCACAACGCCGAAATCGCGTTCGGCGATGGGGCAGAGAATCCAGTTTCCCACATGAAATCGGGCCTGGTGCTGGTTTTGCGATTCTCCGCCCCCTGAATAACGGTGTACTTGGGGAGTACGCCAAGCCGATTATCCACCACCTGAGGCCGTTGCCTGAGGCCCGCCCCGCTATTCTCCGTCCCCAACCGGCCGAATCAGTCGGCTTGGATCAGTCATGGTCCCACCGTCCGTGATACCCGCATGGTGGCTGTGGACTCAGTCCAGAGCCGCCACAGTCGGGGGGGGGGGGGGGGGGGGGGGGGGGGCGATCGGAGGGTGGGAGGGGTCATTTGGGACTGGGTTTTTTTTTTGTGCGGGTGATCCGGCTCTGGTGAGCGGCCGATCGGGGGCACTATTTCAGTGCTCCAGGTCTGTGGTCTGAGTCCACCACGCTGGAGGCTGCCTCTGTGTGCATGCGGGGCCTCTGACCTGGAAGTACGAGGGGCCGTATCGGCAGCTGGGGCTGCGAGCTCCATGACAGCTGCCTGCTAGCCCCCCGCAAGGCTGTGAATCTGTGGCCTTTTGACGCCAGTTTTCCTGGCATAAAAAGACCACAGTTTTCACCACGGCATGGGGACATAGTCCCAAAAATAGAGAATCCAGACCAATGCGATTCTTATATTGAAGATGGGGAAAGGGCGGCGGAATAGTCAATACTGAGGACGTCAGCAACAAATTGCAGGAGGACATTAATAAATGTGTAGAATGGGCACATAACTGACAAAGAAGTTCAATACCTATAAATGTGAGGTAGCACATTTTGTTCGAAAGGAGAGGAAAATCTTGACTGGGTTGAAGAACAGAGAGATCTCAGAGTACAAATAGATCAATCGATAAAAGCTGCATCATAGGTTAGCAGAGGGGAAATGCAAATCAAGCACAAAGTCTATGTCAATAAAAATGAAAAATAGTAAAGTCATGATTAACCTGAATGGAACCTTAGTTGGACCACACTTGAAGTACTGCGTGCATTTCTGAGCCCCATATTATAGAAATGATATAGAGGCACTGGAGAGGATGCAGAGGTTTACAAGAATGACACCAGAGCTATGGGGTATACATATCAGGAAAGGTTGACAGGCTGGGTCTCTTCTCTCTTGAAGAAAGGTCATTAAAATTATGAAAGGTTTTGATAGAAAGGATAACAGAGAAAATGTTTCTTCTCGTTGGAAGAACCTAACTGGAGGCTGTTAATATAAGACAGTCATCAAGAAATCCAATTGGGAATTTAGAAGAAATCGCTTCACTCAGAGAGTGGTGGGAACATGGGACTCACTACCACAAAACTAGACAGACCTGGCTCCCTCCATTAATTGCATCATCTGTATCCCAAGCAAAACGCATTCTTCTGACTCCTCCCACTAAGATGTCCCATGACCTGCTTAGTTAAGACTAAACACAATCCCTCAAATTGACTACACTCCAGGGAACCTCCAACAGTCAAAACAATGTTGCATTAGTCGTCTCTGTAAAGAAGTAAATGGTTAAAATGAATGATTACCTCACTTTTTATGATCCTTAATCACAGCTTTAGCAGAGATAGTGCATGTATGTATTTTAAACCAGGATTTTTGTTATCATTATTGCCACAAATATAAAATATAATATATAACACTGTCCTATATTCATTACAATAATCACTGGCATGGACTATTTGGATATAAACTCTTTCATCTGGTGAGAGAGTCCAGGACAAGATGGCATAAATTTAAAATTAGTGGTGATGTCAGGAAACAAGTCTTCATACCCTGTGTAGTGGAAGTCTGGGACTCTCTCTTCCAAAAAGACTTTAAGGCTGAGGATCAATAGAAAATTTCAAGACTTGAGTTTGAAAGACCTTTGTTGGGGTAAAGATATCAAAGGTTACTGAAGCGAGGTGGGTAGACAGTGTTAAGATACAGATCATCCCTGATCTAATTGAATGCAGAACACAGTGAAAGAGCTGAATGGCCTCCTTCTGTTTCTAAGATTCTAAAAAGTAGAAGCCAAAGGAGAGGCTGTATTTATATAGCACCATATTAAATTCCCCGAACATTCCAAAGTGCTTTGTAATCGATGAACCGCTCTTGAGTTGCAGCCACTTGGTAGGGAAGTAGGCTTCCCATGTTTACGTCACCAAGTTCTGTATATAGCTAAGTGATAATGACCAGTGATGTTGCCTGAAGAATAAGCATTGGCTCGGAGACGAGGGGGAGCTACCCTGCCCAGCTTCTAATTGTGCCACGAGTTCTTTACCGTCTAGCCAAGGGGGCAGACAGGGCCTCGATTACATGTGCTGATCTGGAAGACAGCACTCAGATGTGACAGCACTCCTTCAGTACTGTGCAGGAGAGTCTGCCTGGATTATGGGCTCCAGTTTCTCAAGTGGAGCTTGAACATACGACATGCTTACTGAGCTTTTGGTCATCTGCCCTAATAGGGGAGGCAGCAGTGTAATGGTATTGTCGCTAGACTAGTAATCCAGAGACCCAGGAAAAGATCTGGGGATGTAGGTTTGAATCCCACCATGGCAGATGGTGAAATTTGAATCAAAACTTGGAATTAAAAGTCTAATGATGACCATGAAACCATTGTTGATTGTTGTAAAAACACATCCGGTTCACCAATATCCTTTACGGAAGGAAATCTGCCCTACTTGGTCTGGCCTACATGTCACTCTAGACCGACAGCAATGTGGTTGACTCAAGGGCAGTTAGGGATTGGTAATAAATGCTGATGACATCCACATCCCGTTAACAAATAAAAAATTATTTAAAAAATTATGCTGTGGCTCAGTGTTGGATTCTATTTGAAGGAATCAGGATGTTTCATTGCATCCACTACAAAATACCTTTAATGTAAGTGGTGATTGTTGTAAGGGTAGGGTTTTGACATTGCTTTGATGGCACACTATTGGAGTACCAGCCTATTACCAGGGACTAAAGGGGCATAAGGTCAGTTTTAACCCGAGTTCATGACCGCAGGTGCACTGTAAGTTGGAAGAGCTGAGCGGGTGTGCGAGGAAGAGAGTCTGGGACTCTCTCTCCCAAAAAGACTGTAAGGCTGAGGATCAATGGAAAATTGATTTGTCCCTTTCCTTGTCGCCAACCAGTTGAAGAATTGGACCGGGTTGGTTACTGTTTTTTAAAAATAAATTTAGAGTACCCAATTCATTTATTTTCCAAATAAGGGACAATTTAGCGTGGCCAATCCACCTACCTTGCACATCTTTTTGAGTTGTGGGGGTGACACCCGCGTGGACACTGGGAGAATGTGCAAACTCCACACGGACAGTGACCTGTGACTGGGATCGAACCCGGGTTCTCGACGCTGTGATGCAGCAGTGCTAACAGCTACGGCACCGTGCCACCCGGGGTTAATTACCGTTGGTGCACAGGTTAGGGAGAATAGGAAAACTGGGTGGAATAGAGATAGATGTAATCGACAATCAGTTCAAATGGTTATGTTGCGATTACTTCAAATCTGAGCCTTGTGTTTGTCTAATTTATTAACTGTACGCCCTAGGGGCAGTGGTCTCTGTTGACACTGATGCACGGGATTGTTCTAGTAATGACATATTTGCATTTTGCAGGCTTTCAAGATTGACTTGGCCTGTAAGCAGCTGACAGTGGACTTTGTGAACCAGTCAGTGTTACAGATCAGTAGCCATGATGTGGAGAGCAAGCGCAGTGACAAAACGGATTTTGCTGAACGCCTTGGAGTCATGAACAGGAGGTGGCAACTGCTGCAAGGGCTTATTACTGAGAAGGTAACTGAGAGATTCACTCATTTTCCTGGACTGAGTTCGATTAGCCTGAGAGACGAGGGGAGGAATTTTCCCAACCAGTTTTCTCCCATTGTGGACCTGAGTTTCTTGCTGTTTCTTCTTTTTGCCTCTCTCAAAGAGATTACGTTGCTGCGTAAAAGGCCAGGAAGTGTCCAGTCCCAGTGCTCCAGGCATTGTGAGTGTGGACCAGCTGAACTTCACTGTCGAGGGAAACAATACCTGGATTAATGACATTAGTAATGAGCAAGGATTGTTGCACTGGAGTACCCATATAGCCATTGTCAGAGGTAACTTTGTTGCCATACAACATCTGTGGCACTAAACTCCTGCCAGTGGCATTTGTTGACGATACTTAAGTTTGGTGGCACAGGTAATAGTGAGGTTGGGAGCAAACCTCATTACTTCCTCAATCCTGTGCCATTGCGCCAATCCACACCCTCTCACCAGAGACAAATATAAAGAGAGATTGATAGGCGAAACCAGTGGGTAGAAACTGTGACAGATGGAGTTCATTTTGGGTGAAGGCCATTAAGCGTGGTCATCCATTTTCAACCTGAGAAAGTTGGATTAGATTATTTCCTAAACCACGTAGACTGCAGTGCTTCAAAAAGGCTGCTCACCGCTACCTACTCGGAGGCAATTAAGGATGGGCAATAAATGCTGGCCTAGCCAATGACGCCCACATCCCGTAAATTACTACATTTAATAAAAAATCAGTTCTGGACACCACATCTCAAGAAGGTTCACCAGAATTATACCAGGCGTAAATTGAGGACAGGTTACAGAATCTCGGGATGAGATTTTAATGCATTCAAAACCCATTCATTAACGCCGTGTTAGTGACCCTCGGCTTCATATTCCTTTGAGAAGAGAAAACTAAGGGACAATCTGATTGAGGCGTTTGAAATGATTGAAGTGGTCAACAGGGTAGAGACAGATAAACTATTTCCTCTTGTGGAGGTATCCTGAGCGAAGGGGCATAATATTAAAAGCAATACTAGGACGGTATCAGAAATTTGGAATTCTCTCTCTCACAAAGGTGCTGATGCCGGGCCAATGGAAAATTTGGAAAGTGAGATTGAGAGAGTTGTGTTATAAAGGGCTATAAAACTAAAGTTGGTAGATAGTGCTGGGGTATGGATCAGCTATCTGAATTGAATGACCGAGGAGGCTCAGGTGGCTCCTTTTGTTCCTATATTTCAATGTATCTATCTCTCCCCCAGTGAACTAAAACCCAGTCGAAACACCTGCTGATGGGCCTTCAACCAGAAACGGGGCAACGCAGCCCCTGCGAGTCCCAGTGAGTTTTACACATTGTGAAACCTGTGGCCCGTAATCCTCACCTGTTGTCACCTGCAGCTGGGTGATCTTGCTTGCTCCCAGACAGGAAGCCGAGTTGCGGTGTTTCTCTGTGTGAATGCGAAACAGGTTCCACTGTCTTCTGGAAGACGCTGTATTTAAATATGTCCGCCAAGATGGTGGTCACTAATTTCTAACCAGCAGCGGTTTAATGGCTGGCTTGTAATAATGTGAATTTATATCGACAGATAAGGTCATTAGAAGGCTCACTAGAATCATGGACTGAGTATGAGAATAGTGTCCGGTGCTTGAAAACATGGTTTGAAACTCAGGAAGACAAATTGAAGAAGTGGCACTCCATCAATGACCTTCCCTCTGTCCATACTGCACTGAAGGATTGCCAGGTACGGAACCAAATGCAAATCTCATTACTTCCTCAATTCTGTGTCATCACGTTGGCCCTTGCACCCAAATCATCAAGAGGTCACTCTCCCTGCTCCTCCTAAGTGTCTCTGTGTACTTATATAAATATATAAATCAAGTGAAGGTTTGTGGTCTGGTCTGGTTGCACCTTCTCATGCAGTGGCACTAGACCTGTGGTTAGTACTTTGTCAAGCCATTGGAACTGCAGAAAATCCTTATCCTCAAACTGATGAGAGTAATGCTAATGTTCCTCATGTAATGGGATCTGCATGCACCCCTTCTCAACTTCAGGAAAATCTCAGGGCTCCTTTCTCTGGAAAATGAAAGTGTGCGAGGAGATTAGGATTATGAAGGGCATCAATATGGTTTATGTAGAGGAGAGGTTGCCTCTTCTGAGGAGTCCAAAATCCAATTCCATTGAATGTAAGACTGCCACAAATAAATTCAATAAGGAGGAAGAGTTTTCCCCCAAGACGACTGAAAATGTGGAACTTTCTACCGCATGGAGTAGTGGAGGAGCATAACGTAGAACAGAAAGCTGGAGAATCACATGAGGGAAATCGAATAAAAGGATGGGGCATGATGAAGTCATTAAAGTGGTAAAGACTCGTGTGGAGCATAAACATCAGCCTTTTTTTTTCCTGTACTGCAAATTCCATGTAATTTTATTTCTTAGGAACTGGAAGATGTGATCCGAGTGAAAGAAAAGGAAGTAGAGAAGGTTGAACAAAGTGGGCTTCTCCTGATCCAGAACAAGAAAGAGGAGGGGTCCAGCAGTGTTATGGAAACACTCCGAGAACTCAATCACTCCTGGGCTCATCTGGACCACTTGGTAATGATGCGGGATTAGGCTGTGTTGCATTACATAGAAATGGCAGTGGAGTGAATTTCCACTTGCCATGCGGTGTCTATGATTCACTCAAAAGAACTGCATTAGCTACTTTGCTTGGATCCCCTGCCTCTTACTTTGGCTCTGTTTCCAGCGTAGAGAAGCAATTTAATCAATCAGCAGCTATCGTTTGGTGAATGTGCAGATAATAACAGCGCAGGGACCTTCGACCTCAATACCCTGGGCGCTGGCTATGCTTGTAGCCAATCAAACTGACCTTACTGGCTCCGTTACCTAGAATTGAATGGTATTGAGTGCTTAGGGCATTCCAGTGCCGAATGGTCTGGCACTGGATCGGTTCTGACATGGCACATCGGGAATCCAGGTGATGTCGTTCAAAACCCACCAATTCCAAAAATCTTATTTGTGGCTTGCTACAAGACCTTGGAATCTGTTGGCTTGTTGTAAAAGCCCAGAGAGTGGATAATGCCCTTTAGGGAAAGGAATCTGTCACACTCCCACCCAGCCTGGCCTACATGTGACTCCAACCCTGAACTATGCTTTTTGTAACATCTCACAGAAGGAGGCCATTTGACTTCTCACTTCTGTTCTAACTCTTTGTGGAGACCTATCCAATTAGGCCCACTCCCTCGGCCCTGTTTGGGGGTAGAACAGGAGAGTGTGAAGCAAGAAAATTCATTTTTGGAGACCCAACAATTAAGATGAAGCTCAGATGAGACATATGACACTAGTGAAAGAGCAAATCGTAGAAGGAGAAGAACCCCCCCCCCCCCCCCCCGCCCCACTACAGTGGCCGCTAATACAGGCAATCATTTATTATCGCAACACTTTCGTTAAGAAGCAGCAATCAACTCCGTCTGATGGGCCAGAATATGTTTTCTTTGACTTCAGTTGAGAGTTCCACACATGTTGTCTTTCCCAAGCAGAGAACATGTAATCAGTGCTCAGTCTTGCAATGTTTCAGGTTGGCCAACTAAAGATTACTCTTCAGTCGGTGCTGGATCAGTGGAATATTTACAAGGAAGCCTTTGAAGAGATTAATGACCACATGATGGATGCTAGGTACTCCCTTTCACGTTTCCGTTTGCTGACTGGCTCTCTGGAAGCTGTGAAAATTCAGGTGGACAACCTACAGGTAAGAACTGCACCATTAATGTTTTTTATGCACTTGTTTATTCGGTGTAAGTGAAATTTAATGATCACCACCTCAGCTGAATTAGGCCATACTTCCTTACATACTGATGAGTGAGTTCCCTTTGCAACTTGAATGTTAGTGAATAGCCTATAATGTGCATGTCCCATATTGTGCATGTCCCTGTCAATCAGCGATGATGCTGTTGGTTAACTAGAATTGTAGAGAATTGACATCACACAGACAGGCCATTCAACCCACCTGATCTATTACAATGTTTTTTATGAGATCTCATGCTTCCTTACTTACCCCCATATCCTTCTACCACCTTTCTTCCTCATGCTTGTCTAGCTTCCCTGCGGAGACACAGTTGGGGCATCGTGAGCCGCATGCTTTGTGGGCGTGCGGTGGTGGATCTGGGGTCGGGGAGCGAGGATGGGGCATATGGAGGGTTGGATGGTGGGGGACCGGCATGGGTGGCATTCATGGACATGGGTGGGCCAGGGCACAGTACACTGCTGGGTAGGGGTGGAGCCAGGTGCATGGTCATGGTGGGGCAGGGGGAAGCGGGCGGGGGCAATGCCAGGGAGCCCCCCAGAATGGAGACCAGTCGTGATTTCCACCAGCCTCACGTTGCGCTGGTGGGTGAGAGAGCTGAAGGGATTCGGTGAATTTGGTTTAAAGACGAGCCTGAATACATTAATTGCAGATTGAAATATGCTAATAAGGTTCTCAATCTTGCTGGACGTGAACCAGATTACATCGCCAGCTGGGGTGGTGAGAATCTCAAGGTAAGTCCTCCTGGTGCAACTCGTGTTATGGCCTTCTTGCGAGAGTCTCCACGCCATAGTGGGATTTGTACCTGCATGAGCGTTGCTGGAGAATCCCCCCTCCTAATCTCAGTTGACACTCTTGAGTGCTGAGATAGCATTGCACTCTTGGAGATGCTGTTTTTCAGGCAACGTGTTAGACTGTCTGTCCTCTCAGGTGAATGTAAAAGACCCAAGGAACCCAGTGTCACGGCCAATATATAATCCCTCAACTGATACCACTGAAACAGATGAGCTAGTCATTGCCTCATCCATGTTTGTGGGATCTGCTGCGTCACCACATTAAACCAGTGAGTATTTAATTGACTCCAAAGCATTTTCTGATGCCCTGAGGTCAGGCAGGTGGCTATGTAAATACACTGGGCCTGATTTTCCACCTTGCTCCCTCGCGGTGTGTCTTGCAGGGACGGAGGCGGTCCACCATTGGCCAGGGGCAGGATCTTCCAGTCCCGCCGCTGTCAACAGTGTTTCCCGTTGTCCACCTCTCTGCCGCAAGGGACCCCGCGATGGGGGATTGCCGATGGGACCGTAAGATCCCGCCAGTGGGAGCAGCTAGAAAATCCCGCCCAATTTCTTTCTCTTTTCTCAACCTTTAATTTCAGAACCCTTTTCTTCACCTTTGGCTTCTATGTGCTAACCCTTTCCATTTTCCCCTTTGGTCCTCTCTGGTCACCCTCAATGTAAAGCACCTATCATTGTGCACACAAGCTCAGGAGAATTACAAGGTACTGCAAGTCTGGCATGGTTCTTTATTTCAGTTTAGTTCCTGTCAGCGTTGGTTGAGGCAGCATCTGTCCAGTTGATGCAGGACCATAATTAATTCAAGGCCTCATTTGGTTTAAAGCACAAGGTGGTTAATTTAATTGCCTCAGTTGCACCAACTGCAAAGGGCCAAAGTTGGTTTCTGTCAATTCAAAATCAAAAGCGTCACCCCTTTTCCTCGAATATAAATGCCACCTGCCGTAACTTCATCAACATTTGGTCCACATTTCTTTGACAGAACCTACAAGAGGAGTTGGAGAGGTCAGAGTGCAGCCTGCGGAAGTTTGATTCTGTGTCCAACCAGCTGCTAAAGGAGTGCCAGCCGCCGGTTAACAGCTTGCTGACCACTAATCTGAATGAAGTTAACAAGAGGTAAGGATTCCAGTGAGCACAGCTTCCGTTGTTTATCAATAACACAGCTTTGCAACAGCGTCGTAGATAAAAGCTGTAGTATAATTCATCGTCAACCAGTTAGCCTTTATGTTGGGATGTGCCATTGAGTTTTGTGGCACAGACCATTTGGGCCATTGTGTCTGTCCTGGCACACTCAATTCTGCAGACTTTTAAAATATTTTTCTTTTTCAAATAAGTTATTTTTCATTCTGCTTTCACCACTACTTATGGTCGATGATTCCATCTTTTGAACCCTCTATCTAAAAGAAAAATTGTCCCCGTACTTGCTGCTCCTCCAATCACAGATTCCCTCTCTTCGGTACTCGCTTCTCCTCTAATCACAGATTCCCTCCCTCCCGCACTCGCTGCTCCTCCAATCATAGGTTTCCTCACTCACGCACTTGTTGCTTCTCTAATTACAGTTGCGCTCCTTCCAGCGCTCTCAGCAGTCGCTTGTGCTTTTACAGTGGGCATTTTGATGTTTAACTACACGCTCCACCTTGATGTTGTGAGTGGCCTGTTTATTTCAATGCGCAGTACACTCCAAATGGCAATGTGTACATGCACCTTCATGGGAGTGTTGTTCC
Organism: Scyliorhinus canicula; assembly: GCF_902713615.1. Classification (NCBI taxonomy): domain Eukaryota; kingdom Metazoa; phylum Chordata; class Chondrichthyes; order Carcharhiniformes; family Scyliorhinidae; genus Scyliorhinus; species Scyliorhinus canicula. The sequence goes on along the minus strand of NC_052146.1, from coordinate 194,311,885 downwards.
TGCAGTAGCATTTCCTAGTCCTGTGCCTCAGTACAATGGCGGATGCCTTACTGAATAGTTCTAATCTATAAATACAGAATTTCCTGTTTGGAACAATCCTTAGGCCTGTTGTGCAATGATTTCACTGGTCTCTGACTGCTCTGGGTGAGGTTTCCACAATTTCCTTTTCATATGTGGGTCTTTTCAGAGATGTTCCCCTCTATTTGAATGAAGCATGATGATTCTAGCTGAGTGGTTCTGGATGTACAACACAGAGGTCATGAGTTCAGATCCTGCCACAGAATTCAATAAATTTGGTCATTTGACCTGGTAACAGGAAATTCACAAAAGAAATGGCCGATTGTTATAAATGTCCAAATGATTCACTGATGTGTCTCAGGAAAGAGAAGGTACTGCCTCTGTGAATCCATTTTGTTGTAACTATGCCTTTAAGGATATCAGCATGACATCACTCAAAGGGAATCGCCTTTGCTTTGAGCAGAGTGCATACATACAATTCTGATATCTTCAAGCTTTACACCTACGTATAACTGTTCTAACATACCTAGTCTTAATAAATGAACCCACAACGTGTTTACCAATCCCTTATGAGAAGCTGGTGCATTGTGTCTTCGACAGTAACTCATATTATAGTTGAATCTTAATGCCCTCTGAGCAACCAGGAATGGGTAATAAATGCAACCTCACCAGAGTCATCCACATCCTGAGAACAAATAAAAATAACAGGTATATCACAGCACAGTATCACTACAGTGCAGAAGGAGGCCATTTGGCCCATCGGGTCTGCACCACCCTTCGAAAGACCAGCCTACCTTGGCCCTATTCCTGTACCTCTTCCCAACCTTTGGACACTTGGGGCAATTTTAACATGGCCAATCCACCTAACCTGAACATCTTTGGACTGTGGGAGGAAACCGGAGCGCCCGGAGGAAACCCATGCAGACACTGGGAGAATGTGCAAATTCCACACAGACAGTCGCCCGAGGTCAGAATCGAACTCAGGTCTCTGGCAATGTGAGGCAGCAGTGCTAACCACTGTGCCACCTTGCCACCTCTATGTTCACAATTATGCTGCCAACTAAGCATGAGGTGAATTACAACTAGCTGTCCCTCCAACGCCGGTTCATATTCAGAGATTCTTAAATGTTATGGATGATTGGGATCAGCTTTAAGGCTCTGATCTCATTTTTGTTTTTTAAAAATATTTTTATTCTCTTTTTTCACATTTTCTCCTAAATTTACACCCACCAACAATAAAAAATAATCAGTAACAAATGTAATGTCAATCCCCATATCAATAACAACGATCCCATCCTCCCACCAAACCCCCAAACATTAGCCCGCATCTTAACATAAACAAATAAAAAAAGGAATCAGGGATCACCCATAGTCACCATTAACACATACAGTCAGACCCCCTCCCCAAAACCCTCCCAATCCCTCTCCCCAACCCCCCCCCCCCCCAATGTTCGATGTAATCCAATTCTCGAAAGTGCATAATGAATAACGCCCATGAATTGTAGAACCCCTCCATCCTTCCCCTCAGTTCAAATTTGACCTTCTCAAGAGTCAAGAATTCCAGCAGGTTCCCCGCCATGTCAGGGCACAGGGCGGAGAGTTTGATCTCCATCCCAACAGGATCCGCCTTCGGGCGATCAACGAGGCAAAGACTACAATATCTGCCTCCGCACCCGTTTCCAACCCTGGCTGATCCGACAGCCCCGAATATGGCCTCCCGGGGACCCGGGTCCAGTTTCACATGCACCACTTTAGAGATTACCCTAAAAACCTCCTTCCAGTAATCCTCCAGCTTTGGACAGGACCAAATCATATGAACGTAATTTGCCCCCCTCCCCCGCAAAGTTCACACACATCTTCTACCCCCTCAAGAAAGCTGGCTCATCCTTGCCCTCATGAGGTGTGCTCGAGATACCACCTTCAGCTGTATCAGCCCCAACTTCGCACACGAGGTGGAGGCGTTCACCCTCCGGAGCACCTCACACCAGAACCCCTCCTTCATACCCTCTCCCAACTCTTCCTCCCACTTTGCCTTGATCCCTTCCCGTGGTGCCTTCACCTCTTCCAAAATAGCTCTGTAAACCGCCGACACTACCCTCTTCTCCAGTGCCCCTGTCGTCAGCACCTCCTCCAGCAATGTGGACACCAGCTCTACCAGGAAGCTCTGTATCTCCTTTCTGGCAAAGTCTCGAACCTGCATGTATCTAAATAATTCCCCCTGCTCCAGCCCATACTTCGCTCCCAGCTCCTTCAATCCTGCAAACCGACCCCTCAGAAACAAATCTATTAGTGTCCTAATTCCTTTCTCCTCCCATCTCCAAAAATTTCCATCCCACTTCCCTAGTTCAAATCTATGGTTCCCCCGAATCGGCATTTCCCTTGACCCTGCCCACAACCCGAAGTGCTGGCAAAACTGCGGCTCTGATCTCATGGGTTGCTTGAGTATCATTCGCACTTCCCAGTGTCATTCGAAGTTGTTGATTGGCTGATTACAAATAATCACTGCTGTAGAGTTCAAGATGTCAGTGGAACCCCAGGGATGATATTTCAGTCTTTCAATCACTTGTTCTTTTTATTGGATCTTATACAGCAATAATGTGGAATAGTCAACCTTGCTGTCCCTTTTCCTTGGGATTAGTGCCCCCCAAAAACACGGATCTGCATTTGTATAGCACCTAGTAAACTACATAGAGGCAGGGGTTGAAGATGGCAGTGCAAAATGAACACTAAAGCAAGATTTATATTTATATAGCACCTTCCACAGCCACAGGATGCCCCAAAGCATTTTACAGTCAATAAAGTACAATTGAAGTCTGATCACTATTTTAAACAACAGCCAATTTGTGCAAAGCTAAATTACAGAAACAGCAATGTGATAATTGCCAGATAAATTGTTTCGGTAATGTTGTCTGAGTATAAATATAGGCCAGGACAGCGCAGGAGAGAACCATCCTGCTCTTTGAATAGTACCATTGGGTCTTTTGCACCCATCTGAGAGGACAGATGGGGACCTTGATTAAACTTCTAATTGGAAAGGCGGAACATCGCCAGACCAAGGATGAGTCGGGCAAAGTTAATGGAGGTCATTGAAGGTGTGGATCAAGATGTGGGCTAGGGTATCTCTCTTCAGTACTCCAGCATGCCATACCTCATGTATGTATTCTTGGCTGAGACATCCATTAGAGTACTAAAAGACCTGATCCCAAAGAAAACATTACTTGATTGATAGCTCTATCTCTCTGATCAATTACACAATGTCTATTTACACAATACAAACGGATTCCGGTGCTTACGGTTCAGCTGTTGGTACCTTAAATGGTTTTTGATAATTGACACTTTTATTGGCCTAGAGTAAAAAGGGAATGTTTTCAAGAAAGTGGAAAGGTATTAATGAATTGTTTTTTTTTTTACACGTCCTACTATCACTATAGGGTTTATTAGTTCTCTACAATGCAAAATGGGTGAATGATCATGGATGATTAGCCTGAACCCCCCCCCTCCCCCCCCACACACACACACCCCCCATCATGGGAAGCCTGTCCTTTTGGCACTTTCTCACAGACAGGCAGGCCAAGCTGATGTTTTCTCCCAAAACCCTCTACCCACCTCAAGGCTTTAAATGCAGCCAATTGTATAGCGAGTGGTAAAGGAATTGAATCGTGATGATCCATTTAGAGCCCCAGTGTTGACTGGAGGTTTGGGAATAGTCATGTTGATGAAGAGCCAATATTTATATCGACCCTGGGACTTTTTACTGCATCAGAGAAGTTGGATAAATGTAAGTTGTTGGTGAGAATGGAGTGGGGGAAGGATAGCTTGAGGAATGTAGGTGATAACAATGAGCTGGAATGATAGTCAAGACAAAGGAGGAAATGGTTGAGGAGAAAGAGCAGGTAATTTTGGTGAGTGTTGAGCTGAGGGAGCAGGTGGCACAGCTTGTGGAATCGAGAAGTCTGGGGGAGATTACAAGGATGCGGCAGAATTTGGGACCAGAGCTGGGAGATGTAAACTGCGGTGTGGGGAAGGGAAGCCCGAGCCACTTGACACAATTTTGGCATAGGGTGGAAATCCTGCATTTGGTGTAACCTGTACCATCTAACCCAAAGTTTATGTTCTGTTGCTGTTTGTTGATCTGAAGTTAAATGACTAACCTCGTACTTGACCCTGATGTGCATGTTTCATTTTTATGCATCAGCTGGAATAGTTTGCTTCAAGATATCATGGAGCAGCTGCACTCGAGCAAGGTTCTGCTCCAACTCTGGCAGAAATACAGAGATTTCTCGAGCCAGTGTTCAGTTACAGTGCAACAGCAGGAAGAGAAGAGCAACGAGTTGATTAAGAAAGTCGCAAACAGGGATATCGCTGAGGAGGAGGTTACAAAATGGATTCAGGACTGTGACGTGAGTATGATAGACGCAACAGTGCTAAAGTAAAGCCAGAACCCAAATTTGTGTTAAGCCCAGTGGTGGGCAACTTGTAGCCCGGGGGCCACATGTGGCCCATCAGGGCTCTGAGTGTGGCCCACGGGACATCTTGTTGACCGTTGACCACACGCACAGTTGCCTCATTCTGCTGATTTCCGTCTGTGAGGCTTTTTTCCCACTACTATGACAAGTGATCCCCACTTAAAGCAGGGCAAGTGAAGTGAGGTGAATGCTGTTTGCTCACAACATTAACTGTGAGAGCCGTGTGCTCCCTCTGTGTGTAAAGTGTAAATATTTATTTTGTTTTTACCATTTGAAGATGATGACAGTTCTTTTAGTATATAAATGATTAAGCATTTTCTATAACTCGTTATGAAATATTTGGTAAGTATTAAATGTATTTAATCTTATTCATGGGGCCTTGGTTAGTGAACAAGCCTGATTTCAATTATGTGGCCCACTGAGATGAAGGAGGGCAGGGCCTCTCATACGGCCCACTCACCAGCCTAGGTTGTCCATCACTGTTTTAGCCCTTTTAAGAATAAAACCACTGTGTCCGAGTATGGTAGATCCCAAGGAAACATTGCAAAAGGGATATTTAGCCATTGAGGAGTGGGATAAGGACTGGGGAGCAGGGTTGAAGAGTATTGAGATGTGTAAATTTATAGGAAGTCATTTCTAGTTTCTGTTTACATACAAGGAAAATAGAGGATATTATGAGGTACATATATAGGGGAGACAGGAAGAAACCTTTCCCCTTAGTGGAGGGGTCAATAACCAGCGGCATAGATCTAAGATGGGGGGCAGGAAATTTAGAGGAGATTTGAGGAAAAGCTTTTTCACCCAGTGGGTGGTGAGAACCTGGAACTCGCTGCCTGAACACGTGGTAGAGGCAGGAACTCTCACAACATTTAAGAAACATTTAGATGAACACTTGAAACACCACTGCATACAAGTGCTGGAAAATGGGATTAGGATTGATAGGTGTTTGATGGCCAGCACAGACACGATGTGTCCAAGGGCCTCTTTCTGTGCTGTAAAACTCTATGACTCTGGAATGGAACTGCACAGGAGGAGGCCATTTGGCCCATCGAGTTTGTGCCAGCTCCTTCGAAGTGCAACCCAGTTAGTCCCATCTGTCTACTCGTTGTCCATAATTCCTATAATTTTTTTCTCCCCTTCCAAGCATTTTTTCAGTTACCTTTTCACTACTACCATCAAATCTATAACTACCGCCACTTTATCACAGAGCCTGTTCCAAATCTTAACTACTCAACTGTGTATAACAAGAAATCCACATGTTGCTTCTTGCCAGTGATATCCATTGAAAACTGCTTTCCGTCGAGCAGAGGTGCTAATAGAATTGCACGCTTTTAGATGCAAGTTTTAACACCCGCACAGTATGGCAAAGCAATTCAACAGTCACTACAAATGCATTTTCCTTTATTGAAATTATTGCAAAACATGATGAATGGCATGCGACTTCTGAAATAGAAATCTTTCACAATTAGATCAATTATCTTTCTGAAGATAAATTCCCCCTTCCAGATAGTGTAGCTGATCAGAAATACAGGACTGGATTCTCTGTCAGCCAATGCTGGTATCTGGGTCCACAGTGCGGCAGTGAACCACAAAATCGGGATCTTCACCGGGTGTCGGTGAGCAATGATCTAAACACGATGCTCCAAGCCCGCACTGGCACCGGAATCGAGGTCCGTGACCGCTGCCTGCGGGAGGATGTAAATGAATCCGCATTGGTCTGAATGACTCATTTGCATCCATTTAGCACGCCTGGCACCCTATGCTTCGGCTCTCCGTGATTCTCTGGGCCCGGGATTCATGTGGGCGTGGATTATTTGTGGTATCTACCACTTTGACCTTGGCGTGGTGGTTGTCATGATGAGCCAAGTGGTTAACTCCTTAGGGAGTGCTCCCAGAGTCTATCCAAGAGCCACCCTCCTCCACAATGCATTACCTGCCACCCCCTCCCCAACCAGATCCCTTTCCCTACCCCAGGGACCCCCCCCCCCCCCCCCCCCCCCCCAAGTCTTCCAGTTTTTCAGGAGACCACCCTCAAGGACCCTTGTATTAGGGAGATCTCCCCAGAGACCCCCTAACTAGATGAACCTCCCGCAGGGACCCCTGTCTGGAAGCTAGAGAGCAGTCCAAACAGGAGCAGTATAACAAATGACAGCTGTAGCACTTACCTGAGAACCCACATGTCAATTTCTCAAAGGAGAACAAACGTGACCTGTGTTTCAACCCTGCAGATCCATTAGCTGCGAACCATTCGCAACTTTCTAGTAGTGGGCTGTGATTGACAGCTTCAATAAATCAGTTGCAGCCGTTCTCCCCGTGCTGTGTGGGTTTCCTCTGCGTGCTCCGGTTTCCTCCCACAAGTCCCGAAAGACATGCTGTTAGGTATTTTGGTCATTCTGAATTCTTCCTCTATGTACCTGAAAGGTGCCAGAATGTGGCGACTCGGGGCTTTTCATAGTAACTTCATTGCAGTGTTAATGCACGCCTACTTGTGACCATAAGGATTATTATTATTATCTCCCTTCATGGATCAGTGACCCTTAAGTCCTGAAACCCCAATGTTTACAAACATTGGCCACATCAAAGAGAGGTAAGTGTGGTCCAAGCACTAAGTGCATTCCAATCACTCAAGCATATGATTGCCCCAAAGCGGCTGTTTTAGATCAATTAAAACTTTCAAAGCGGAGATGGAAAGGTTTTCATTCAGTCATGGTATTAAGTGAAATGAAAATGAAAATGAAAATCGCTTATTGTCACGAGTAGGCTTCAATGAAGTTACTGTGAAAAGCCCCTAGTCGCCACATTCCGGCGCCTGTCCGGGGAGGCTGGTACGGGAATCGAACCGTGCTGCTGGCCTGTTTGGTCTGCTTTAAAAGCCAGTGATTTAGCCCAGTGAGCTAAACCAGCCCCTTAGTGTTACGGAATGAAAGCACAGAAATGGATTTAGGATGCAGATCAGCCAGAATTTGGCGCACATGGGGTCATGGGAGGCTTGGAGTGCGGAACATGAGTAAATTCCATCCAGTTCTCTTAAACGTGCCAGCCTACACAGCGCCACTACCTTACTGAAACGCTCTTCTTAAATTCCCACTGCAGGCTCAGCTGGAGGAGTTGGGAACAGTGCGAGATTCTCTTCACGTTCTCTCGGACCTTGGAGAGGAGCTGAGACAGCAGGTGGACTCTTCTGCCGCAGCTGCTATTCAGTCGGACCAGCTGTCCCTCACCCAGCGACTGGCTTCTCTGGAGCAAGCTCTGAGCAGGCAGCGGACTGTTCTACAGGTACCTCCCACAGTTCCAGTTTCTGTGCACTAACTTATCTAACAATCGGCATTTACTCTGGTGTAATTAATTGCCATTTCTTTTAACAAGTCAGGCACAACTTTGATTTACTATCAGAATGTTGAGAGGGCTCAAAATTCAAAGTGCAGACAATTTACAAACCAGGGGCGAAATTGAATCGCCCCGGGACCGGCGAAAACCCTGCCCCCGCCATGGCCGGAATTCTCCGCCACCCGGGAATTGGCGGGGGCGGGAATCATGCCCCCTCGATCGGCGAGCCCCCTGCGGCGATTCTCCGGCCTGCGATGGGCCGAAGTCCCGCCGCTCAGAGGCCTCTCCCACCGCCGTGGTTTGAACCACCTCTGGTGGCGGCGGGATCGGCGGCGCGAGCAGCCCCCCGGGGTCCTGGGGAGGGGCGATCGAACCCCAGGGGTGCCCCCACGGTGGCCAGGCCCGTGATCGGGTCCCACCGATCGGCGGGCGGGCCAGAGCAGTGGGGGCACTCTTTTTCTTCCGCCGCCGCCACGGCCTCCACCATGGCGGAGGCGGAAGAGAATCCCTCAGCGTGCAAGCGCCGGTGGTGATGTCAGCGGCAGCTGACCCACCGGCGCATGCGCGAACTGGCGAAGAACTTTCGGCCAGCCCGGGCGGCGGGTGTCAAAGGCCGCTGGCGCCGGTTTTGGCGCCAGTCAGCGTGGCGCCAACCACTCCGGCGCGGGCCTAGCCGCCAAAGGTGCGGAGAATTCTGCACCTTTGGGGAGGCCCAACGCCGGAGTGGTTGGTGCCACTCCGCTACGCCGGGACCCCCCGTCCCACTGGGTAGGGAAGAATCCCGCCCCAGTTGTCCAGCACTTCCTGAGGGGAAAATTTATATAACACCTTTCATGAACTTAGCGTATCCCACAGCCACTGATGTACTTCTGAAATGCAGTCATTGTAGTTTGTAAGTGTGGCAACCAGTTGGTGCATAGCAAGATCCCAAGAACAACAATGATGCGTCACCAAAATTGTGACGGTGAAGATAGGTGGATTGGCCATGCTAAATTCCCGTAGTGTCCTAAAAAGTAAGGTTAAGGGGTGGGGGGTTGTTGGGTTACGGGTATAGGGTGGATACGTGGGTTTGAGCAGGGTGATCATGGCTCGGCACAACACCGAGGGCCGAAGGGCCTGTTCTGTGCTGTACTGTTCTATGTTCTATGTTCTATAGAGGCCATTTGTCCCTTTGTGTCTGCACAATGACCAGATAATCTGGTTGAGCAGTGGATGTCGATCAATGAATGCTGGAAGTGAGCAGTTCCAATAATGTAGCACTCTTACTACTCCACTCCGGTCAGCTTAGATAGTGGGATGCAATATCACCAGAATTTGAGAACGTGTAAGGCTCAGACTGAAAACTGATATGTAATTCTCCTGTTGCACAGTCCAGTTTTCTCTCCAAATATTGAGACTCCTAGAGAGGAAAAATGAGTGGCCGCGATTTATGCCATCACTCTGGCGGGGTGGGGTCTCACAGAGCTGGCAACTGGCTCCACAGAGATCGGGGCGCCATCTTTAAAACATGGCCCAATTTGCACTGCAGCCTAACAGACTCCAGACTCCATCACGGAGCTTCTGGAGGCACCTGAAAATCCTCTGTGGCTTTCCACCTCTCCACCAACACCGCAGAAGTATAGTCGGCACCCCCTCACGACCCTCAGTGTCTGCTGTCCCCCACACATCAACGCACCCCCCATCCCTCGGACCATGGGGCTCCTGCAAGGACTCGCCCTTTGCACTGCCCCCTGGCACAGGTTGGCACTGCCAGGTTGGCACTATGCCAACCTGGGTGTGCCAAACCTGTGCCGAGGGCAATGCCAGGGCATGTCCCTTTCTCCATCTCCTCCCCCCTGTGGCTGTATTTCCCTCTGCACCCACAGAAGGATCCCCTCTACTACCTTATTTCTGGCCATACCTGTTGTGAGCCTCGCTGATGTGACATCACGTTGGCGAGGTATGAATATTTAATAAGGGGGTTCAAGTGGCGTGGGCCCAAAAATAATATTTTAATTAATTTAAATCTATTAAAATTAGTCCTTTGTGGACCTGAACCTCGTGACGACACTGGCAAGGGTGGGGAGAATCTCTCCGGCGAAAATTGCATTTCCCAATTCCCGTGGGATATTTCCGTGTCGCCGATCCCACTGACGGACGCCTGGTGCGAGCTCAAATTCACACCCTAAAGTTATCTACAGCATAGCAGTCATTTTGCTCCAAAAGTGCATTAATGACTTTAAAGCACTATGGGATGCCCTGAGGTTGTGAACGAAAATATATAAATGCCACAACTGATTGGTGCACAGTAAGATTCCAATGAACAAGCTGTTTGATATATATTAGATGGGACACTAGGAGAAATATCCTACTCTTCTCCTTTTATATTAGCCAAGAGGGCAGATAAGGCCTCAATTTAACTTCTCCTTTGAAAGACGGCTTCTGACAGTGCAGCACTCCCTCGGTACTGAAGTGGAGAATCTGACTGGATTATGTGCTCAAGTCTCTGAAGTGGGGATTGAACCCTGGAACCTCTGACTCAGAGCCGAGTGCTTCAATGAGCCGAGAGGTCTGTAGAGAGAAATGCTGTGATTATAAAAGCCACTCACCAGGAATGTTTCATACTGCTGCAGGCTGGCATACAAGATTATGAGGTGTTCAGCAGGCGGCTGGAAGCCCTGGAGAAGTGGATTGTCGAGGCCGATGAGGTACTAAAATCGCAGGATCCCAACCGATCATCGGATCTGACCATAATCCAGGACAGAATGGAAGAGCTCAAGGTAAGATCTTTGTCTCGTATTCAATGGACATGAATGTGTAGATCCATCTGCTTTCTGTTGTTTTGGATTCTCATGCTGTTTTGCTGTGTTTTCATCTTCCTGTTGCTGTCCTGGCATTTCCAGACTCCAAATCATGAGGATGGATACATTTCAGCAGCACCTCTTTGTTGCTGCTCAGAGTCAACCTGACAGTAATGGATGAACCTTCTCGATCCAGCCCCAGTTGCCTTCTACAACTATTGTGTTTATATAGAACCTTAATAAAACACCCTAAGGCATATGAACAACCAACCTTGCCGTAGTCCGGGCTTCAAAGTCCGAAAAACGGCACCCAGCATACAGAATAACACACCAGGTCTGGAAGCAGGGTCACAGCCAGAAGCAGAGAATGATTCCCCTCCCACAGATATTTTAAGTTTATTGACAACTCAAGAATACAAAAGATTCAGCAACATGCTAAAAACAGACATGAGTCAACCAACTCAAACCACCAGCTTTCAAGCCCACCACCACCAGCGCCCCCCCCCCCCCCCCCCCCCCCCCCCCCCATCCCCGATAGCCCAACATCAGTGTAAAGGCACCAAAACAAGTAGCACAGACCACCAGAACAGAACACACCGATACGGGGCATGGCGGAAGAGAGAGGGAAAGGGAAAACACACCCTCTCCTCCCAAGAGGAGGCACAGTTCAACCCAAAGCACTTCTTGTAAACTGGCAAGGGTGGGGAGAATTGGGAGAAATGTTCATGTCCTCAGGTGGGTCACTCCCCCCCCCACACACCCTCCCCCCTCACCCACACCCTCCCCCCCCACCCACACACACACACAACAGTAGCCCACATCGGTGGAAACGCACCCAAACGAGCAGTGCAGATCACTGCAAAAGGACACTCTGATACGGGGCATAGTGGAAGAGAGGGAGAGAACTCCCTGTACAAAAAAGAACAAGACAAAGTACGACAAGAAACCCAAGCAGCACAGTCCACCGGAGAAGAACAGGCAGCACGCGATTGAGGAGAGAGAGAGAGAGAAAACACCCCTCCCGCTCACTAGCATTAGGAAGGAACCCCCAACACCCAGTGCACAGATTCAGGAGGGCCGCAACTGGTGGGCACCCAGCTGCTAGGCACAAAAAAACAACACACAACAAAAATAAAATAATAACCATACAATCCCCCAACAATAAACCAAAAGCAACATCAGTACATATAGTCAATTGGGCCACCGCCCTACTGCTCTTACAGTTCCGGTATCCGATCTCCAGACACCATCCAGTCCAAAACTGCAAGAGCCAATCCGTACTCCTCCACATTCAGCCCAGCAGCAGGCCAACCAAATCCGCTCTTCCCCCCCCTTTATTCCAAGCCGATAAGCAGAAAGGCAGCCAGTAACAAGTACGAGTCCCACGCATGGCAACTGCAAGCTTTCTTCTCTCTCTCTCTCTCTCTCTCTCTCTCTCCTGCAATCAACTGACAGCAACAACAGGCTGCTCTTGCCCTCCATCTTCCTGGTCATAGCACCATTCTCCCTTGCCGTAATCCAGGTTTCAAAGTCTGAAAAAGGCAGCCAGCAGCCGGACGAACACACCAGGCCCGGAAGCAGGGTTACAGCCAGAAGCAGCAGGAGCTCAGAGAAAGATCCTCTCCTACACCTCTGACTTTGAGCTACCCAGGTGACTAGGGGGTGGAGCTTCCTTCTAACTGGAGGAGCTGCCCACAGAATATAAACCCCGTCCCGATTCGCCAGGCTCCCATTCCTCGTGACCAAATGGAGCTCCCCTCTTTCCTCGGCTTAGTGAACTATTACGGGAAGTTCATACCCAGGATGGCCATTGCTCAGTCCGCTCCACCAACTACTGCAGAAGGAACATAAGTGGAACGGGGGACCTCCGGACAAGAAGGGGTTTCACAAGGGCTCCTGTCAGAAGAATCGCTCACCACTCTGACCTAGACAAGTCCCTACTCCTTGTGTGTGGCGCCTCGCCATATGGCGTTGGGGCGGCCCTGGCACATGGCATGCCCAAAAACAGCCGTTTATGTGAGGAACATCTGGACCGGAGCCACATGGATCCCTGGGGTAGTCCTCCACACGTTGGGGCCAGTCTCCGATGCAACCCAGCTACAGGGCGCCACCTGGAGCACTTATGACGACGTGACCAGAAACCACCAGCACGTGGCCCAGAGGCCCCACTCAGGACCCAGACTCCATCCCCCGTACGGCCAAGGAGCAGTCCCAAGACCGAGGGGAACTAGGGCTCCACCTGCCCGTTCTGTCTCTTGTTGAACGTCAAAATGGTCACGAGGGCAGCAGGTTGCATCGTGGTTAGCACAGTTGCTTCACAGCTCCGGGGTCCCAGGTTCGATTCCCTGCTGGGTCACTGTCTGTGCGGAGTCTGCACGTTCACCTCGTGTCTGCGTGGGTTTCCTCCGGGTGCTCCGGTTTCCTCCCACAGTCGAAACATGTGCAGGTTAGGTGGGTTGGCCATGATAAATTGCCCTCAGTGTTCAAAAAAAACCGGCCGGGTGGGGTTACTGGTTTACAGAGCGTATGGAGGTGTAGGCTTGGGCAGGGTGCTCTTTCCAAAGGCTGGTGCACACTCGATGGGCCAAATGGCCTCCTTCATTGTAAATTCTATGAAGATGCCGGGGGACCTGTGGCGCCCATGGACCCGGCCAGCGACAGTCTAGACAGTGAGATGGATTCCGATGTGGGCACTGAACCGCCCGGCGACGATTTGCTGGCACCGATTTGCTGGAACAGGTGACACAGAGACCTTTTCAAGGATGAGCATGGGAGAGGGGAGCTGAGAGGTTTAGAAGAGATCTTCAGAGATTTCTGAATTTCAGAGAGGGCCTAGGCACGTGAAGGCAATAGCTGACAAAGATGGAGCAATGGAACCTAGGTATGTATCGACATTTTGGAGGGCTTCAGGCCTGGAGGAGGGTGCAGCAATTGAGTGAGGTGAAGCTGCGAGCGGAGGAATATGAAAACAAGACATCCAGCGATGTGACGTAAAAGGATCACAAAACTGAAAATGGGAAGAGAACATGAGGTTTTTGATATGGGTGGGATTGCACTACAGAGTAGGGGGAGTAGACGGGGTCCTGAAGCCGCCATTTAGTGGCTCTAGAGTGGGTCTGCGAGTGGTCACCGGGACGTTGGCGAAATTCATTGGACCCAGATACGTCCAGGTGATAAGCTGGATTCCAACAGTGGCAACATGGGGAGGAGTTGGTTGTGTGGCACTGGAGTGCGCGACAGATTGGAGAGTAATAGTTGACCGTATCCCATAAGACATTGGAGCAGAATTAGGCCACTCGGCCCATCAAGTCTGCTCCGCCATTCAATCATGGCTGATAATTTTTCTCATCCCCATTCACCTGCCTTCTCCCCATAATCCCTGATCCCCTTATTAATCAAGAATTTATCTATCTCTGTCTTAAAGACACTCAGTGATTTGGCCTCCACAGCCTTCTGCGGCAAAACGTTCCACAGATTCACCACCCTCTGGCTGAAGAAATTCCTCTTCATCTCTGTTTTAGAGGATCGTCCCTTTAATAAAATTTTCCTAAAATATGAAAACTTGTCAAAAAAGCGATTGCCCTACAGTGTAAGAGGCGCAGTGGTGTTTTCACTGGACTAGTAATCCAGAGATTCAGTAAGATCTGGCGACCCAGGTTCGAATCTCGCCCTGGCAGATAAAAACCCATCAATGTCCCTTAAGAAAGGAAACCTGCCATCCTTAATGGTCTGGCCGGGCCTACATGTGACTCCAGACCCACAGAAATGTTGTTGACTCTGAAATGGAGGGCAGTTAGCGTTGGCCAATTAATGCTGGCCCAGCCAATGAAGCTCACATCCCAGAATGAATTTATTTTTAAAATTCCTGGGTGTAGAATGAGGGGATAGTTTCCCGTTTCAGGGTGTGGAGTTATCGTCGTATCTGGGTCGAGTGAATGCAGGAAGACCTGAGGATGCAAGGAGCTCACGTCCATGTGTAAGCTGGCGAATGGCTTCCTTCCGTTCTCACTATTCCTGTGAATTGAGGGTCCACTCAGGAATTACTTGGTTGTTAACCTTTATTCAAAGTGACCAGTTGAGAAATGCTGATCAGTGTTTCGGATACAATCTGCAGCCATTTCAGTCTGAAGGCAGGATGATAAAACAATTTGTTTTTTTGTACTTCACAGGTCCAGATGCTAAGGTTCAGCAGTACGGTTCCTGACCTGGACCGTCTGAATGAATTGGGCTACAGGTTACCCCTGAACGACAAGGAGATCAAGCGCATGCAGACGTTGAACAGACACTGGTCCTCGATTTCCGCCCAGACCACTGAGAGGTTTAGGTAAGCCAGCGATCTGCTGCTTGTGAGAGTCATTCTGCGGAATACAGTCTCAAACTTGGAAATCATTGTTGTGCAGTACAGAGGCTAAACGCTCTGTGTCACCCAGTTGTTCAGAGAAAATGTGGCCCCCAAATGCGAAGCGGTCTACCCGGTATGCCAAAAATTGCAGGGGTTTCTGCAGACAGGAGCCAGCACTGAAATTTCTCTTGGTGCTTCTAACCAGGTTTAAACAGGCAGTGAACACAGCACCATCAGTAGGGGTAACAATGTGCGACCTTCCATCCTGATTTCTCACTCCCTCGCCTGCTGCTCTTTTCCGGTTCAATTGTAATTCAACCCTGGAGTAATCCCATTGAGAATGGGTGGGGGAAAGGGGGGGGGGGGGGGTGCGACACTTAATCGGGCATAATGGTGGGGATCCCGTCCGTAGGGGGAGGCCTATGGACAGCTTTTCCACCCTGCCCCCGATTGAAGTTGTTAAAGGGGCAATTAATGCCTCTTCCCGCTGATAATAGTACCAACCCAGTGGCTGGTGAGGGACTTGCCGTGTGTGAAGCCCAAAAAAGCGAATACTGTTGGGGTTGCTGCTGCCTGATCGAGGGGCCTGACATCGGGATGGAGGGGGTCATGGAGAGCCACCCTTTGCCCTTGCTGACAGCACCCCAGCCTTCCCACATGACGCCAGGCCACCATCACCTGCCTGTGGCCTGGCTCCCTCTCCGATCCTGGGCCTTGGGTGGGTGCGATGATGGCAGCAGCTATGGCGGTGGAAAAACCAAGAGATACACAGCTGCCAGCCTTTAATTGGCCATCAGCTCTTGGGAGGCGGGATTTCCAACCCGAGTCCTAAATATGAGGGGAGGGGGCCGCGGCTGCCGCCGCCACTTCCGGTTAAAAACCTGATTGACACTTAATTCGGGGAAGGAGGCAATGCCGGGCTCTTTCTGTCTCTCCAGCTGGTGGGTAAGACCCCTGGCGCCTCCATTAAATGCTGCCCATAGAATAGCACAGCACAGAAAATGGCCATTCGGCCCATCAAACCTGTACCGGCTCTTTTGAAGAGCAATCCAGTTAGTCTCACTCCCCTGCTTTTTCCCCATATTCCGGTAAATATCATCTCCTTCAGATATTTGTCCGGGCTAATATTGAATCTGTATCCACCACCTTTTCAGGCTTTCCAAATCACAAGCACCCTTCAGATAGAACATTTTCCTTGTGTAGCCTCCTGTTCCTGTGCCAATACCTTACTGTAATTGCTGGTTATTGACACTTCAGAAGCTCAAAGCAGTTTCTCTTTGTTTACTCTATTTGAAACCCTCATGGTTTTACATGCCTTTATCAAATACCTTTGCCATCCCAGCTATGAGGAGAACAACCAATGCTTCTCCAGTCCATCCATATATATGGAATCCCACATAGATTTCATAGAATTTACAGTGCAGAAGGAGGCCATTGGGCCCATCGAGTCTGCACTGGCTCTCTGAAAGAGCACCCTACCCAAGCCCACACCTCCACTCTATCCCCATAACCCACTAACCCCACTCAACACTAAGGGCAATTTTGGACACTAATGGCAATTTTTAGCATGGCCAATCCACCTAACCTGCACATCTTTGGACTGTGGGAGGAAACCGGAGTACCTGGAGGAAACCCACGCACACACGGGGAGGACGTGCAGACTCCGCACAGACAGTGACCCAAGCCGGGAATCGAACCTGGGACCCTGGAGCTGTGAATCAATTGTGCTAACCACCATGCTACCGTGCTGCCCCTGATTTCTCATGCATCCATGGAATCGTTCCAGTTAATCTCTTCCGGATCCATCACAATCTTCATATCCATCCAGAAATGTGGTAGCCAGAATTGGAGACAAACCCCCCAGCTTGGACTGAACGAGTGTTCATACATATATATCTGGGCGGGATTCTCCGGCCTCCCAGTTGTGTGTCTCTTGTCAACAGGAGGCGGTGTGCCGTTCCCTGGCGATGGGATTCTCTGCTCCCGCCGCTCTCAGTGGGAATTCCCACTGAAGCCTCGGAAACCCGTCGGCGGGCCATATGCTTTATAAAGCCACCTTTATTAACTTGTCCATTCGTGTTAAGAAGTTTGGACACCAACCAGCTTTCCCTCTCTCTCTCTCTCTCTCTCTCTCTCGAGCATCATGGTGGCACAGTGGTTAGCACTACTGCCTCACAGTGCCAGGGACCGGGTTCAATTCTGGCATTGGGCGACTGTCCGTGTGGAGTTTGGACATTCTCCCCGTGTGTGCGTGGGTTTCCTCCGGGTGCTCCGGTTTCCTCCCGCAGTCCAAAGATGTGCAGATTAGTTTGAGTTACGTGGTTGTGGGGATAGGGCAGGGGTGTGAGTCTAGGTAGGTTGCTCTTTCAGAGGGTTGATGCAGACTCGATGGGCCGAATAACCTCCCTCTGCACTGTACAAATTCTATTGTTTAGCGAGGCTTTTGAGAAGGAATTCGATGATTACTTCATGTGCATGGCGATGGGGAAAAGGCAGCGCCATGCTGGCACCCCAAGGACCCGAGAATCGGGTCTCGGAATCGGCGCCGGAGTAAAGTACTCCCGTTTTTGGCGGCGGCGGCACTCTGGCGCCGGACCAGAGAATTGCAGCCATTATGTTTGTTTGGAGAGCCGATTGTGATGGGCTGAATGGCCCCCTCTGTTTTGCCACAATTCTGTGATTCTACTCTGCCATGGTATCATTTGATATATTTCTTTTCTTCGCATTCTTCCAATCAAAATATATTATTCATCATTTCTGGCCTTGTTAGTTTGCCCCAGCAAATATGACGTTAAATTTAGCTAGAAATGTTACATAGGTATTTAAGAAACCAATCTGCCTTGAGCATAGGATTTAAAAAGGTGAAATGATATTTAAAGCATGAATATTCATCGTCGGTTAACTCAGTTGGCTGGGCAGCTGGTTCATGATGCCGAACTGACTCCAACATCATGGGTTCAAGTCCCATACCGGCTGAGGTTATTATGAAAGCCCCGTCTTCTCAACCCTGCACACTCACCTAAGATGTGGTGACCCTCAAGTTAAATCACCACCAATCGGCTCTCAAAGGGGCAAGTAGCCTATGGTCACCTGGGACTGTGGCAATATTATTTCATAATCAGCTCTCATCAGGGTTAATTATGTATTGCCACCAAAGCTTTCAATTAATCTTTTTTTCTGGCACGCATTTGAATAGATTTTCACGATTATTGGCAGACTATATCACATTGTTTCTACATCTAAATACATTAATTATTAAAAGTAGATCTTGTTTTGCTGAGATGCAATACGATCCATTCTAAGATGTACTCTCAGTCACGTGCTGAATTTACGATAGTTGTTTCTAGTTGTGTTGATGTAATTCACTGAAAGTTAGATGGATTTGCTTAAAACTGGCCTAAGAATGACTAATACATCCACCAGCTCTCTTTCTCCCTCTCTCTTCCTGCCTTTAAAACTGTACCATTTAACATCTATTTTTCCAGCTCCTCCTTCCGACCAAAATATGTTACCTGTTATTTTTCTGCATTGGATTCCATCCGCTATGTGCATGCCTATTCCTTTCTAAACCCACCTGCCACCTGGTTTGCATGATGTGGAATTGGAGAATCTTGCCTTCCACATTTTGAAGATCATCAAGAGGACAATAAGGGCAGTTGGTGGGTCAGGAACTGTTACCACAAGCTCCCGACTGCTCATTTTATCATGTGGGGCTGTTCCATTACCGGCTACAAAATATCTGCAGGGCTTTGGGAGGGAAAAGACCAAGATCGAGGACATGCAATATTTCCACGTGACCTCGGTGTCAACCAAGCTCCTCAGACCGATTAGCATTTGTGATGTGAGCTACACTGGGCCGAGGGAATAGAAACATAAAAAATAGAAGCAGAAGGCCATTCATTATGACCATGGCTGATCATCAAGTTCAATACCTTGATCCTGCCTTTCCCCCATATCCCTTGATCTCTTTAGTCCCAAGAAATATATCTTGTTCCTTCTTGAACTTACACAACGTTTTGGCCTCAACTATTTTCAGTGGAAGCGAATTCCACAGATTCACCATTCTCTTGGTGAAGAAATTTCTCCTCACCTCAGTCCTAAAAGTTTACCCCTTATCCTCAATCTATGCCTTAATTCTGGCATCCCCGACCATCAGGAACATTCTTTCTGAATCTACCCTGTTTAATCCTGTTAAAAGTTTGGAAGTTTCTATGGGATCCTCTCTCACTCTTCTAAACTCCATTGAAGTATAATCCTAACCAATTTATTCTCCCCTCATATGACAGCCCCGCCATCCCAGGAATCAGCCTGGTAAACCTTTGCTGCATTCCCTCCATAGCAAGAACATCCTTCCTCAGATAAGGGCACCAAAACTGCACACAATACTCCAGGTGTGTCCTCACCAATGCCCTATACAATTGCAGAAAAACATCTCTATTCCTACACTCAAATCCTCTCGCTATGAAGGCCAACATACCATTTGCCTTCTTTTCTGCCTGTTGTATCTACGCGCTTACTTTCAGTAACTGATGTGCAAGGTCTCGCTGAGTATCCACCTCTCTCAATTTACACCCATTCAAATAATAATCTGCCTTCCTACGTTTGCTACCAAAGGGGATAACCTCACATTTATGTTTCTATATTCCACAGGCGGACAGATTCTAATCAGTCAGGGAATCCAGGGTTATGGCAACAAGGCAGGAAAGTGGAGTTGAGGATTATCATGCCAAATCAGTCATGATCTCCATGAATGGTGGAGCAGACTCAATGGGCTGAATGGTCTCCTTCTGCTCCTATGTGTTATGGACCAGCTGTGTGGTTGCACCAATTGATCAATGTTCTCCATTCATAGAATTGGATAGAACTGTATAGAACTCAGCCCACCGTGCTCGGGTCTGTACTGTTTATCGAGATAACTAATTCCTGTGAGCTGAGTGGTTTGTCTGATTTTCCTGGATATTAATGTTTTCCCTTTTACTAAACCAGTTGAATTGTTCCATTCCCCTCTCACCTCCTGCAGTAAACTGCAAGCCTTCCTGCTTCAGCACCAGACCTTCCTCGAGAAATGTGAAACCTGGATGGAGTTCCTGGTCCAAACCGAACAGAAGCTGGCGGTGGAGATATCCGGAAACTACCAGAACCTTCTGGAGCAGCAGAGAGCACATGAGGTAAGTGGAGATGTGGGGCCACAAACAGCAATGGGAACACCTACATCGCCAAATACCATCCTTATTTGGATATGTCCACTGAGTTAAATGCTCCTCATTCATCAGCACTGTAGGGTTACCTTCACCAAATGAGCTGCAGTGGTTAGAAGGCCCATCATTGCCTCTGGATTGGCTTCCGAAAGCAATCTGGGGATGGGCAATAATTTCCAGTGAGGCCCACCACCCTGGATGGAATGAATAAGAAATCATTCGACAACTGGTAGGGATCATCAGCTGAGCGCACTGTGCACTGCTGATGAATGTCTTGTTGGAGTTTTTTAAGGTACTGCAACATTTTTGTGTCAAAGAACTAACCCAATGCTTAGTTATCTAATCCAATACTATAGATTTATCAGTAACCATTCCATTCTGTGATTGCTGTGCTGAAACCAGGTCCTTGGCTCATTCAATCCGTACAATCCCTGCAGTGTAGAAGGAGACTATTCAGCAATCTGGCCTCCGCTCACCTTCCGAAAGAGGACCCACTCCCCCGCCCTCTCCCCATTCCCCAGCGCATTGATCATGGCCAATCCACTGCACATCTTTGGACTGTGGGAGGAAACCGGAGGAAATCCACGCAGACAAGGGGAGAAAATGCAAACTGCTCACATTCACCAAGGACGGAATTGAACCCGGGTCTCTGGTGCTGTGAGGCAGCAGTGCTAACCACTGTGCCACCGTGGCACCCTATCATCCGATATTTCATCATGAGCTGTTTCCTTGGCTGTTTTTGTTCCCTATGGTGGTTTTCACCCTCACAGGCTGGACGAGGAGGCCAGTCCCAAGTCTACCTCAGCCGGAACGGGAATTGAACCTGTGCTGTCAGTGTTTATTCTGAACCACATGCTAGCCATTTAGCCAACTGAGCACCTCCACAAACCTCCACCTGCCTCAATCTGTGACCATGTAACCGATAATTTGCTCTGTTTTGTGGGGATTTACACTTCACGTCATTGAACATTTGAACCGAATAAAGTCTAAATCCTGCATCTGAGGTCTGCTCCACTAATTTTGATCACAACTAATTTTGATACACCCGTGCCATGGCGAGTTAAACAAATAGAATAAAGAACAAAACAGCACAGGAACCGGCCCTTCGGCCCTCCAAGCTTGTTCCGATCACGGGTGGGATTCTGCCGTAATCGACGGGGCGGGCAAGGACTGGCGTGAATCACTCTGGCGTCGGGCCGCCCCAAAGGTGCAGAATCCTCCGCACCTTCAGGGGCTAGGCTGGCCCCGGAGTGGTTTGCGCGGTGCCAGCCGGCGGGGAAGCGGCTTGGCGCCACACCAACCGGCGCCAATGGGCCTCCGCCGGCCGGCGCGAGTTGGCGCTTGCGCGGGAGCGCCAGCGTGTGCGGCCGTCTTCCCAGCGCATGCGTGGGAGGGTTCGTCTCCACATCAGCCATGGTGGAGGACCACAGCAGCCCGTGCGGAGGGAAAGAGTGCCCCTACGGCACAGGCCCACCCACGGATTGGTGCGCCCCGATCGCAGGCCAGGCCATCTTGGGTGCACCTCCCAGGGCCAGATCCCCCCGCGACCCCCCCCCCCCCCCCCAAAAGAACCCCGGAGGCCGCCCACACCGCCAGGTCCCGCTGGTAAGGACCTACTCCGATTTACGCCGGCGGGACAGACAAAAAAAAAAAACGGGCGGCCACTCGGCCCATCGCGGGCCGGAGAATCGGCAGGATTCTCGTCCCCGCCAAATCCCCGGCGCCGGAGAATTCGGCAGCTGGTGGGGGCGGGATTCGAGCTGCCCCCCCGATGGGGGGGTCGGAGAATCCCACGCCTAGCATCCTATATCGACCAACCGCCTGTATCCTTCTGTACCCCGTCTGTTCATGTCCCTATCCAGATACGTCTTACAGATCGCTAACGTATATGCCTCAACCACCACACTTGGTAGTGCATTCCAGGCCACCACCACCCTCTGTGAAAAAAAACTTGCCCCGCACATCTCCACTGTGTGTTGTTCCTCGTATCTTAATAAAGCTCGCAGTCTCAAGTGTGGAGAAGATGCTTTATTGTGGGTTCGTTCAGTTTCCAGAGCTCGACCTAGAACTACCTTCCAGTGCTAACTACCAGCTTTGCTTGCTGTGTGTCCTGCTTACCAGCCCCCCTGCTGTGAAGAGTGTGTCCTCACTTCCTGTCCTGATCTATTTATATGGCTCTCCCGTGCTCCCTCTAGTGGTCGCTCAGTTGTGTTGCATCTGGTTAACTTGTGATCACCACATCCCCCTTTTTCTCTTAACATATTTTCTGAACATCGTTAAAGAAAATTGTACATCCTGTCCCAGTGTATTTATAGCTCTCCCGCTCGTGTTTGCTCTGTTGTTTTTTTTTTCTGGTCAATCTACGATCACCACATCCCCCTTTTTCTCATTACATAGTTTCTGTACATCATTAAAGAAATTTTATACAAAACAGTAACTTATGATATGCGTATCTATACAAGTGATGATGCTATTGCCTTAGTTAACAAAGCCAATGTATTTATATGTCCAATCTTAATAAAAACATTTATGAGTCCAAACTTGATGAATTTGTTCAGAGCTTTTTTTTTTCTTTTTGTTGTTGATGACGTGGTGATATTGATATTGCAAGTCCGCTGTGAATGTTGTTGGTGTTCCTTGTTATCTTAAGTACCCAATGCGTCATCCCGAGGTGTCTGCATGGTCACATCACTGATGTTGACTGGCATGGACTTTTTTCTGTGCTTGTGGTGTTGATTTATTGTCTCATCCGCCTTGGATGCTGGTGTGCTTTGCCATTGTGTACAAGTCGTTGTTTCATTGCTGTTGTTTCTGTCGTTCCTGTTTTTGTTGTTTCCGTTGCCGTACTTGTCGCTGTTTTTGTCGTTTCCGTCTTTGTTGTTGTCGCTATCTTTGCTCCTGACTTTGTTGTGTTTGTTGCCATTCTTGTTGTTTCTGTCTCTGTCGTTGTCGCTATCGTTGTTCCTGACTTTGTTGTGTTTGTTGCCATTCTTGTTGTTTCTGCCTCTGTCGTTGTCGCTATCTTTGTGCCTGACGTTGTTGTTTGTCTTGTTGCGCTTCATGTTGCTTTTATTCTTGCTGTTGTCGTTCTCGTTTCTGCTGTGCTTCTTGCTATTGTTGTTTGTCTTGTCGCGCTTCATGTTGCTTTTCTTCTTGCTGTTGTCGTTCTCGTTTCTGCTGTGCTTCTTGCTATTGTTGTTGGTCTTGTCGCGCTTCATGTTGTTTTTTTTTGTTCTTGCTGTGTTTCTTTTGACTTTTGTTTTTCTTGTTATACTCTATGAGTGTCCCGAGTGGATAATTTGAGTCATTGAGCATTCCGTCTCGCGAGTGGTGCGAATGATCTGATGTTGCATCGGTGCAGGTGACATCAATCAGTTGTGGAGAATTGGATTCCGCATCTTTGCTTTCTTGGTGCTCGTCTTCCGGAGTCAAAGTCTTCTCGATTACATTTGACGCGGTGTCTGTGGACTCTCGGCGCTCCTCTTCTGGAGTCCAAATCTGCATGATTTCAGTTGACGTGGTTTCTCTAGACTCTTGGTGCTCCGCTTCTGGAGTTAAAATCTTCATGATTTCTGTTGATGTTATCTCACTGGACTCCAGGTGCTCCTCTTCTGGAGTCAAAATCTGCATGGTTTCTTTTTGTTTGATGTCTCTGGACTCCAGGTGCTCCTCTTCTGGAGTCAGAATCTGCATGGTTTCTTTTGGCGTTGTCTCTCTGGGCTCCAGGTGCTCCTCTTCTGGAGTCAAAATCTGCATGTTTTCTTTCGGCATCGTCTCTCTGGACTGTTGGGTGGCCCGACTCTGTGCTTCTGTACAGACAAGCTGAGAACTGTCAGTCTCACTGTGATCCTGTACGTCGAGTGCGAGCACCTTGTCACTGTTTTCGCTCTGTGCTTCGGTACAGACAAGCTGAGAACTGTCAGTCTCACTGTGATCCTGTACGTTGAGTGTGATCACCTTGTCACTGTCTTCGCATGCAGTGGGCAGAGGTGCATTGTCTTCTTCTTGTTCCTGTGAGCGTGTTGGACTTTCATAGTCCGCTCTTTCTTCTTGTTCCTGTGAGCGTGTTGGACTTTCATAGTCTGCTCTTTCTTCTTGTTCCTGTGAGCGTGTTGGACTTTCATAGTCCGCTCTTTCTTCTTGTTCCTGTGAGCGTGTTGGTAGACTTTCATAGTCTGCTTGCGGTTGCTCAGGTACAGCGGGTTTACCTTCATGGTCTTGTTCATGCTTGGTGTCCGCCCGGGAGTGTTTGCTTGCATCCCTGTTGGCGTCTTTCATCACTCGCACTGTGGAGCCTGTCCTCGCTCGCTCCGTGGAGTCTTCCTGTGCTCTCTGTGTGGCGTCGTCTTCGTCTTGGGTATTGCTGTCATCTAATGTATCGACGAGCTGCCATGGCACCATGGTGTTGGATTCATCCACCATGAGTAGATTCGTGTTGAGCTTTGCAACGGTGTCGCTGATGCTGTGATCAGCATGTCCAAATAACTCCTCCATGTCTGAGTAGTATTCTTTGAAAGCCATTTCATCTTGGTTGGCTTCTTCTACCACGAGTTGATTCGTGTTGAACTTTGCGACCGTGTCGCTGATGCTGTGATAAGCATATCCGACTGACTCAGCTGTGTCTGAGTAGTATTCTCCGAAAACCAAATCATCCTGGTTGGATTCTTCTACCACGAGTTGATTCGTGTTGAACTTTGCGACCGTGTCGCTGATGCTGTGATAAGCATATCCGACTGACTCAGCCATGTCTGAGTAGTATTCTTCGAAAACCAAAGCATTTTGGTTGGATTCATCTACCACGAGTTGGTTCGTGTTGTACTTTGCGACCGTGTCGCTGATGCTGTGATAAGCATATCCGACTGACCCAGTCAGGTCTGAGAGGTAATCGTCGAAAAACAAATCATCTTTTGTTGTTTCGGAATTCTTTTTTTCGCTTCACTGTGTGTGGTGAAGGCAGCTTTTTCCAAGGTTTTGTGCAAGTTGTTTTTCACTGTTGGTTTAAGTTCAGGCGTTTTTCTGTGTTCTGAGGCAAGAAAATTTGGTTTTACCACTTTAAGTGTCTTGGTTTCAATTTTCGGGCATTTCCCT
This sequence comes from Scyliorhinus canicula, assembly GCF_902713615.1. Lineage (NCBI taxonomy): Eukaryota > Metazoa > Chordata > Chondrichthyes > Carcharhiniformes > Scyliorhinidae > Scyliorhinus > Scyliorhinus canicula. The sequence continues at coordinate 194,286,666 of NC_052146.1, read as the reverse complement.
TTTAAGTGGGCGTGGTCAGGATTCTCAGACGTCATGACGTCACGCGTAGGAACGACTTGCACATGCGCAAATCGGCTTTCTTTCCTTGTGCGGTTCGGTGTCCATTGCGCATGCGCGGCTTGCGCATGCGCATGACGGTCCGCGACGACGACGTTTTTTGACTGCGCATGCGCGGCTTGCGCATGCGCATAACGATCGGCGCAGCGATCTTTTGTAAACTGCGCATGCGCGACTTCCGGTGCCGGCGCATGCGCGACTTCCGGTTCCGGCGCATGCGCGACTTCCGGTTCCGGCGCATGCGCGACTTCCAGTTCCGGCGCATGCGCAGACGCGATTTGTAGTTCTTTGCTTACCAGAGACTGCAAAATGTGCCCCGACGCCATTTTATCGTGGATTTCAGCGTTTTTTCTTTCTAAAAGTTGTAAGTTACCTTTTCTTTCCGATCTGGACTGGATTTCAGCGTTTTGGCTTTGTGAAAAATTCATGTTATTTCTTCTTTTTGATCTGTACTGTGCATTCGCGATTTCCTGATCTTTTTGTGATTTTTTAAGTCTTGCATCACTCAGTCTCTGTGCAGTTTGGACTGTGAGCATGCCTTGCTGTTCAAATTTCTCACAGTACTCTTCAAATTTGTTTAGTAACGTTTGTAAGCTGTTCCTGTCTTCACCTTTTGAGTGTTTAAATCCATTATACACTTTCCTATTGACAGGCCCTTCGATGAGAATTGCTATTTTAATTTTGTCTGAGGCTTCTGCAACATCATTAGCTATGAGATAAAAATCGAACATTTGTTTAAACCTTTTCCAGACATTTCTTACATTACCAGTCGTGTCCAGCTGAGGTGGGTATCCATGCCACATCCTCGAATTAGCGATGTCTTCCCCAGTCAAATGTCCAGTAGGAGATTTCCATGCCATTTTGTGCTTTCTGTATCTGCAGCTGAGTTGTCCTGTCGTAAGCGTCCTGAAATCACTGCTGGTACCATGTGTTGTTCCTCGTATCTTAATAAAGCTCGCAGTCTCAAGTGTGGAGAAGATGCTTTATTGTGGGTTCGTTCAGTTTCCAGAGCTCGACCTAGAACTACCTTCCAGTGCTAACTACCAGCTTTGCTTGCTGTGTGTCCTGCTTACCAGCCCCCCTGCTGTGAAGAGTGTGTCCTCACTTCCTGTCCTGATCTATTTATATGGCTCTCCCGTGCTCCCTCTAGTGGTCGCTCAGTTGTGTTGCATCTGGTTAACTTGTGATCACCACACACTGAACCTTTCCCCCCTCACCGTGAACCTGTGCCACCTTGTGATTGTCAATTCTTGTGAAATTGAATTCAATACATCCAGTAACAAGTGGCCTGGCACCAGGAACACAACCATGAAAACACCAGGATTGTTATTTAAAACTACTTTGTCAATCTCCTTCAGGCAAAGGCCTTGCCCAGTCTGAACAACATGTGAATCCAATGCCACACCATGTGATTGTCTCATCGTGCCTTTTGAGCAGATGGGGATGGGCAGTATATACTGGCTTGCCAGTGTTGCCCACATCCCAAGAACAAAACAAAGTTCCTGACCTGAACGTATTGAGCTAGGACCCCGAGCTAAATGTGACAAACGCACACTGCTTGGGTAGAACCACTCCTACCCGGGCGCTTCAGCAGGAAATTGGGAGCGCATTTCCCTACCGTTTACTGGCACTAACTAAGAATTGTCCTGGTCTGCATCCTTTCTCCGATGTATGTTCCTGTGGGTGAGGTGGCACAACCGGACAGTTCATTCATTATATTTACTGTCTGTTGCTCTTGGGGAGCTTTGTAAATTTGCCTCAAACTGTGAGGGATTCATTACACACCAGGATCGATATAGTCCTTGTCCTTGTTGTCAAAGGTTTTAAAAAAAATAACTGGAGCCTTGAGGATAATATACATCTCCCATTGGGTGTCTGTCCATTGCTCTGGACACCTCTCCTTGGCTCAGCTGGAACATTCTCCACTCTTGGTTGGAAGCTCCGGAGTTGAAGTCCCACTTCAGAGACTTTTAAAAAATATATTTTTATTCGCCATATCATCATCATTTTCGGCATACGAAAGAGAAACAGAAACAAAACAACCCCCAACATTATAAAAAAGAAAACAGTACCCCCCCAAACCCACACCCCCCTCAACAGTCATCGGCAACCAACTCCCAGAACTACTTAATAAACAAACCCCAAGAATTGTAGAACCCCTCCTTCGCCCCACCTCAGCTCAAACTTCACCTTCTCCAGGGTCAAATCCTCCAGGGAACCCCCTGCCATGCCGAGGCACAGGGTGAGGAGGCTGACCTCCACCCCAACAGGACCCACCTACGAGTGATCAGTGAGGTGAAGGCTAAAATGTCTGGCCCCGCACCCACCTGCAGCTCAAGCCGGGCTGACACCCCAAATAGGGCTTCGAAGGGACCAGGCTACTCATCTATATGCAAAACCCCCGGGATTGTGCTGAATGCTGTCCTCCAAAACCTTTCCAGCTTTGGGCAGGACCAAAACATGTGGGGTTGGATTCTGCATTTTGGAGACTAAGTCCCCACGCCGGCATGAAAACAGTGGTCTTTTACGCCAGAAAACCTGGCATAAAATGTCCGATGATTCCGTGTTTTGCGAGGGGCTAGCAGGGAGGCAGCGTAAAGCTCGCAGCTCTAGCTGCCAATACAGCCCTCTGGTTCCAAGCCACTCATATACATGGCGGCAACCTGCAGCGGCCGCGCCATGCTCCATGGCGGATTCAGACGCCGACCCAGACTGCAAAAGTAGTGCCCCCCTTCGGCTGTTCGCGCGCCCCAGACCGCCCGCCCACAGTGCCCCAGTCCCGAATGAAGCCACCCCCTGCCTGTGGCTCGGCCCTTCCCCGACTCTGGTGGCCCCAGTCTGAGTCCGCAGCTGCCATGCTGAGTTCACAAACGGTGTGAGCACATGTAACTCACGCCGTCGGGAACTCGGCCGATCAGGGATGGGGCATCGCGGGGTGGGCCTTAGGCAATGGCCTGAGGCTGTGGATAATTGGCACGACGTACTCTTGGAGAACGTCACTTTTCAGGAGGCGGAGAATTCAGAAACCGCCGCCACTCCCGATATGGGCGTCAAAACAGATTCTCCGCCCTGTCGCCGAACGCGATTTCGGCGTCGGGGAGCAGAGAATCCAGCCCATGGTCTCCGGGGTCCCTCTCACATTGCAAACCGACATCCTCCACCCCCTCAAACAGCTGGCTCATCCTCCATTTTGTAAGGTACGCCCTATATATCAGCCCCAGTCTTGCAAGCAAAGTTGAGGCATTTACCATCCGCAGCACCTCACACCACAATCCCTCTTCCATCGCCCCCCCCACCCCCAGCTTCTCCTCACACTTTGCCTTAATCCCCTCCATAGACACCCTCCAGGATCCTCCCATAGATTGCCGAAACCACCCCCCTCTCCAGCCCTCCTGCTGATGGCACCGTCTCCAGCCACAAGGAAGCCGGCTCGAAGGTCGGGATTACCTTCCTTGCAGAACCTTGAAGCTGTAGGTACCTAACGCTTCCCCCTTCGCCAGTCCATACTTCTTCCCAGCTCCTCCAGACTCGTGAATCGACCCTCAAGAAACAAGACCTTCATTTCCTTGACCCCCTTCTTGTCCCTTCTCCGAAACCTCGCATCCATCCTTCTGGCTTGAACCCATGATTCCCCCGAATCAGCATTCCCCCTGATCTGGCCCCCATCTTAAAATGTTGCCTAAACTGCCTCCAGATCTTCAAATTGGCCACCACCATACTCACAAAGTACTTTCCCGGAGACATTGAGGGCGGCACCGATGCCAGCGTCCAAAACCCCGATCCCCTGCACGAGCCCTCCTACATCTTAACCCATCGGCCTCTCCCTCCTTGGTCCATCCCCTCACCTTCTCCACATCCGCCGCCTAATAGTAGCACAGTAAGTTTGGGAAGCTTAGCCTCCCCGCCTGTCACCGTCTCTGCAAGACTACCCCCCTAATCCTGGCCACCTTCCCCTCCGGTAGGCACTGGAATAAGAACAAAAATTGCGGTAACACATTCATTTTAACTGCTTGCACCCAGTCCGCAGGGAGCTACAGAGGGAGGTTGTCCCACCTTGACAAATCAGCCTTCACCTTCCCCACCAAATTCGTTAAATTATACCTTTGAAGCCCACCCCAGTCCCAAACCACCTGCACGCCCAAGTGGGTTGCCGTCAGACGGAATGGTAATCCAGCCCCAACCTTAGGTACTCCAACCTGTCCAGGAACTCCCTCATCCCTCACTCCTATTGACCTGCTCCAGTGCCACCACCAATTTCCCCATCTTATCCCACACCTGAACTATCTCCCTCTCCACCGCCTCCCTCCGGAGCTGTCCTGCCTTCTCCCTCTGCTCATAGATCACCTCCCTCACCCTACTCAATTGGTGCACCGCTTTCCCTGTGGACAACTGGTCAAACTTCGTCTGAAGCTCCTTCCTCTTGGCTAAGAAGGCCGGGTCCCCCGCGTACCTCCCATCCACCTCCAGAATCTCCTCTATCAATCCTTGTCCACCTTAGCCTTGAACTAAGTCACCTCCCCCCACTTCAGAGACTTGATCGAATAACCTAGGCCAACATTCCTGGTGCTGAGGAGCACTGCACAGCTGGAGGTGCCATCTTTTGGACAAGACATTCGACAGAAATCCCGTCTCCCTCTTGAGGTTGATTTGTAGAAGGTGGGGAAAGAATTTTCCCCAGTCACCTGGCCAACAACAAATTAGTTAGTTATGCATCTGAGATGGGACCTTGCTGGGGCCATGTTAAATTGAGCTGTTTGCCAGCTTAATGCCAGTACCCACAATTCAAAACTAACTAATTGACTATAATGACCTTTGAGGCGTTCAGTGCAGACGCGATCAGGCACAATGTAACAAGTCCATTCCTTCTTAATGCTCCTCCTCTCTGTTCCGATGCAGTTGTTCCAGGCGGAGATGTTCAGCCGTCAGCAGATCCTGCACTCCATAATCAGTGATGGACAACATCTTCTGGAGCAAGGCCAAGTTGATGACAGGTACGACCCTCGCGATCTGCATTCCCTTCAAGGCAATAGGTGCAGTCGAGAAGGATGCGTGCAGGGGACTGAAGGGCAGTGCGCAAACAGTTGATCCCTTTTAAGGTGTGCGGAGGTATAGCGATATTAAAGGGATCATGCAGTTGCAAGAAATGGGCTGTGCACTGCAAAGGGAGGTTAGAGGGAACATTACTCATAGTCCTGTCACCGTATCCAAGGGCAAACAGAGAGTTAATTTTCTTTTAAGAATAGACCTTCAGAGGGCAGCACGGTGGCCTAGTGGTTAGCACAACCGCCTCACGGCGCTGAGGTCCCAGGTTCGATCCCGGCTCTGGGTCACTGTCCGTCTGGAGTTTGCATATTCTCCCCGTGTCTGCGTGGGTTTCGCCCCCACAACCCAAAAATGTGCAGAGTAGGTGGATTGGCCACGCTAAATTGCCCCTTAATTGGAAAAAATAATTGGGTAATCTAAATTTATAAAAACAAAAAAAAAAAGAATAGACCTTCAGTTTGAACCAGTGTCTAATTTTGGTGCAACAAAGATTAAACCAGTTCGAAAAAAATTCAGATGGACTATCAAATCAGGTTTGAATTTCAATAATTTATGCATTATTCAGTCTCTGCACACCCCTACTGGCTACCCATGTCCTGGAGAATTGACCAAATTCCCCGAACGTATCTGTGAATCCCTCCATGTATTACCTGTCCCTACTGTCAAGATCATCTTAACATCCCTGTGAGCACCCTCTGCCACTCCCTTACTTCTCCACTTCACCATCAGGGAGTTCTACTGCAGCCATTTTGCCTTGCTCTCTTGAACTTGCTCGCTCAGCACGCTATCTCTGCCCCTGCTCAGCCAGCTTATAAATCCTTCCTCCAGGTCATGGGCTGCAACATAGCACCAAAATAAAGAGTGGATTGGCTTCAAATCTGATGTTTTAATTTTGTTACGAGGCGAGTTAATGGACAGCACGGTAGCATTGTGGATAGCACAATTGCTTCACAGCTCCGATTCACGGCTTGGGTCACTGTCTGTGCGGAGTCTGCACATTCTCCCCGTGTGTGCGTGGGTTTCCTCTGGGTCCTCCGGTTTCCTCCCACAGTTCAAAGATGTGCAGGTTAGGTGGATTGGCCATGATAAATTGCCCATAGTGTCCAAAATTGCCCTTAGTGTTGGGTGGGGTTGTGGGGATGGGGTGGAGGTGTGGACCTTGGGTAGGGTCCTTGGGTAGGGTGCTCTTTCGAAGAGCCGGTGCAGACTTGATGGGCCGAATGGCCTCCTTCTGCACTGTAAATTCTATGAAAAAATTCTATGAGTCCTGATCCCCAACCCGCTCACTCCCGGGCTTTACAGAGGTGTCAGATACGAGGCAGAAAGCCGACACATTCTCATATCCCGATGAGACCGGCGGCCTCCAATTTAATCCGCTTGCAGATTTAACAGGGGCTAGTCAGGTTTGCCAAACCGTGACTGACCCGAGAGATGAAGGGAGGTTAGGACAGCTTTGAGGAAAGGTCAGTGCCTTTACTGCACTGCTTGTGGGCCAGGAAGGAGTAGGAAGCTTAAAATTAGAGCAGGGCTGGTGAGAGGTGACATCAGAAAGCTGCTCTTCATACAAAACATTGTGAAAATATGGAACTCTTCCCATCAATAAGCTGTTAAGTATGGTAGGAGTGAAGATGGGCAGTGGTCAGCATAACATTTCAAGGCTGCACTTGATGAACTTTTGCATTATAACAGTATCAAGAGATATGAAGGAAAAACACATAACTGGAGTTAAGATGCAGGTCAACCATAATAATAATCTTTATTAGTGTCACAAGTAGGCTTACATTAACACTGCAATGAAGTTACTGTGAAAAGCGCCCAGTCACCACACTCCAGCACCTGTTCGGGTACGCTGAGGGAGAATTCAGAATGTCCAATGTTAGGGAAACAGCACGTCCTTCGGGACTTGTGGGAGGAAATCAGAGCGCCCGGAGGAAACCCACGCAGACACAGGGAGAGAATGTGCAAACTCCACACAGTGACCCAAGCCAGGAATCAAACCCGGGCCCTGGCGCTGTGAACAGTGCTAACCACTGTGCTATCACCGTGATCGAGATAAATGACAGAGTGGACACGAGACTGAATGGCCTCCTCCAGCTCTTATGTAACAGATTTGAGGAGCTGAATAGCTGCCTTCTGTTCCTGTGCAATAGGTTTGAAGAATTGAATTGCCCCCCTCGCCCTTCCATGGAGCAGTTTCAAGGTTAATTGGCCTCCTGCTACGTAACAAGTTTGAGAGGTTGAATGACCCTCCTGCCATGTAACAGGTTCGAGGGGCCGAATGGCCTCTTTAAGTTCCCAGTTCATAATGTTTTATTCACCCTGACAAATGCGTAACAGATGCCAGAGTGTGATGGCGGTGAGCAGTAGCTCGACGGTAATAAAACACGTGATTCAGCTGCCTTTTCCTCCCTCCCTCAGGGATGAATTTAACTCAAAGTTAGCCATGCTGAGTAACCAATGGCAAGGAGTGATTCGCCGTGCACAGCAGCGGAGGGGGATTATCGACAGTCAAATCCGGCAGTGGCAACGTTACCGGGAGATGGCAGAGAAACTGAGGAAGTGGCTGTTGGAGGTATCCCAGCAGCTTGAGAGGAGGTGGAGCAGTGCGGCTCCCATCGCCCTGCAGCAGGCCAGGGCCCTGTTGGATGAGGTACAGGTGAGGACAACCAAAAGTGAATCCGACACCACCACCATGTACCCGTTTCATTATCAGAGGGTGCAGCAAGTTAAGGGGATGTGTGCTGGAGAAGAGTAATCCCGAATTTCTCCTGTGAATTTTGCACTATTCCATGATGTAGCCCTGCCTGAAATCTTCCGTCTCGTTCGTGGCTGGGATTTTCTGGTGCCGCTGAGAGATAATGGGGTTTTGGCTGGAACACCAGATTTTCCATTCCCGCTGGCAAAAGGTCCCGCCCCAGATGAGACCGGAGAATCTCACCCCTTATGTTCAATCCTGCCTTATTTTATCCACTTCCTGTCCTATGTTAAAGCCTCTGTCTAGTACCCCACGTCGGTCCATACACGGCGAATCCTCCCTAATGCCACTTCTGCGTCTATCTCCCACCCCCCACATTGCTGTCTGTCCAACATCACAGGTTCAATTCCCGTACTGTCTGAGGTTATTCATGAAGGCCCCGTCTTCTCAACCTTACCCCTCACCTGAGGTGTGGTGACCCTCAGGTTAAATCACCACCAGTTAGCTCTTCCCCTTCAAAGAGGAAAACAGCCTATGGGGACAATGGCAACTTTAATTTTTTCTTTCACTCTCAACCCAGTGATTCGCTTCCACACTCCACTTCCTCACACCCTGCTCTCCCATTTTCCCTATCCTCCTTTTACCTCAGGTAGCCTGGTGGTGACAGATATAACTGGAGTCTAATCAAACGTGAAGCTTTTGTTTCGAATGGCATGCATTACAGACATGCACCTCCAAACCCAACAGCTGGAGTTCCAGTCTGCTCCGATATATAGGATCACAAGTAAATCCACAGTTAATGTCCACCACCTGGAATATAAAATTAACATCTGCCAAATCCCAACCTACGAGGTGTGGTAGACGGATAAGTAAAGGCCAAAATCAGATCAGCCGTGATCTTATCCAATGGAAGTGCAGGCTCGAGGGGCCAAATGGCCTCCGGCTGCTCATAATTCGTATGTTCTTAAGTTGATGCCACCACCAAATGCATATTGCCTTCTGAATGTTCACTCCCGGAACCCTGGTCCTCAGTCACCCCAAACACACACTTCCTGTCCCACAGCACCATTCCACAATAGCATAGAGGGTGCAACACCTGGCATTTTGCCTCCTCCCTTCTCATCAGGCAAGTTCAGAAACACTCCCGGGTAAAAGCTTGACTCGCTTGCACTTTCAATTTAGTGTCCTGCACTCGCTGCTTGTGATGTGGGTCTTCTCTGTAATGGAGACCAAATGCAGGTTTGGTGATTCCTGTTGCGGAACACCTTTGTTTAGTCCAGTGTTTTTTTCCGGGGACCCATTTTTACCAAGCGGCCAACCTTCGGGACCCAACTCAGCCGACCTTCACGACACACACCAGCCGACCTTCGCGACCCACGCTGTCCGACCTTCGCGACGCACGCCGGCTGACCTACACGACCCACGCCGGCCGACCTGTGCGACCCACCATTTTCTCTTACCTAGTTTGCTGCTGACAAAAATGGAGGAAATGGTTTTGGGTCCGTTTGGCCCTCGTACACGCTCCTCCAATGGAACCTGTTGGATGAAGGTGAATCCTTCCTGTGTCGGAAAGTATGGAGTCTCCATCTGTCCAAAGTTCTGCATTTTTTTCCTGTAAAATTTTATCAAATAAACCCCCCTAAAACTTGTTAAAAAAAAATAAAATAAATTTAAAAAATGAATAAAACCCCCCCAAACTTGTAAAAAAAATAAAATGAATAAAATAAAGGAAAAAAATAAAAATTAAATGAATAAAATAAATGAATAAAAACCACTACAGAACTTTTTAAAAAGCTGCAACCGTTTAAAAAAATTAGCGGCCACACTGCGTATGTGTGCCCGATTTGCGCATGCGCACCGATCATTGTGCGCACATGTGCAATGCTGCCGAATTTCTTTTGGACATGTTCCCGGCCACTTGCAGCCGGCGTTATGAAAAGCCGGCTGCTGCGAGGGGATTTACGCGATCGGGAGCGCCGCGGGCAACGGCTCCGCGACCCTCCCGACACCCGCTCGCGACCCACCCGCGGGTCGTGCCCCCGACTTTGAAGAACACTGGTTTAGTCCACGGTGTGAGTGTGACTCAGATGCTTCCAGTCGGCTGTCATTTTAATTCTCTGGCCCAGTCCCCAGGCTGGCCTCTCTGTCCTTTGCCTGCTACCCCATTCCAGTGAAGCTTGAGCAACACCTCTTCTTTCAGTGAGGAACTTGACAGTCTTCTGGACTCAACCTTGATTAGAGATCATAATCATTGCAACCTTTATTTTTTTAATTTTGTTTTGATAAGCATCTGTTGATGATGATTCAGTTTTCCCATTCACACCTCCTCTTGGCCCATCTTTCCTCTCTTTATTTGCCCCATTTCCGTCTCCTTTCTCCTTGCTCCATCAGCTCTTTCATCATTTAATCTCTCCTGCCTCTCATTTCTACTACACATCTTGGCCGCCCCCAGCCACGGTGGGTTTCCTGCGGCAGATGAAACACGCCATTCAACCGTTCATTGACCATTGACTTCGGGGGAACTGGAAGATCCTACCCCCACTCCCCGCCTTAACCTAGCCTCTGGATTTGCTGGGAAACCCTTTAATCCTCGGGCTGTGCTGTGTTCTAGTGAACGGCCATCGACCTAAAACGTTAACTCTGCTCCTCTCGCCACAGATGTTGCCTGACCTGCTGAGTAGGTCACTGTATGCCCCCCCCCCCCCCCTCCCCGCCCCCTCAGGCCTCGACAGCATCCAGTCCCTTTGAGCCATGGCAGTGCCCAATCCCATTGCTTAACTTGAAGAGTCCAGTAGAAATTCTTGTATGGACTGCAGTTCTGGCATTTAGTAAGTGTGACAGTTGTCACCAACAGTTCTTGGCTTTGGTCATTTTGACTACCACCATAATTCAGATTTCAGACTAATATCGTGGGCGGGATTCTGCAAAAATGGGGATATGTCCCCAGGCCGGCGGAAAAACCGGCGCCAACCTCTCCGGTGTCAACAGCCCCTGAAAGTGCGGAATTCTCCAATTTTCCGGGGGCTAGTTTGACGCCAGAGTGGTTGGCGCCACACCAGCTGGCGTCGAAGGGCCAGCGCGAGTTCGCGCATGCGCGGAACGGCCGGTGTATTTCCACGCATGCGCGGGGGTTCCCTTCTCCGCGCCGGCCCCTAGGCAATATGGCGGAGCCCGACAGGGGCCCGGCGCGGAGGAAAGAAGGCCCCCCCACGGAAACAGCCCGCCGCAGATCGGTAGACCCCGATCGCGGGCCCGGCCACCGTGGGGGCTCCCCCCGGGGTCGGATCCCCCCACACACTTACCTGCCAGGTCCCGCCGTGCATAAGGTGAGTAATTTACGCCGACAGGACTAGCCAAAACTGGGCGGCCACTTGGCCCATCGGGGCCCGGAGAATCGCCGGGGGGGGGGGGGGGGGGGGGGGGGGGACGCGGTGTCAATGGGCAGCTGGCATCAGGGTGGGATTCACGCCTTCCCCGGGGATTCTCCGACCCGGCGCAGGGCCGGAGAATCCCGGCCTTTGTGTCTCAGATCCTGACAGCCCATCACCACAAAACATTGATGGATATATTCTTCACTCACCCTCTGGTTCTATCTTTCTCTGTCTCCCTATCAGTTGAAAGAGAAAGTGCTGCAACGACAGCAGGGGAGCTACATCCTGACAGTGGAGGCTGGGAAACAATTGTTGCTCACAGCGGATAGCGGGGCCGAGGCTACCCTGCAGTCTGAACTCACCGATATCCAAGAGCAATGGAGGGCGGCCAACATTCACCTGGAAGAACAGAGGAAGCAGCTGAATATTTTATTAAAGGTAGGCGTTGTGTGCTACTCCCCATCCGCTGCTCTGCTTATGCTATTCTGACGATCGTCCATGTCATAATGTATTGTGTCCCATCAAAAACATCCCGAGTCCTGTCAAAAGAAGAATCAAATGGATAGTGAATCTCCAGTGGAAGTTTGGGGAGCCAAAAAATTTTGCGACAAAGTGTGGCAGATTGGAGCCTGGGAACAAAATGGGAGAGAGGTAGAACGATAAAGGCTAAAAGATGTCATGAGTTGTGGAGCATTAGAGAGTGAAAGGTTTGGGGGCATTCTTCAAACACTGGAGATTCCACTGGACAGAGTAGAAAAATGGGAGTTTGTTCTTGTTACCGATGGTCAGTGTGAGAGAGCTGGGAGGTTGTTCCTGTCACCGATGGTCAGTGTGAGAGAGCTGTGAGGTTGTTCCTGTCCCTGATGGTCAGTGTGAGAGATGAGGGTTTGTTCCTGTCACCGATGGTCAGTGTGACAGATGGGGGTTTGTTCCTGTCACTGATGGGCAGTGTGAGGGAACTGGGAGCTTGTTTCTGTCACCAATAGTCAATGTGAGACAGATGGCAGCTTGTTTCTGTCACCGATGATCAGTGTGAGAGAGATGGGAGTTTGTTCCTGTCACCGATGGTCAGTGTGAGAGAGATGGGAGTTTGTTCCTGTCACTGATGGTCAATGTGAGAGAGATGGAAGTTTGTTCCTGTCACCGATGGTCAGTGTGAGAGATGGGGGTTTGTTCCTGTCACCCATGGTCAATGTGAGAGATGGGGGTTTGTTTCTGTCACTGATGGTCAGTGTGTGAGATGGGAGTTTGTTCCTGTCACCGATGGTCAGTGTGTGAGAGATGGGGGTTTGTTTCTGTCACTGATGGTCAGTGTGAGAGATGGGGGTTTGTTCCTGTCACCGATGGTCAGTGTGAGAGATGGGAGTTTGTTCCTGTCACCGATGGTCAGTGTGAGAGAGATGGGAGTTTGTTCCTGTCACCGATGGTCAGTGTGTGAGAGATGGGGGTTTGTTTCTGTCACTGATGGTCAATGTGAGAGATGGGGGTTTGTTTCTGTCACTGATGGTCAATGTAAGAGATGGGAGTTTGTTCCTGTCACCGATGGTCAATGTGAGAGATGGGGGTTTGTTCCTGTCACTGATGGTCAATGTGAGAGTAGATGGGGGTTTGTTCCTGTCACCGATGGTCAGTGTGAGAGAGATGTGGGTTTGTTCCTGTAACCGATGGTCAGTGTGTAAGAGATGGGAGTTTGTTCCTGTCACTGATGGACAGTGTGTGAGATGGGAGTTTGTTCCTGTCACCGATGGTCAGTGTGAGAGAGATGTGGGTTTGTTCCTGTAACCGATGGTCAGTGTGTAAGAGATGGGAGTTTGTTCCTGTCACTGATGGACAGTGTGTGAGAGATGGGGGTTTGTTCCTGTCACTGATGGACAGTGTGTGAGAGATGGGGGTTTGTTCCTGTCACTGATGGACAGTGTGTGAGAGATGGGGGTTTGTTCCTGTCACCGATGGTCAATGTGAGAGATGGGGGTTTGTTCCTGTCACCGATGGTCAGTGTGAGAGAGATGGGGGTTTGTTCCTGTCACTGATGGTCAGTGTGACAGATGGGGGTTTGTTCCTGTCACTGATGGTCAGTGTGAGAGAGATGTGGGTTTGTTCCTGTCACTGATGGGCAGTGTGAGAGAGATGTGGGTTTGTTCCTGTCACTGATGGGCAGTGTGAGAGAGATGTGGGTTTGTTCCTGTCACTGATGGGCAGTGTGAGAGAGATGTGGGTTTGTTCCTGTCACTGATGGGCAGTGTGAGGGAACTGGGAGCTTGTTTCTCTCACAGATAGTCAATGTGAGAGAGATGGGAGTTTGTTTCTTGTTTCTGTCACCGATGGTCAGTGTGAGAGAGATGGCAGCTTGTTCCTGTCACTGATGGTCATCTTCTCAAAATGCGTCGGTAGTCCCCTTTGTTGCGACTGTCGCACTCCAGACTATTGCAAAAAATTGAAATTGTTTGTAATTTGTAAAGACTCAAATCTCTTGTGAAGTGAAATGTGAGCTTCTGCTGCATGTGCGATTCTTCCAGTAACGTTGCCCATATGATCCCTCCAGTAACGCTGCTCATACGATCCCTCCAGTAACGCTGCCCATATGATCCCTCCAGTAGCGCTGCCCATACGATCCCTCCAGTAGCGCTGGCCATACGATCCCTCCAGTAGCGCTGGCCATACGATCCCTCCAGTAACGCTGCTCATACGATCCCTCCAGTAGCACTGCCCATACGATCCCTCCAGTAACGCTGCCCATATGATCCCTCCAGTAACGCTGCCCATACGATCCCTCCAGTAACGCTGCCCATACGATCCCTCCAGTAGCACTGCCCATACGATCCCTCCAGTAACGCTGCCCATACGATCCCTCCAGTAACGCTGCCCATACCATCCCTCCAGTAACGCTGCCCATACGATCCCTCCAGTAACGCTGCCCATACGATCCCTCCAGTAACGCTGCCCATACCATCCCTCCAGTAACGCTGCCCATACGATCCCTCCAGTAACGCTGCCCATACGATCACTCTAGTAACGCTGCCCAGGTGATCAACCCAGGAAGCTCTTGTTCACCCTCCTGCTGATTGTCATCTCTTGCTCTCTCTCTTTGCTCTGCTGCGTTTGAGTACACGCTCCCCCTCCCCCACCCTACCCACCATGAGGAGAGGATGGCATAGTGGTGGTGTTTCTTTTAAAAAATCATTCACAGCATGTGGGCGTTGCTGCCTGGGCCACATTTATTGCCCTTCCCTGAGGGCAATTAAGAGTCAGCCACATTGCTGTATGGCCTGGTGTCACATATAGGCCAACCCAGTTAAGAACCACAGATTTCATTCCCTAAAGGCCATTAGTGAACCAGATGATAATCGACAATGGTTTCATGGTCATCATTAGACTATTAATTCCAGATTTTTATTTATTGAATTCAAATTTCACTATCTGCCGTAGTGGGATTTGAACCCACGTCCCGAGAGTCTGGCCTACATGTGACTCCAGATCCACATTAATGTAGGTAACTGCTAACTGCCCCTCTGAAATGGCCGAGCTAACCACTCAGTTCATGGGCAACAAATGCTGACCTTGTCGGCAACGGCCAAATCCCAATAGAGAATTTTTAAAATTTCTCTCTCCTCCCATGCTCCCTCAAGTAGAAGACTGGGAGCCACTCTCTGGGATCTCTAGCTGTGCCCACTGACGCCAGTGTACTTGCACTATGGCTGCCGGGTGGAATATGGAGGTAGAAGTTCAAACCTGGCAGCATTTCCCCTGGTTACAGGACACTGCAAGAATCTCCCCCTGTAAATATGGAAGCTGGTGTGTCCTCCAATTAGAACCAAAGTGTGATAGAATCCCCATAGTGCAGAAGGAGGCCATTCGGCCCATCGGGTCCAAACTGACACTCTGAAAGAGCACCCTATGCAGGCCCACTCCCCTGCCCTATCCTCACCTAACCTGCATATCCGTCAGGCAATCTTATCATGGCCAATCCACCTAACCTGCACATTTGTGGACTGTGGGAGGAAACCAGAACACCCGGAGGAAATACACGGGGAGAAAATGCAAACTCCCCACAGTCACCCAAGATCGGAATTGAACTGGTGTCCCTGGTGCTGTGAGGCAGCAGTGCTCACACTGCCATCGTGCCACTCATGGTGCACCATGCCAAGGTGAATGTTGGTATTGGAATGCTGGTTTAAATGCTGATGTTGTGTGCCAGCTGTGATTGACATTAATTAAACACCACACACCCACAGGTTTGCATATCATGAAACAAGTTGATTGGGCGTTTGAACAAAATCACTTTTCATTTGAGGAAAAAAGTGGGCATGGCCATAATGAAATGTCTTCCGTTTGAATTGCAAAGCGCAGATGGTAGCTCTCCCCGTAAATACTGCATTATGTTTGGCGAACATAAGCCCAGCAGCTTATTGATTGAGCTCTATCCACTGCAACCCAATAGTGTGGCTGGGATGAAATCTATCGTTTTAGCTTGTACGCTGACTCAATCCCTCTGAAAGTTCCTATTTAATATCATTGATTCCTTTCCAAGGACTGGGAGCGGTGTGAGAAAGGAATCGCAGTTTCTCTGACCAAGCTGAGATCTTTCAAGAAAAAGCTTTCACAGCCACTGCCGGATCATCACGATGAGCTACACACCGAGCAGATCCGATGCATGGTAAAGTTATATTTTCTGTTTCATTTAACACCAATATTTCATTACCCAGTGTCATTTTGAAACTCAATCCTATGCAGCTTCTGTCCAGTTGGCTTTCTGACTAGCAGCTAGTGCTAACTTGATAAACTGTGTGTAATAGGAGCCACTGACTGTCCCTTCGCAGCTACAGTAACAGAGCCACCAGATCTCAATGCAAACCGTTTCATTCTGTTGCTGCAGGAACTGGAAAGCTCCTTTGGAGGTTGGACCGACGACCTTGCCCACCTCTCCTTTCTGAGGGAGACGCTCTCCAGCTACATCCGGGCCGATGACATTTCGCTCCTGCAGGAACGGATCGAGCTGCTGCACAGGCAGTGGGACGAGCTGTGTTACCAGGTAAAGGCATTTGCTGCTAACTGGGTCCCTTCATCCCCTGCCAGTGGTATTGATCTCTCCGCTGGGATGCATGACAGATCAGCCCTCTTCAGCTCTCCAGCAGTGTCAGGGTGCCAATGTAATCCAACAATCTATCTTGAAGTTTAACCTTTGATTCCTTTTTCTGTAAATTCAATGATTTGTTTTATCTTCCAACCCTGCTGTACTTACAAGGGAAGTCATTGTTTGCGAGTGTTGATAGTCATTTTTTTTTCATTTAAAAAATAAATAAATGTAGAGTACCCAATTATTTATTTTCCAATGAAGGGGCAATTTAGCATGGCCAATTCACCTACCCTGCGCATCTTTGGGTTAGGGACACTGGGAGAATGTGCAAACTCCAGACGGACAGTGACCCAGGGCCGGGATTTGAACCCGGGTCCTCGGCGCCGTAGGCAGCAGTGCTAACCACTGTGCCACGTGCTGCCCCCGAGTGTTGATAGTCATGACTGATTTTTGTACAGGACCACTTTTAGTGTTCCTTCCTCTCCTGTTTTAAGACTGGAATCCCCCCCCCCCCCCCCCCCAATCATCATGGGTGTCCCTGCAGCAGGGCCAACGAGCCATTGAACTCTGTTCACATCGGTGCGACTGCAGGGCCTGGAAAATTTCAGCCCAAATTTTTATTTGCTAATGCACAGAGTGTGGAGCCTGAACTCTAAGCAAACCCTAACCTCGGCCATACAGGACAAGCCCACTTTTTTCAAATATAATTGTCGATGCTTCTCAGTGTTTCCGAATCTCGACCATTCCAACATGCCCTTTCCCTGTTGGTGTAATGGCTGTAGCTAAATTGGCATTGCTCTTTCCTCTGAGTAAGATATTGTCTCACTCCGTCGGTAACCAGTCTGATGCTCCAATGCAGTACGGAGTGAGTGTCGCACAGTTGGAGGCGCTATCTTTTGGAGGACATGTTAAAGCGAGACCTTTTCTGCCCCCTCGGATGATGGTACAGTATCCCATGAGGCTATTCGTGGATGGAAAAGGAGAGGCTTCCCCAGGGCCTGGCCAATATTCATCCCTCAAAAGCCGGTCTAACTCGGCTTTGAATAATTTCAGTAATCCCGCCTCCACTGCTCTTGAGGGAAGATAATTCACAGACTAACGACCATGTGAGAGAAGAAAATGCTCTTCATTTCCATCTTAAAAGAGAGACCTCTTATTTTTAAACAGCCTCCCCTAGTTCTGACCTATCCAAAAAAAAACCTCAGGTTATCTTATATGTTTCATTGAATGATGTGTAGAACGCGCCCCAGTGAAGTGCTGAGATTTTGTTTGCTGATCAAGAGAGAATGGCCTGGATCGTGCGAGGAGCTGTGATCACCGTCGGATTGCCAATCTGCTCGATCCAACCCCGGCTTCACGCTGCTGCACATTACCTGCCAGGCCTCCTGAGCCTGGATTTATCAGAAATATCCGGAGAAATCCATCGCAGTACAGCAGAGTCTGGGCACAGCACACACAGCCTTTTTACAGCACTAGCTGTCGTATGGTCAGTTTAAAGTTCCAGTTTGAATCTTAGTGAATGAATGTTAATGAGTGGTTGAATAGAACATAGAACAGCACAGCACAGAACAGGCCCTTCGGCCCTCGGTGTTGTGCCGAGCATTGTCCAAAGCCAAGATCAAGCTATCCCACTCCCTGTCATTCTGGAGTGCTCCATGTCCCTATCCAATAACCGCTTGAAAGTTCCTAAAGTGTCATACTCCACTATCACAGCAGGCAGTCCATTCCACACCCTAACCACTTTCTGAGTAAAGAACCTACCTCGGACATCCCTCCTATATCTCCCATCCTGAACCTTATAGTTATGCCCCCATGGAACAGTTACATCCACCCGAGGAAATAGTCTCTGAACGTCCACTCTATCTATCCCCCTCAATCTATCTCCCTCATCATTTTATAAACCTCTATTAAGTCGCCTCTCATCCTCTTCCGCTCCAAAGAGAAAAGCCCTAGCTCCCTCAACCTTTCCTCATAAGACCTATCCTGAAAACCAGGCAGCATCCTGGTAAACCTCCTTTACACCCTTTCCAATGCTTCCACATCCTTCCTATAATGAGGTGACCAGAACTGCACACAATATTCCAAATGTGGCCACACTAGGGTGATGTACAGTTGCAGCATAACCCCGCGGCTCTTAAACTCAAGCCCCCTGTTAATAAACGCTAGCACACTGTCGGCATTCTTCACGGCTCTATCCACTTGAGTGGCAACCTTCAGAGATCTGTGGACATGAACCCCAAGATCTCTCTGTTCCTCCACATTCCTCAGAACCCTGCCGTTGACCCTGTAATGCGCATTCAAATTTTTTCTACCAAAATGAATCACCTCACACTTATCAGGGTTAAACTCCATCTGCTACTTTTCCACCCAGCTCTGCATCCTATCAATGTCTCTTTGCAGCCTACAACAGCCATCCACCTCATCCACTACTCCATCGATCTTGGTGTCATCAGCAAATTTACTGACCCACCGTTCAGCCACCTCCTCCAAGTCATTGATAAAAATCACAAATAGCAGAGGACCCAGCACTGATCCCTGTGGTACACCGCTGGTAACTGGTCTCCAGTCTGAAAATTTTCCATCCACCACCACCCTCTGTCTTCTATGTGATAGCCAGTTACTTATCCAATTGGCCAAATTTCTCTCCATCCCACACCTCCTTACTTTCTTCATGAGCCGACCATGGGGAACCTTAGCAAAAGCCTTACTAAAATCCATGTATACGACATCAAATGCTCTACCTTCATCCACACTTAGTTACCTCCTCAAAGAATTCAATCAAATTTGTGAGGCAAGACTTGCCCTTCACGAATCCGTGTTGACTATCCCGGATTAAGCTGCATCTTTCCAAATGGCCATAAATCCTATCCTTCAGGACCTTTTCCATTAACTTACCGACCACCGAAGTAAGACTAACTGGCCTATAATTACTTGGGTCATTACTATTCCCTTGCTTGAAAAGAGGAACAACATTCACCACTCTCTAGTCCTCTGGCACTATCCCCGTGGACAGTGAGGACCCAAAGATCAAAGCCAAAGGCTCTGCAATCTCATCCCTTGCCTCCCAAAGAATCCTTGGATATATCCCATCTGGCCCAGGGGACTTGTCGGCCCTAAGGTTTATCAGAATTGCTAATACATCGTTCCTCAGAACATCTACCTCCTCCAGACTACCCGCCTGTATCACACTCTCATCCTCAAAAACATGGCCCCTCTCCTTGGTGAACACTGAAGAAAAGTATTCATTCAACGCCTCTCCTATTTCTTCTGACTCCATGCACAAGTTTCCACTACTGTCCTTGACCGGCCCTACCCTCACCCTGTAATAGCTGAGTGGATGAATGAGTGAATGGCTAGGGTGGGTGATGTGAGGGAGTAAGTGGGTGAGGTGGCAGGAGGGTAGGATGACAGGCAGATAGGTAGCAGGTGGATGAGGATGGCGGGGTAGTTGGGGGGCTGGGAGAGGTCAGTGGGGCGTCAGTTCTGGAGTTACACAGGTGTCAGATTTGGGTTTTTTTCTGTCCAAGGTCTCCTGGGTAACTATTCAGGTAGTAAATTGGAACTGTCTGAAGTTTCCGACTGTAAATCCGAGTTGGAGATATTCACGGATGGTCCCCGGGAACAGGGGAATGACCCATTGGGGGTTGACACTTCCCTGGCACTTCCCACATTGGTCAGCGGATCAGAAACTTGACAGGGTCCTGATATGCATCCCCGGTCGTATGTGTGATCTCAGACAATCCAGTGATCCCGGCCCAGGTCACTGTCCATGTGGTGTTTGCACATTCTCCCTGTGACTGTGTGGATCTCACCCCCACAACCCAAAAGATGTGCAGGATGGGTGGATTTGCCACGTTAAATTGCCCCTTAATTGGAAAAGCATTTTAAAAATTTTTTTAAATCTGAAAGTAGGCATGTTTCTTGACAATTAGCCTTTTGGCCAAAACATTGAGCAATAGTTAGCAGATTAAGTTGCATCCAGCATGACAATAAATGTCAGTCGATATTTCAAGTGGAGAACGTAATGAGGAGCAACATCTTAAAAGGAACAGAACCAGGAGGAAGGAGAGAGACACAGCAACACACATGGGGCGGGATTCTCCAGTCGGCGACGCTGAAATAGCTTTTGGCAATCGGCCAGAGAATACCCGTTTACGACCAAATCGGGGGCGGCGCTGCTTTCGCAATGCTCCGCCCTCTCCAAAGCAGTGTACTCTAGGAGTACGCCGCGTGCCGTATCGATGGCCTCAGGACATTGCCTGAGGCCCACCTCCCGATGCCCCGACCGGCCGGGTTCCCAACGGCGTCGGTCGCGTGGGTCTCATCCATCGGGAACTCGGCTTGGTGCCTGCGGACTCAGTCCAGCGACGCCACAGTCGGAGGAGGGCTGATCCGTAGACAGAGGGGACTTTGCCAGGGGCTGGGGGCACTGTTGGGGGGTGGTCTGAGGCGCACGGGCCTGGCCAAAGGGGCGGCATTATTTTGCAGGCCGGGTACGCGAGTGGCTGGCGCCATGTTGCACGGCGTGGCCGCTGCAGGCCTCCGTCGTGCGCTTGCATGGCCACGGGCCCGGTAATTCTCCAGGCCATAGAGCCGGGTTCTCTACGCTGCCTGCCTGCTAGCCCCCAGCCAAATGGAAGATCAGTGGCCGTTTTGCGCTGATTTGTCAGTTACAAAACACCACTGGTTCCACCCCTGCGTCAGGACATAGCCTCAAAATCAGAGAATCCAGTTCATGATCTAGAACATGCTCGTGTATCAACCTTCCTGCATTACAACAGTAACTACACTTCAGAAGTATTTGGTTGGCTGTAAAACACTTTGGGATGTCTTAAGGTTGAGAAGCGAAAATCCAACACCGTCTTGTTTTATTCCTTTGAGATGCATTCATCTTAAGATGCGTTAGTACACCCATTTTAGCACTGGCACCTCTCGTTTAGTTTCTGATAATGCAAATCTCTCCTAAACCAAAGCATTCAGAATTCCCAGAGCCATTACAAGGTCCACCCGGACTCATAATCATGGAGAATCCCTTAACATCTGGCTTTGGGGAAGCAGCTGGCTGTGCAGATGTGTATCAGAATCTTCCACTGAAGGGACAGGCCTCGCACAGTGTAAACAAGCATAGACTCCTGAAACCATCCCATAGAAGATTTGCGCTGGGTTCATTAGCTTCTGGTTTAAGTGTGTAGGAACATCCATGGCCGTTCAGCCCTGAGAGCCTGTTCTGCCATTCAATGAGATCATGGTAATTTGAATTTTAATAACCTTGCCTAGCATAATTCTGCCACCCTCAGATTTCCACTGTCCTTTGTGTGGAGACCTGCTTCCTGATTCCACCCCTGAACGACCCAGCTCTGATTTGAAACTTCTGACCCTCTGTTCTGTATTCTTTTGCTAAAGGATGCAGGGTGCGAGTTTGCAGCCTGGGCACTAGCCAGGCATCATCATGAGCGGGACGGGGAAAATGTGGATAACCGTTGACTTTGGACGTCCTGTCCCGCCCATGACAACACCCGCTAGTATCAGGGCCACAAAATACCGTCCATAGTCCCTCTGATCCTTTGAATGAATGAGCCCAAATGCTTAAAACTTACTTTCTGATGATCTTGAAGGAGATTAGAACCAAAGTTGCAGTATGACTGCATGGCAACTGCAGGGCAGCATGGTGGCATAGAGGTTAGCACTGCTACCTCACAGCGCCAGGAACCTGGGTTTAATTCCGGCCTTGGGTAACTGTCTATCTGGAGTCTGCACGTTCTTCCCATGTCTGCGTAGGTTTCCTCCGGCTGCTCCAGTTTTCTCCCACAGTCCAAAGATGTGTAAATTAGATGGATTGGCCAAGCTAAATTGCTCCTTAGTGTCCAAAACGAACCCTAAACGATTAGGGTTCTGGGGATAGGCTGGGGGTGTGGGCCTGGGTGGGATGCTTTTTCGGAGGGTTAGTGCAGACTCGATGGGCCTAATGGGCTTTTCCTGCACTGTAGGGAATCTGTGAATCAAGTGCCACCTAGCCTTTAAGCATCTTGAAGACCTTAATTAGATCATCCCTGAACATATTCAAGGCAATACAAGCTGTGTCTCTGTAATTGAACATCGTACTTTAACCCTGTTAATCCCAATATCCTTCTGGTGAATCAGTATTCCGCTCCCTCCAAGACCAATATGTTCTCGGTGTAGTGACAGGACTGGAATGCAGTGCTCAAAATGGGACCTAAGCAGAACTTTATATCTATCACATAATTTCCATCTCTTTGTAAATTGTTACTTTTTATACTTTTCCCCATTCCTGAACAGAACAAAGGCAGCATAATATTGCAACCCGAGTACCCGATGATGAGATTGTCTTCTTTTTCTTTCTTTTGATGCTAATAAATGCAGCTTGCTTCAGCGGTAACACCTTCACCTGTGAGTACAAGGTTTTGGGTTCAAGTGCCAATCCAGAGATTTAAACTCAATCTCGGCTGACACTCCAGCGCAGCCCTGAGGGTGTGCTGCACTGTTAAAGGTGCTGCCGTCTTGGGGAAAGACCTCGTCTTTTCTCAGCCCTATTTCACAGATGGCCAGGGGAACCCTCTCAGTGTCTTGACCAAATTGTGGCCCTCAGTCTGCACCAAAACAAAATGACCTGATCATTATGGAAGTGCTTTCTGTGGGACCTTGCAGTACACAAAATGGCTGCCACACTTTTACCAGCAGTACAACAGTGACCATGGACAGAATCCTCTGCTCTCACTGATGGAGAGCTTGGAGATGGGAAGGGCATTTAATTATGGAGAGTGGTGCCATATCTGAACTCTGCCATCTTCTCACTGATGGAACCATCCATTCAGCGAACACGTGTAGTTGGATCTGAACAGAGGCTTTAATACACTTACAACAGAGCCAGCCTATTCATCGTTGAACTCCAGATGACTGGCAGGCTGGCTCTAAGGCACTGATCTTTATACATCGGTCCCGGGGGAGGAGTCCTGGGCGGAGCCAAGGGAGGAGCCCAGTACAAACTCTTGCGTACTCCCAGAGCGACTCCCCCTGGTGGTCGGATAGAGCAACTGCACTTACAATGGAGGATAGTGAACGTATATACACGGAGTTATATTGGCAACTATATACAGCATTGATCTTACAACGGGTAGATAACGAACATATATACATGGAGTGATATTGGCAACTATATATAGTGTGAATCACATTCACCCCTTGTTAAAAAAATCAAGTTCGGCGGGGGTCAAAGAGTCAGTCTGTCCGGTGGACGAATTGTCCGTTTTGATCTGCGGAGCACTGGGGTTGCAGCCTCTTGCGGTGGCTGTGCGGGCATCGAGGTCTTGGGTACGGTTGCCGGCTCCGGGGCAAGTCTTGTCCGAGCCTCATACACCTCCTGGTCGAATGGAGACTGGGGGGGCGGGCTGGTGCTGGCGCTTGGGACTGGTGGGGTGAGCTCGCAGAATCGGGGGCGCAAGGGGGCGGCCGCATAGGGAACAGGGAAAGGAGTTCCTCGGTGTGGGTAGATGGGGGGCTGGAACCAGCGGGTGCCAGGTCCCGGAGGGATACTGTGTCCTGGCGACCGTCCGGGAACTCAACAAATGCGTACTGTGGGTTGGAATGAAGCAGGCGCACCTTTTCAACAATGGGGTCGGTCTTGTGCGCCCTGACCTGCTTCCTTTGGAGAACGGGCCTGGCGTCCTCAGCCACGCCGGAAGTGAGACCCCTGTGGTAGTGCCCCTGGAAAAAATCAAGAGCCGCTCGTGAGGGGTTTGGTTGGTAGCTGTACACAGGAGGGATCTAATTGCGTGGAGCGCGTCAGGGAGGACTTCCTGCCATTGGGAAACTTGGAGCTTTCTGGACCTGAGGGTCAGTAGGACAGTCTTCCAGACCGTCGCGTTCTCCCTCTCCACCTGCCCGTTCCCCCTGGGGTTGTAACTGGTAGTCCTGCTCGAGGCGATGCCCTTGTCGAGCAGGTACTGACGCAGCTCGTCACTCATAAAGGACGCACCCCGGACGCTGTGCACGTAGCTGGGGAAACCGAACAGGGTGAAGACACTATGCAGGGCCCTAATGACTGTGTGGGAGGTCATATCAGGGCATGGAATGGCAAAAGGGAATCGGGAGAACTCGTCTATGATGTTGAGGAAATAAATGTTCTTGTTAGTGGAGGGAGTGGCCCTTTGAAATAGATCGCAAGGCGTTCAAAGGGTCTAGAAGCCTTGACCAGGTGGGCCCTGTCTGGTCTATAGAAGTGCGGTTTGCACTCCGCACAGATCGGGCAGTCCCTGGTGACCGCTTTTACCTCCTCGTTGGAGAAAGGCAGGTTTCGGGCTCTGATGTAGTGGGCGAGCTGGGTGACCCCTGGGTGGCAGAGGTCATCGTGGATGGCTTTTAGGCGGCTGATTTGCGCGCTGGCGCATGTCCCGCGGGATAGGGTATTGGAGGGCCCGTTGAGCTTCCCAGGTCGATATTTGATATCGTAATTGTAGGTGGAGAGTTCAATCCTCCACCGAAGAATTTTGTCATTTTTAATTTTGCCCCTTTGCGAGTTGTCGAACATGAAGGGGAACCGTTGGTCGGTAATGAGCGTGAACCTCCTACCTGCGAGGTAGTGCCTCCAGTGTCGGATAGCCTGCACGATGGCTTGTGCTTCCTTCTCGACTGAGGAGTGTCGGAGTTCTGAAGCGGATAGGGTACGGGCGAAAAATGCAACGGGCCGCCCTGCTTGGTTTAAAGTGGCTGCTAGCGCTACCTCTGAGGCGTCGCTCTCAACCTGAAAGGGAGTGGATTCATCCACCGCCCACATGGCTGCTTTGGCGATGTCCTCCTTGATGCAGCTGAAGGCCTGGCGCGCCTCAGCAGACAGGGGAAATAGTGTGGCCTTGAAGAGTGGGCGGACTTTGTCCGCAAATTGGGGGACCCACTGGGCGTAGTACGAAAAGAGGCCCAAGCACCTTTTGAGGGCCTTGGGGCCATGGGGCAGGGGGAGTTCTAAGAGGGGGCGCATACGGTCCGGGTCTGGGCCCAGGACTCCGTTCTCCACGACGTAGCCGAGGATGGCTAGTCTGTTTGTGCGGAACACGCATTTCTCCTTGTTATATGTAAGGTTTAATTTTTGGACCGCCTGGAGAAAACGGTGGAGGTTGGCGTCGTGGTCCTGCTGGTCATAGCCGCAGATGGTAACATTGTCCAGATACGGAAACGTGGCCCGCAGCCCGAACTGGTCTACCATTCGGTCCATTGCTCATTGGAACACCGAAACCCCGTTAGTGACGCCGAAGGGAACCCGGAGGAAATGGAAGAGGCGGCCATCGGCCTCGAACGCCGTGTAGTGACGGTCCTCCGGGCGGATTGGGAGCTGGTGGTATGCAGACTTCAGATCCAGCGTGGAAAATACCTGATATTGGGCGATCTGGTATACCATGTCTGCGATTCTGGGGAGGGGATACGCGTCTAGGAACGTAAAGCGATTGATGGTCTGGCTATAATCGACGACCATGTGGAATTTTTCCCCGGTCTTGACGACCACCACCTGAGCTCTCCAGGGACTGTTACTGGCCTCTATGATCCCCTCACTGAGCAGCCTTCTGACCTCCGTTCTGATAAATACCCTATCCTGTAGGCTGTACCGCCTGCTGCGGGTGGCTACCAGTTTGCAATCTGGGGTGAGGTTGGCGAAATGAGATGGGGGGCGATGCGCAGCGAGGCGAGGCTGCAGATAGTGAGTGGGGACAGGGGCCCGCCGAAGCTGAGGGTGAGACTCTTGAGATTACATTGGAAATCCAAGCCTAAGAGGAGTGGCGCGCAGAGGTCGGGCAAGACATACAGTTTAAATTTGGAATAGCTAGCGCCTCGAATCGTTAGCGTTGCTGTAGTGCGGCCTTGGATTTGCATGGAATGGGAGCCCGAAGCGAGGGCGATAGTTTGGTTGACGGGATAAATAGGGAGGGAACAGCGTCTTACCAGCTCTGGGTGTGTGAAGCTCTCTGTGCTCCCAGAGTCGAAGAGGCACGACGTGTTGTACCCGTTGATCTGGACCTCCGTCATCGAATTTCTCAGATGCTTGGGGCGAGATTGGTCGAGGGTGACCGTGTTGAGTTGCGGGCCGCGTGGTGGGTGCCCGGGGGAGTCGAATTCTTCCGATCGGGCGTCCTGTCGAGTAGATGCCGCTGCGTTCTGGCGAGTTTGATGCAGGAACACTGCGCTGAGTTGCGGGCCATGTGATGACTGCCCGGGGAGGTCGTACTCCTCCGATGAGCTGTTTGAGTCTGGGGATGTAGCTAGGGCCCGTGGATCGCACGTGGAGGGTGGTGATGACGATGGCGTCCAAGATGGCGGCCCCCATGAATTGCAAGTGGCCGGCCGCATGGTGGAGGTTTGCCAAGATGGCGGCCCCCATGGATCGCACGTGGTGGGAAGGGGCGGAGTCTGAGCGTAGGCCGCAGCGTTTCGGGCCCCGCGGGCCTGCTGGTGCTGGGGGGCGATGTTTTTGGACTGTTGGGGTGTTGAGGGCTGGGGCCCTTCTGCCGAGGCACACTTTAGCATAGTGGCCTTTCTTCCTGCAGCTGCTGCAGGTCGCGGATCGGGCTGAGCAGGGCTGCCGCGGGTGCTGGCTTTGTCCACAGAAGTGGCAGGCTGGAGCAGTTGAATAACTGGTTTGGGGAGCTGAATAGTGGCAGGCTGGAGCAGCTGAATAACTGGTTTGGCGAGCTGAGTAGCTGGCTGGGGGAGCTGAGTAATTAGCTGGAGCAGCTGGATAGTTTGAGTAGTTGACTGGGACAGTAGGGCGGCCGGCTGTGGCAGCGCGATAGCTGGGGGGCCTTGCGGCACAGGCTTGGGGGTCCTCAGGTCGGGGGCCCATGCGGGGTTAGCAGAGTCCGCGGGAAATTAGTTGAGGCTGCGGAGGGAAACTTCCATTGTGATAGCAGCCTCTACGGTAGTCTCTAAGCCCTGGGCCCCATTTTCTAATAGTCTCTGGCGTACATAGCTAGATCGAAGGCCCGCTACAAAAACATCCCGCACAGCAAGCTCCCTATGTTCGGCCGCGGTTACGGCCTGGTAATTGCAATCATTTGAGAGATTGTTCAACTCGCATGCAAATTCAGCTAAAGTTTCATAAGCCCGTTGTCGGCGAGTCATGAACACATGGCGGGCAAAGACCTTGTTTATGGGCCTAATATACATTTTGTCCAAAATCGCCAGCGCTGCGGTGTAGGAACCGGCTGGATTTAGTTGTGTAGAAATTCTGTGGCTGACCCTCGCGTGCAGTAGGCTGAGCTTTTGTTCCTCCGTAGTTTCAGCGGTGCTGATTTCGGCCAGGTAGGCCTTAAAATATTTCAGCCAGTGGCAGAAGGTTTCTTTCGCCTCTGCATCCTGCCTCTGCGTCCTTGTTTTAGAGCGGATTCCATGCTTTACTTCGGCAGCTTCTTAAGTGTATTACATTGATGGAACCATCAATTCAGTGAACACGTGTAGTTGGATCTGAACAGAGGCTTTAATACACTTACAACAGAGCCAGCCTATTCATCGTTGAACTCCAGATGAACTGGCAGGCTGGCTCTAAGGCACTGATCTTTATACATCGGTCCCAGGGGGAGGAGTCCTGGGCGGAGCCAAGGGAGGAGCCCAGTACAAACTCTCGCGTACTCCCAGAGCGACTCCCCCTGGTGGTCGGATAGTGCAACTGCACTTACAATGGTGGATAGTGAACATATATACACGGAGTTATATTGGCAACCATATACAGCATTGATCTTACAACGGGTAGATAACGAACATATATACATGGAGTGATATTGGCAACTATATATAGTGTGAATCACATTCACCACACTCACCTCTGCCAGAATTAAGTTGTTAGTAGGGTGAAGGCCCGTGGGTGACCCTCCCGCCATCCCTGCCAATTGAGGTCTTTAAGTGCCAATTAATGACCACTTAAAGACCTCAACTCGCCATTGCTGGTATTAACCCAGCAACAGACGGGGCTGTCGCCAGCTGGCACACACAACAGCTACAGCTGGGTGAGGCAGGGAGTGGGGTGGAGTTGAGGGGGCAGGCCAAATTCTTTGATCTAAGGCACTCAGTGCCTGCTCAGGGGACTTGAAATCGGGGGGAACGGTGGGACACGGAGAGGTGCCCCTCACCCTGCAACCTGCAACCTGGAAATTCACACTCCCCACCCTTTCCCTCTTGGATTGTACCGCTCTCTGAATCTGGGACTCGGCTGACTCTGTTCAGCAGCAGCCACGGCCTCCCCAGTGACGCTACTGAGCGCAAGAAGAAGGCAGCGACTCTCGGTTTGGCGAGATTTCAGCCCCGACTTATTGATTCCAGGGTAAGACCAACCACTGGCCTAACCACTGCCTGATTGGCTTGTGGATCGGTGGGCCTTCTCAAAACGAGGCTGCATTGATCGCTAATCAGGTCTCCAGCAGGAGGGCAAGACTCTCAACACTTCAATAAGATTCTGCCCCTTACTTCTAAAAGTGCATCATTGGCTGTAAATCCCTTTGAGGTGGCCATAGCCTATGAAAGGCTCTAAGTGCAAGTTTGTTCTTCTTTTCCAATATGTTTTAATCCCTCTTGAAATTGTTCCATTTAATACTAACAAAATAATTCCATAAAATAATACATCACACATTCTTCCTTGCAAGAGGAATTGAGCACAGGAGCAAGGGTGTTTTACTGGGCGGTACGGTAACACAGTGGTTAGCACAGTTGCTTCACAGCTCCAGGGTCCCAGGTTTGATTCCTAGCTTGGGTCACTGTCTGTGCGGAGTCTGCACGTTCTCCCCTTGTCTGCGTGGGTTTCCTCCGGGTGCTCCGGTTTCCTCCCACAGTCCAAAGATGCGCAGGTTAGATGGATTGGCCATTGCTAAAATTGCCCCTTCGTGTCCAAAGGTGTGCAGGTTAGGTGAGGTTGAAGTGATAGTACGGGGGAGTGGGTCGAGGTAGCCTGCTCTGCGGTGCAGAGCCGATGAGCCAAATGGCCGTCTACACTGTCGGGATCCTATGTAGAATTCCACCTTAAACTTAAACATGTCAAGAGTACTCCTAGTGCAAAGAAAATCCACATGTTTTTTTTTTCTTTTTTTGTTATAAATTTAGAGTACCCAATTATTTTTTCTAATCAAGGGGCAATTTAGCGTTGACAATCCACCTATCCTGCACATCTTTTGGGTTGTTGGGGCTGTCATAATATACACACAAGTATATGATGAAAAATGAAAATGAAAAATGAAAATCGCTTTATTGTCACGAGTAGGCTTCAATGAAGTTACTGTGAAAAGCCCCTAGTCGCCACATTCCGGCACCTGTTTGGGGAGGCTCGTATGGGAATCGAACCGTGCTGCTGGCCTGCTTGGTCTTCTTTAAAAGCCAGCGATTTAGCCCAGTGAGCTAAACCAGCTGATGGTGCATAGACAGACACTGACTGACACACTGAAAGACCAATCAACACACAGAACACAGCAGCCAATCACCAGACAGGACACGGCCACGAGAAAGCCAGAGGGCAATAGTTTTCCCGCTCTCTCGGGATGCAGCCTCTGAGACAGCCAGAGCCCGTGATCAGCAACACGAACATCTACCATGTGCTAGCGGTATAGTCTGGTCAGGTTAGCCTCAGCTCTCCAGTCAACCTAACATAGTGCCAACCCACAGTGCAAGTATGTTTAACAGCTCATAGTTAAATAAAATAGAGTTGTACTTCTACAAGTGTTGGTAGCCTGTCTCTCTCACAGTTCTGGTAAACGCAGCCCTCGCAGACCCAACACACCATGGTACCAGTACGTGATGGTAGAGTTTGATGGACCTACCCTGAGATAATCTGCCTTCAACCAGCGATCAGCCATCCGGTAGTATGGACAGCGTCCGCCCTCCCCCGCTGCTCCGAGTAGTAAGGGTGTGGAATGCCCTGCCTGCAACAGTAGTGGACTCGCCAACACTAAACGCACTCAAATGGTCATTGGATAGGCATATGGACGATAAGGGAATAGTGTAGAGGGACTTTAGAAGGGTTTCACAGGATGGTGCAGCATCGTGGGCCGAAGGGCCTGTACTGCGCTGTAATGTTCTATGTTCTATGTTCTATGCTCCGCATCACCGGCAACCTCGGTGCCAACTGGAAGATTTTTAAACAGAGGCTTCAACTGTACCTCGAAGCCACCAACCTGGAAGCTGCCTCAGATGCCAGAAAGATTGCTCTCTTTCTTTCCATGGCCAGGGACCACGCCATCCACATTTTTATCTCCCTCACATTCGCTGAAGGTAAGGACAAGTCCAAGTTCAAAACAGTCCTGCTCAAATTCGACAGCCACTGTGACATCGAAGTCAACAAAAGTTTTGAACGTTACGTCTTTCAACAGCGTCTGCAGGGTAAGGATGAACCTTTTCAATCTTTCCTAACCCATCTTCGCATCCTCGCGCAATCCTGCAATTACCGCTCCACCTCCGATTCAATGATCCGCGGCCAGATCATTTTCGGTATGCACTCGGATCCCCTACGCCAGCAGCTCCTCAAAGTGAAACAGCTCACCCTCGCTATAGCCATCGAGACCTGCGTTCTGCATGAGCACGCCACTAACCGATACTCGCACATTCAAGCGGCAGAGACGGCGTGGCAAGGCCCCCACGATGCGGAGAGGGTGCAGGCCGTAAAACAGCTCGAGGGCCTGAGCCTGGATGAGGGCAGCCATTTTGCGCGCTTTTCCCGGGTTCCCGCGCATGTGCTCAACGACCGAGGGGACGGCGAGGCCGAAGACCGAACTGCGCAGGCATGCACTATGTACGACCGCACCGCGCATGCGCAGTGGCGCACTGAGCGTTCTGATGTCACGACGTGCAACAACTGTGGCTCCTCCCACTTAAAGCGGCAATGTCCCGCGAAATCTCGACGCTGTCTCCAGTATGACAAGCTTGGCCACTACGCAGTCCTGTGCAGGTCTGCTCAAACACCTATCTCCCGTCGCTCCCAGCAGCAGCGCAGGAACGTCCGGACCGTACAACAACCGGTCATAGATTCTGACTCCGACATGATTCCAGACCCTAACACCGAGGATCTCAAATCCCCATTCCGGGTGGGCATTATCACCATGCACACAGTGCTTCAAAAGAAAAAGGCCAAGCCCTTCCCAGTGATGAGCATTGATCTGGACGATGAGTGGTGTGCCACCCTTACGGTCAACAAATCTCGCATCCAATTCAGGCTGGACAGCGGCGCTTCAGCCAACCTCATTGCGCGTTAAGCCGACCATCCTTCCATCCGCCTGCCAGCATCTCGACTACAATGGCAATGCCATTGCTGCCAGTGGCTTATGCCAGCTTGTGGTGTCGCACCATTCCTTAAAGGCCACCCTGCCCTTCGAGATTGTAAGGTCTACCAAAGCTTCCCTGCTCGGTGCTCAGGCATGCAAGATCCTAAACCTCGTCCAACCATGCATCGCATGACGCCGACTTTCAGGCACAACTGAAGAACACGATACCACAGAGCCTTCGAGGGCATGGGCACACTACCATACACGTACAAAATTATTTTAAAACCAAATGCCACCCCTGTGGTTCATGCACCCCGCCGGGTGCCGGCGCCCTTCAAGGACCACCTCAAGCAGCAGCTGCAGGGCCTCCAGGACCAGGGCGTCATATCTAAAGTAACGGAACCAACCGACTGGGTCAGCTCCATGGTGTGTGTTAAGAAACCATCAGGGGAACTACGCATTTGCATCGACCCCAAAGATCTGAACCGTAACATCATGAGGGAACACTATCCTATCCCAAAGCGCGAAGAACTCACCTGCGAGATGGCCGCGCCAAATTTTTCACAAAGCTGGACGCCTCCAAGGGGTTCTGGCAGATACAACTTGACGCATTCAGTCGGAAGCTCTGCACCTTTAACACCCTATTTGGCCGGTATTGTTACACCCGGATGCCATTTGGCATCATCTCAGCCTCTGAGGTGTTCCACCGAATAATGAAGCAAATGATGGAAGGCATCGAAGGGGTGTGGGTATACGTAGATGACATCATTGTCTGGTCTACCACCCCGCAGGAACACATTGACCGCCTCCAACGCGTCTTCCGGAGAATCCATGAGCATGGCCTCCGCCTCAACAGGGCCAAATGCTCCTTTGGTCAAACAGAAATTAAATTCCTCGGCGACCACATTTCACAGTTTGGTGTGCAGCCGGATGCTGACAAGGGGTCGGCCATCAATGCCATGAAGACACCGGAGGACAAAAAGGCGGTCCTCCGCTTCCTGGGAATGGTCAACTTCCTGGGGAAGTTTATTCCCAACCTCGCATCTCACACCACGGCTCTCCGCAATCTTGTGAAGAAAACCACCGAATTCCAATGGGTCCCCGCCCACAAGCAAGAGTGGTGTGAACTCAGGGCGAAACTCACCAAGGCCCCGGTACTGGCATTCTTCCACCCTGCCAAGGAAATTAAGATCTCCACTGATGCGAGCCAGTCCAGCATTGGAGCAGTGCTCCTCCAACGCGACGACTCCTCCTCATGGGCTCCAGTCGTATACGCATCACGTGCAATGATGTCCACCGAGCAACGCTATGCGCAAATCGAAAAAGAGTTCCTGGGCCCCCTCACGGGAATTGTCAAATTTCATGACTACGTATATGGACTCCCCAAATTTATGGTCGAAACAGACCACAGGCCACTGGTCAATATTATACAGACGGACCTCAACGATATGACACCGCGCCTGCAGCGCATCCTCCTTAAGCTCAGGCGGTACGACTTCAAACTGGTCTACACCCCGGGTAAGGATCTCATCGTCGCCGATGCACTCTCCCGATCCGTAACTACGCCCTGCGAACCGTCGGGCTTCGTGTGCCAAATTGATGTTCATGTTGAGTTCTGCGCATCTAACTTGCCCGCCACGGACGAACGACTCATCCACATTCGTCGTGAAACAGCCAAGGATCCTTTGCTCCAACGCGTCATGCACCATCTTACAGACGGGATGGCTCAAGGGCCAATGTCCGCAATTCTACAACATCAAAGATGACCTGGCGGTGGTAGATGGAATTCTGTTAAAGTTGGACAGGATCGTCATTCCGCACAGCATGCGGGAGCTCGTCCTTGAGCAGCTCCATGAGGGTCACCTGGGGGTGGAAAAGTGCCGACCGCGGGCCCATGAGGCAGTGTACTGACCTGGCATCAACCAGGACATTGCCAATGCCGTTCTTAACTGCCCGACATGCCAATGGTTCCAGCCAGCTCAGCCAAAAGAGACCTTGTAGCCACATGAACTGGTGTCATCCTCATGGACCAAGGTTGGCATTGATCTTTTCCATGCACTAGGCCGGGACTATATCCTCATTGTGGATTACTTCTCTAACTACCCAGAGGTAGTTAGGCTGCATGACCTCACATCGACAGTGGTCATCCGTGCGTGCAAGGAGACATTTGCTCGCCATGGCATTCCACTCATGGTCATGTCCGATAATGGCCCGAGTTTTGCAAGTCAGGAGTGGTCCAACTTTGCCCAGCGGTATAATTTCACGCACGTTACCTCAAGTCCCCACTACCCCCAGTCGAATGGCAAAACTAAAAAGGGGGTGCACATTGTCAAACGACTCCTGTGCAAAACGGCTGATGCGGGATCCGACTTTTATCTCGCGCTACTTGCCTACAGGTCAACTCCTTTGTCCACTGGCCTGTCCCCGGCCCAATTGTTAATGAACCGCACATTAAGGACGACGGTGCCTGCAATACACATCCCGGACCTGGACAACTTTCCGGTCCTGCGAAGAATGCAACTGTCTCGGGCCCAGCACAAGTCGGCGTATGACACCCACGCCACAGATCTCCCTGCTCTCGCCCCTGATGACCAGGTTCGGGTTCAGCTTCCTGAAGGTGGCTGGTCTGCCGCCGCTGTGGTAATCAAGCAAGTGGCCCCCAGGTCGTTTCTGGTTCGTATGCAGGATGGCTCTTTTCTTCACCGTAATAAGCGGGCTCTGCGGCTGCTTCCACGCTCGCTGCCAGATCGTGATGCCCTGCCTCGCCCTCAGGACAGGCCCTTCCAAGAGCTCGCAGATCTACCTCTTCTGTTGCCACCCTCTGCGACTGACACAGTCCCGCCATGTTCCGGAGCAGGTGGCCCCCGACCCACCCTTGAGGCAGTCAACCACAATTCATCGCCCACCACAGAGACTGAATTTATGAACTGCCTGAATTTATGAATTGACTAAATTCATGGACTGATTGTTTCGTTACCCTGGTTCTTCGTTCGCTCGTTTGTACATACTGTTATTTATATCCTGTGTTTTGTTACATACAATCTATCTGCGCTAGACACCTTCCTGTATAAATATGTTAGAATTTTTGTATATAGTCATGTAAATATGCTCTCCACATAGTCAGGCACATTCACATACCACACTATTTATTGCCACGTACACATACTTTTTTCAAAAAGGGGGAGATGTCATAATATACACACAAGTATATGATGGTGCATAGACAGACACTGACTGACACAATGAAAGACCAATCGACACACAGAACACAGCAGCCAATCACCAGACAGGACATGGCCACTATAAAGCCAGAGGGCACTAGTTTTCCCGCTCTCTCGGGATGCAGCCTCTGAGACAGCCAGAGCCCGTGATCAGCAACACGAACATCTACCATGTGCCAGCAGTATAGTCTGGTCAGGTTAGCCTCAGGTCTCCAGTCAACCTAACATAGTGTCAACCCACAGTGCAAGTATGTTTAACAGCTCATAGTTAAATAAAATAGAGTTGTACTTCTCCAAGTGTTGGTAGCCTGTCTCTCTCACTGCTCTTGGAAACGCAGTCCTCGCAGACCCAGCATACTCAACACATCAGGGGCGAAACCCACGCAGACACGGGGAGAATGTGCAAACTCCACACGGACATTGACCCAGGGCCGGGATTCGAACCCGGGTCCTCAGCGCCATAGGCAACAGTGCTAACCACTGTGCCACCACGCTGCCCCTTCGAAAATCCACATTTTATCGGGATGAAGGGCAGAAGGAATTATTTTTTTTGACTGGGTGTTTCTTTCAGATAATTCGCCCCCATATAACGGTCTGCAGTGTAAGATAAGGAGAAGGAGGTGCACATATATAACGCCTTTTCTGACTACAGGATGACCCACAGTACTTTACAGTTAATTAAGCACTTTTGAGGTTCAGACACTGTTATAATGCAGGAAACCCAGCAGCCAAATTGCACACAGCACGTTCGCACAGACAGCAGTGTAATAAATAATCAGATCATCTCTGTTTAGTGATGTTAGCTGAGCCCCTGGAACCATAACTGTCTGACCGCAAGATGGTTGAGCGTGCTGCCACTGAATCCAGGCTAACATCCGTTCCGTGGCAGAGAGGAGAGGAATAAAACAACCTTGATTAAATCTCTGTATGATGATTTGTCGAACGCTGTGGCAATGTGATATCACATTGTTAAAATATTTCTTAAAAGCGAATCGTCTGAGATGCAGAAAAGGTCTCCAGTTTCCAGCACCAGCCCCAAACTGTGCTATAGATAAACAATTTTGTAAAATTATTTGTAATA
The DNA here is from genome assembly GCF_902713615.1 of Scyliorhinus canicula. NCBI lineage: Eukaryota > Metazoa > Chordata > Chondrichthyes > Carcharhiniformes > Scyliorhinidae > Scyliorhinus > Scyliorhinus canicula. Next base: position 194,250,885 of record NC_052146.1, on the reverse strand, counting down.
ATAAAAGCACAAGGAGGTTTTAGGAGGGCCAAGCTATGCCGCGTCACCACCTTTCGGAATGTTAGCAGCAGGGAGATCTGCCACCTCCGTTATGTTCTGCTGCAGTATTTGCATCAAACGACAGGCCGCAGCAGGAAGTGGTGTTAATCTCTGAACCTGCAGAGCGTCACCTGACAGCAAGATAGGAGGAAGCTGCTGTGAACAGGTTCGTCTAGAATGCTTTGCCGTGTGGCTCAGCTTTTACAATGTAGAGCCTGTTGTGGGAATTAGATCTAGCAATTAGAGCAGGCGCACGCCTTCTCAATACTGTAGCTTCAGTGATGGGACAAGCCTCCGATAAGTAAGGCTTAAAGACCAACGGGTGTTACAGATGACTGCCAACAGTATGTTTGCTAGAGTGGCACTCGATTTCCTTTTGGGTTAAATATGACTATAGACGCCTCTACTTCCTGTCAAATGCTTAAAAAGCTGCGTACACTATCGGGTGATCGATATTAAGTGTCTCGGTTTGACATATTTTAATTCGTACATTTAATTTTAATGAGAACACAAATCTATAATTAATGCAAACTGAGGAGCCCAGGCTGATCTCCCCATGTCTTTAAAAATAAGGATTTTTTTTTTGGACATATTGATCCAAGTTAACTTTGTGCTGTATTGTAAACCTGCTGTTCACTTGGATGTTGGAAAGATGATGGTTTGTTGCAGATGAGACCCACGTTGTATTGTAATAAAATCAGAAAATGTTGGATAAATTCAGCAGGTCTGGCAGCATCCGGGGAGAGAGAAACAGAGTTGACATTTCCAGTACATTGACCCTTCTGCAGAACTGTAGAGGGATAGAAATGTGATGATTTAGGGTGGCATGGTGACGCAGTGGTTAGCACAGTTGCCTACGGCACTGAGGACCCGGATTCAATCCCGGCCCTGGGTCACTGCCCGTGTGGAGTTTCACATTCTCCCCATGTCCGCGTGGGTTTCACCCCCACAACCCAAAAAGATATGCATGGTAGGTGGAGTGGCCACGCTAAATTGCCCCTTATTTGGAAAAAAAATAATTAGGTATTCTAAATTTTAAAAAAATGTGATGATTTATATACTTGCGGTGCGGGGGAGGGGGTGCAGAATGGAAATTCAGTGATAGGCCGGAGCTAAGGAGAGATTGGCAAAGATGTCGTGGACGTGGGACAAAGGGGTTGTTAATGGTGCCATGAGGGACTGAAAAGTGTTAATAGTGGCAAAGGTAGGATAGCAGAATGTGTTAATGGGAGAACGGAGGTCAATGCTCGGGGTGGGGGGGGCAACACTGAGGAACAAATAACAGTGGCCATGTTGGGCGAGGGAGGTGGGTTGGTAGAGTTGGGGAAGCAGGACTGGGCATTCAAACGCATTTCCTGTGATATCCGTGTTACTGCCACACGGATTAGTAAAGGAAATCAATTTGTTTCTCTTTGAAACAAAAATATTTCCAATTACATTTGTAGATTACCTGTGGGTTTTTATTGCAAGTTTGTAATAAGGGCTGGAATTCTCCGACCGTTGGGAATCCCATTTCCCGCCTGTGGGTTTCCCGGTGGCAATGGGTGGCTTCAATGGGAAGTGGCGGAAGAGAGAATCCCGCCGCCAATGAACAGTGCCGGATTACTGGAGAATCTAGCCCAAGGTACCGTAGGTTCAATCATCCCGACACAAATGTCAATTTGTGTAATTAAGCAATGCTTTGCCTTTAACATATGCTTAGTAACATTTTTGCATTAGAAAGCTTAACAACACTAAAAAACACTGAGACTGGCTCCAGGAGGTCACTCGAGAGGGTCTCCTGATCACCCTATGCAACTTCAGTAGATGGCCAACAAATTGGGTACGAAGGATGTTTTGCTAAAATGGGCAGCACGGCAGCACAGTGGTTAGCACTGTTGCTTCACAGCTCCAGGGTCCCAGGTTTGATTCCCGGCTTGGGTCACTGTCTGTGCGGAATCTGCACGTTCTCCCCGTGTCTGCGTGAGTTTCCTCCGGGTGCTCCTGTTTCTTCCCACAGTCCAAAAAGGTTAGGTGGGATTACTGGGTTACGGGGATAGGGTGGAGGCGTGGGCTTAAGTACGGTGCTCTTTCCAAGAGCCGGTGCAGACTCGATGGCCCGAATGGCCTCCTTCTGCACTGTAAATTCTATGATTCTACGACTGGTAGCAGGGTTATGTGGAGAGACTGGGAAATTTGGGAATGTTATCCATTGAACGGTGAAGAGGAGATTTAATAGAGATGTTCAAAATGGTGAATAGCTTTGTTAAATGGGTTAGTACTGGCAGGGGGACCGAGTAACTCAAGAACGCAAATTTAAGTTTGCCAGAAGGAAAATTAACCTTTATTTTTGCGTGCAGTTATTATGATGTAAATGCACTGTCTGAAAGTGTGGGGGATTTTATAGTGACTTCCAAAAGAGAAATGGAAATTATGTTAAAAAGGTAAGGTTTACAGAACTCTCGAAGTGCAGGAATGACGGACTAATTGGATAGCTTGTTCAAAGAGCTAGAACAAGTATGTTGGGCCAACCAGCCAACGTCGGTGCTGTTATTTTACATGGCCGGGTTTTACAGCCCCTTCGCTGGTGACATCTTCCAGTCCCGCTGACATCAGTGGAACTTTGAACGACTCGCTGCATTCTCTGGCCCCACCCTCACCACAACAGGGCCGTAAAGCACCACCCTATGATGAAGCGCCACTGACAGGTCAACCAGAATTTTGGCCGATCAAGCCATGGTGATGTGGTGATTGTCCCTTTAAGGGCAACACAGCAGAGTATGGGTCACCTGGCCTGGGTGACCAATCGGGACTCAGACCGGGGAATCACCCCAGGGGGAGTTCTCTTCGGCAGGAGGCATTCCAGAACTAGCTGCTCTCGTAGGTCCTTGTAAATAAATCCTTGGTTATTCACAAATGAATTCTCAAAGTGTATCATTACAGGGACCAACTTGGAGGGTCCTGTACCCACCAACTGAAAAATCTAGGTGTATATGCTCATGCTTCCTGTCATATGAAAATGACTTTAAACCAATTGCAAAGTGAATGTTTTTCAATGGAGCAGACAAGTATCAGCTATGACTCATTGGGTAACGTTCTCACTTTTGAGTTGTGACGTTGTGGGTTCAAACCTCCTTTTAGAGATTTGAGTCTGTAATCCGAGTCAACACTTCAGTGCAGTGGTGAAGAATAGTTTCAAAGTGAAATACAGTTTTCACGAAGGGCCTTGATCCAGTGAAGGGACAACATGTGGAGACTCTCCAGTGACTGGTTCTGCAATCTGTTTACAACCACCTTATAGAGGGGGCACAGCAGTTTATTCTTGAGTTGAACCTGTAATTACAGCACTTCATATCCACGTTCAACCTTCATCGTCAGATGACTGGTTGTGTGTATCACCGCCATCTCTGAAAGCTTCCCCGAAAAACTGCTGGAAGAAACATAATTTGTATTTTCTAAAATCCAAGGCCTTGTATCAACGGCTCCAAGCTCTTTGATGTTAATGTAAAAACCGTAAGAACTAGTGAATCTCTTTTTAAAATTCAATCTTGGATTGTTGGCATCCCTAATTCCCTTCAAAAAGGTGATGGTAAGCCGCCTTCTTGAACCGCTGCTGCTCATGTGGTGTAGGTATACCCACAGTGCTGTTAGGGAGGGAGTTCCAGGACTTCTCCCAGTGACGGTGAAGGAACTGTGCTATATGCCCTGGGCAGGAGGAGTGTGACTTTGAGGTGATGTGTTTTCATGTATTTGCTTGCAATTGCCTGGTTAGGTCATGGGTTTGGGTGATGCTGTTGCAGGAGCCATGCCGAGTTGCTATAGCGGTCCGCACTGCTGCCACTGTGTGCCGCTGGTAGAGGGAGTGAATGTTTAAGGTGGTGGACAGGGTGCCATTCAAGTTACCCGAGGTGGTATAAAATTTCTTGAATTTTGTTGGAGCCGCACTCATCTCGGAGAAGTGAAGATTATTCCATCATCCTCCTGACCTATACCCCTTAGGGGTTGTGAAGAGGCTCTGGGATGTCGGCAGGTCAGCCACAGAACTCCCAGCTTCCAAGGCATTTGTGCAACTGGGGCAACTTCCTGGAAGGAAGTTGGCTGAGCATCAAGCAAAGTGGTACGAGGCACTGTTTAATTCAGAATGTGGCTCGATTATGTTGTAGGTGTGGGGGAACCATTGTGCTGCTCGATCGGTGTTGAATTTGTTCTGTTAGCAGAATGTAATATTAGTAAATTAATATTTCATGCGTATTTGGAATTTGCTTTTTGTAGCGTGCATTAATATGATCTTCCTTTCTCTGTAAATATCCAGGTCTCATTACGCAGACAGCTGGTAACAGAGAAATTGAATGAGTGGGCGCTGTTCAACGAGAAGAACAAGGAGCTGTGCGAGTGGCTGACTCTAATGGAGAGCAAAGTATCACAGAACGGAGACATCAGCATTGAGGAGATGATTGAGAAATTGAAGAAGGTAAATCCTGAGACTTACCCAAAATGCTTTTGGAACAGTTACGAAACCCTGTTAATTTTGACGCACATCTCCCTTGTCAGTGTAGAGATGTGAGCGCCATGTTTCCCATCTGCCCTTCAATAGTTCAGAATTTATTTTTAACGCCAAAAACAAACTGACTGCGTTATCCCGGCTCTGGGTCACTGTCCGTGTGGAGTTTGCATGTTCTCCCCGTGTCTGCGTGGATCTCACCCCAACAACCCAAAGATGTGTAGGGTAGGTGGATTGGCCACGCTAAATTGCCCTTTAATTGGAAAAAAAAAGAATTGGGTACTCTAAATTGATTTTTAAAAAAATAAATGAATACATTTTTAAAAAGAAGCGCAGGTTTGGAGGTCTTGGTGAATGGGAGGTCCGAAGGACCCAAGCCCCTCCCCACTTGCCCAACACCAACCCATGCAGTGAATGCTGCCAAACGCCTCAGATCATGTGGCCCTCCACCTGCTGTGGGTCAAGTACCAGAGGTGGTGGAGTAGCTTAAGGACCTCAATAGGGACAAGAGCTGGCAGATTAACTGATGCTCCTTGTGCCCCATAACATTTCCAACAGATCAGGTTTTGGGAGGCAGGAAGGCGCCTGCTTAATGTCTCGTGCTTCCCTTGCCTTCAGATGTTTCCAGGGAGAATAAGATCCAGCCCCATGACATTTAGTGTTTTTGTGCACAGAACATGGATGCACTCTGCACAGTGAGAGGCTGGTGAACTCTATGGCATCCCGAGGTTGTTCTAGCTGATTCTACGAGGGGTCATTTTCATCCACGCCCCCCAGTATTGACCTGGTGGACGGAGTCGCCAGCCTCTTCTAGATCCAATTTGCATTTTATACAGTTGAAGGCAGCGGAGTATATTCTACAAAGGACACGCAATCTCGCTGCCAGCTTACCTCTCTGGCGTCAATGCTGAAAATGTCCCTCTTCCGAGCTGTTCTCGGCAAAAGATGCATGTGAATTGTGTGTGGGACAAGACTACCTCACAAAAACAGGAGCAACTTGGCGGATGTGGGGTGTCGTCCTTTAGCCAGTCAAACATGTAGATTCAACCCAACTGGTTGCCAATTGAATGAATTTCCTCTCCAACTATCCGAATGGTCGTTGGCAGTAGAGTGCAAATCGCTTAACCCGGTCTGTCCCACATTGTCCACAGGACTATCAGGAGGAAATCACAGCAGCAAGAGAGAACAAGATGCAGTTGCAGCAGATGGGCCAGAGACTGATCCGGGCAAGTCATGAGAGCAAAGCGTCCGAGATAGAATACAAACTGGGCAAGGTCGACGATCGCTGGCAGCATCTGCTGGACCTGATTGGTGCCAGGTAAGTGATGTGCGCTACCTGTTAGACCTGTTTAGCATCAAGTAAATGACACATACAGCACCTATTAAATGCCCATTAACCCTTGTGAGATGCCATCTACATGGCAATGTTGCTGAATATTGAAGGTGCTTTTAAATTTGATGCCTTACTTTCTTGGCTGACTTCAATGAAAGACGTTAATGTGTCTACACATCTACTCCTTTCTGATTTTTCTGTTATTACGATCCCCAACCAGACAACAGCAGTGGCCCGGATACTAGACAGAAACCCTAATCTTTTATTTTAATATTGTAAGACTGTGAGGAAAGATACCTCACTTCAGAAATGATTTCACGAAGAAATAGGGATATGGTATTTTAAAACAAACTTATTACTGACACAGTATTAAAATATCTTTCACATCACATCAGAAAATAACTTACAATTACCCCTCAAACAATGCTAATCAATGCAGTGGCACAGTAACCTTTAACTGCTATCTTTATTCCCACTCAAAACAACAAGAAAACATCTCCGCTCTCAATCCACTGTTAAATACAGTTAGCCCTCAGGAATACCTGCTGTACAGAGATAAGCTTTGAGAAAGATAAATCTTTTGACACTGGCTGTATTTCTTCAAGTGGGTTTCCTCTGGGTGCACCTATTTCCTCCCACAAGTCCCAGAAGACGTGCTTGTTCGGTGAATTGGACATTCTGAATTCTCCCTCAGTGTACCCGAACAAGCGCCGGAGATTGGCGACTCAGGGATTTTCACAGTAACTTCATTGCAGTGTTAATGTAGGCCTACTTGTGACACAAATGAAGATTATTATTATTTTTAAAATGCTGTTTCAGCTTTCTTCGGCTCACCTTCAAATTACACTCTTCTGAACTGCTTGCAAAGAAACTGCTTATCCAACTACAGACATATATTTTAACTGAACTGAGATGCTCGACTTCTGCTCATATCCCCAGCTAACACTCATCCAAAACTCATTTATGCAAAATGCTTGATACCTTGGCACCTCCCAGTAATCACATCACCTTCTGGAGCTGAAATCTAATTAACTCCACAGGGAATCCCCATAAATCAAACAAAATTCCATCAGCCCAAGCTTTTTACAATACTTTGATTGCACCTCTGGTTCCAAAACTTAGTTGTCTTTCAAACGAGGATTTCTTTTAAAAACATGGCTGCAGCAGTCAAACACACTAATCCAGGCTTTTAACCCTTACTGCATCAAATGGGCAGCATGTGGTTAGCACTATTGCTTCACAGTGCTAGGGACCCAAGTTCGATTCCCGGCTTGGGTCACTGGCTGTGCGGAGTCTGCACGTTCTCCCCATTTGTGTGTGTGTTTCCTCCGGGTGCTCCAGTTTCCTCCCTCAGTGTACCCCAACAGGTGCAGGAGTGTGTCGACTAGGGGCTTTTCACAGTAACTTCATTGCAGTGTTAATGTAAGCCTACTTGTGACAATAAAGATTATTATTAAATACCTATAATACAATATATCTGAAATTCCTACATCCATCACACTTTATCTATAACTGAGGAAATCTCAATTAGTTTATTTTTTGGGTCGTCTCACAGTTGCAGGAGCTCAGAGCATCATAAAAGCGTGATGTGATCAGCACCAGTTCAATTGACTTGACTTATATTCTATTAGTGTCGAAGAAAAGGGTGATCCAACTACGGTGTTTAAATTGATAAAAATATTTGATCGATTCAATGCAAGGAAATTATTTTCTCTGGTTGGAGAATTCAGACCAAGAGAAAACCATGCTTTACGAAGGATATGAAGGCCTTAGAGAGGGTGCACAACAGATTGACTGGAACTGTAAGAGGGATGAAAGACTTCAGTTACACGCACGGAAAAACTTGAATTAATGTCCTCAGGACAGAGAAGATAAAGGTGTTTGATAGAGTAAATAAGGAGACATTGTTTCCACTGGCAACCAGAAGCCACTTATTTCTGGTGACTGGTAAAAGAACCAGAGTGGGGTGTTAAGCTCCAAAAGTAACTCTGCTATTAAGACTAGAAAGCAAATCTTGACTTCTTAAAATACAATTTATTCTGAGCAGTGATCATTTTTCTATCCACTCACCCAGTGCAACCTGCATTCCCTTATGTATACGGTGCAGTCTATTTAAACATTAAATGAAATCTATTAAACAATAAAACAATTAAAACACCAATTCTAACTCAAAATACTGGGGAACTTGACTCATTCCTAATACGGGGAAAGAAATCACACTGCAAGGTATAATCTAGATTTAAAATGCAATAAAAGGGAGCTGGAAGCAGATTCAACAGGAATGTTGAAAAGGAAATTGGGTAGATATTTGTGAAGAGGAAATGTTTTTAGGTCCACAGGGAATGAACCAATTGGTAGCGCCTTCAAAGAGCCAGCACAAGAACAATGGGCCAAATGGACTCCTTCCCTGCAGTAGCATACTGTGATTTTATCATTTAAAAATCAGAACCATGCCATCTAGGAGTGAAATCAGGAAGTACATCCATCACGCAAAGGAACAGCGGAATTAGAACTGGTTTCCATAAATGGTGGCAGATGCAGAGGGTCAAATCGAGCTTTAAAGACTGAGATTAATATAATGTTGTTGGTTAAGTGTATCAAGGGATTTGTTTTAAAGCAGGGTGTTGGAGTATAGTGTGTGTGCGTATGATGTCAGAGTGTAGTGTGTGTGTGTCAGAGTGTAGCGTGTATGCATGTGGTGTTGGAGTGTAGTGTGTGGTGTTGGAGTGTAGCATGTGTTCATGTCGGAGTGTAGCGTGTGTGCATGTGGTGTGTGTGTGTATGTTCGCTAACTTCAGTTTCCCGTTTCACACAATCAGCTAACGTTAATAGTACTATGCCCCCTTGCTGGGGCACAGTTCCATGGGTGCCACTAACCTCTGGTGCCTCTTCACAGGTGAGCTCAGGTAGCCCTACCTGCACACACGTTCACCTGAAGCGTACACACAGTTGTTTCCAGCAGGTCAAACTTAGTTAATGCCCCGCAGACTCGGGGATCTCCCTCCTCCCCAGTTTCTCACTGATTTAGCCGGCTGAGGTGAGCGGGGAGCCCATATTTGAATCCTGAGGTACTTCCATCGGGAGAAAGATTTGTAATACTGCTGCTCAAACTCTGTTTCCCACACACTCGATTGTGAGACAACCATAGAACTGAAGTGGGCCTTCAGGAATACCCAGTGGATAGCCAAGCCCTTACTTTTGGTATATCCTGGCAGCTCTACACTTGTGCTGGCTTTAGCCCATATGGTAGCATTCTCATCTTGGAATCAGAAGGTTGTCTGTTCAAATCCCAGTCCTGATGCTTATGCATCATAATTTAAGACAACATTCCCATGTTGATTTTATTACATTAGTTTTTCTCCTGTAACAAAACTTATGGGAATCTGATGCACAGATGCGACTATGGAGCCCCATATAGGCCATACCAGGTATTGGCAGCAGATTTCCTTCCCTAAACTATATCAAAAAAATGATACAGCTTTGTAGTCATACATAGAACATAGAACAGTACAGCACAGAACAGGCCCTTCGGCCCTCGATGTTGTGCCGAGCCATGATCACCCTACTCAAACCCACGTATCCACCCTATACCCGTAACCCAACAACCCCCCCCTTAACCTTACTTTTTAGGACACTACGGGCAATTTAGCGTGGCCAATCCACCTAACCCGCACATCTTTGGACTGTGGGAGGAAACCGGAGCACCCGGAGGAAACCCACGCTCACACGGGGAGGACGTGCAGACTCCGCACAGACAGTGACCCAGCCGGGAATCGAACCTGGGACCCTGGAGCCGTGAAGCATTTATGCTAACCACTATGCTACCGTGCTGCACTAATGGTCATGGTTACCAATTTCAGCTGAATCCAACAGCCTTTTTTAGAACGGGAAAGTAGTACCCTGGTTTTGATGATTTGAAGATTGCACATTGTGACTGACTCCTTTTTATTAAATAAAATGGCCACCGCATAGGGCAGCTATGCTGACAGAGATCTCCATTCATCGTGCTCGACCTGCTGGAGCTGAGCTCTGAGGAGATTTCATTGATGTTTCTTCTCACAAACCCATGAAAATCAAACGATAATCATCTGCTGTCCTGTAATCAAAGCAGCTGTTAGCTCCTTGGGCAGCTGCTCTTGCTGTTTGGTCAGCTCTGCTTGCAGGCTGTTACAAGGGACTGGGTGGTGCTCTACCCGTCTCTCTCTCCTCTGGAGTTTGGATGCCGAGCTCCTTTAATACCAGCTGCTAAACAACGTTTGCTGGCGTTGTTGTTGATACATATCTGTTCCAAGGCCCACTGCCCACGCCGGGCAGAATTTCCTGTTTTGAGCTGGAACCCCAATGTCTGGTTGAAATGCAGATCCCAACCCTGCACTGTGCTGGGAGCGGTCACCTGCTATTGATTTTGGCTGGTTTGACCAATGGTTGGTCATAGGGCAGGCTCGCTGTCTAATTAAAGGAACTAGAAGGCAAATTGGAGGCCCATCACGCAAGTGAAGGAGAGAGACACAACGCTTCTGTCTTGAAATTCCCTCTCAGCACTTACTAAACTATCTGATGTAGAAAATGGCTTCAGTTGTTGGATAACTGTAGATTCATAGACTTTTAGAGCACAGAAGGAGGCTAATCGGCCCATTATGCCCATGCCGGTCAACAAAGATCTGACTATACAAATCCCATTTTCTAGCGCTTGGCCCATAGCCTTGGAGGTTACAGCAGCGCAAGTGGAGAGGAAGTGGACAGGTAGGCGAGGGCAGGGAGAGAGGCACTCAAAGTGATCTCAGGGCCCCGATCCCTTGGTCTGCCAGTGGGAGCCTGTCTCCAGGTAGGTACCGCACTCCCAACGCCATGGGGGCAGCTGGAAAATTCTGATTAGTGCCCTTTATTAATTGGCCTTTTAATTACCGTTGCTTGTGGGAAGCTAACAATCTCGTGCCAATGTCTAGGGATGTGCAGGTTAGGCTAAGGGAGAATAGGGTGGGGTGGATAGGGAGTGGGCCTGGATAGAGTCTCTGGCAGGAAACCTATTAATTTCTATCCTAAACATGCTCAATGATTGAACTTCCACAGCCCTCAGGGGTAGAGAAGTCCAAAGATTCATCACCCTCTTGAGTGAAGAAATTCCTTCTTATTTCAGACTTAAATGGCCTATTCTTTATTTTGCAACTATATCCTCTGGTTCTAGACTCACCAGCCAGGGGCAACATCCTCTCTATATCCACCCTGTCACACACTAAGAACTTCAGTGAGATCACCTGTTATTCTTTGAAACCCTGGAAAATGCAGGCCCAGCTTCCTCAATCTCTCCTCCTAAGACAATCCTGGTGTCTCACGGATCAGTCGGGTGAACCTCTGTTGCAAACATATGGCAAGCATATCTTTTCTTTGATAAGGAGACCAAAGCTGTGCACAATCTTTCAACCTGTTCTGCCATTCAACCATATGTACATTGTAACTTTATCTACCTTTAAATTCCTACAAAAGTCTTTCATAAATCAAACTCGTGACGTTTTCAAATGGCTCCCAGCCGCCTCAAACAGCTTTTTTAGTGGAAATGTCACCTTTCACAACCTTGTGATGTCTCAAAGGGCTTTACAGCCAATTAAATTCTTTTAATGTGTAGTTACTGCTGTAAATTGGGGGCAACAATTATTTGTCCATCGCTCATTGCCATGAGGGCATTGAGTTAATTGTGTTGTGTAAGGTTGCATTCACACATATGTCCAACTGCATAGGATGCCAGGTTCCCCCCTCTGACGGGCATTAGCGACCCAGTTGGCTGTTTCCATCAATCCAACGGTTTGTCATGGTCACCTTTTTCTGCTGTCAGCCCACGCATTTTATTTATTGAATTCATATCCATACCTTGCCCTACTGAGATTTGACCTCATGACCTCTCTGAGATGGTCAACTAGTCCCAGAACCATTCGGGCTCTGCACCTTACCTTTTGTTGTATTAGGGAAGTGTAGCTTTATTTCTGGTCAAACTTCTGTTTTGTTTTGAGAGTAGCAGTTGGATAGTTAATAAAGAGTCAGATGCCGAGCTCAATGTTGAGCAAAGGATCTTGGCAGCAATATATTAAACAGCTCTGATTCATTTCCTATGTGTGTATGATGAATGAAGACAAAGACAGTATAGTACTTGAACTATGATTTTTTTTTTAAATGGTGCTTCGCAACAATAGCGCTCAAGGATTGAAAGCGCCCACTTCAGATGCCCAGTGTTAGCATCAGGCATTCTCAGGTGCGGTATACAGCAGGCAGAAGCCAGGGCAATGCATGCTTCAACAACACCCCTCCGCCCACGATTCAAAGGACCACCATCTTACTGTATATTTGTGACTACTTTAATTGCCTCTTGCATCGGAGTAAGAAAGATTTCCATTGGCACTACATCAGGGCCACTACAATTGGTGCCACATTGGAGCATGACCAATTGCCGCCAAATTAGTAGTTCTTCACAGATAGTGTGTGTCCAATCAGCATTCCTTTTTCAAAAGAACTTTGCAGGATAACACAGGAGCCTCTCATCAAGGCAATCTAGATTGGATTTGAACTTGCCACACCGTTGTGAAAGGCTAATATATAAACCACCTTACCCCTTAGAAAAACACTGACAACTTGTATTTTATGGTCACTTTAACATAGTGAAGTATGTCAAGGTGTTTTAAGGATCATTACCATACACATTTGAGACTGAACCACAAAAGGAGCTATTAGCAAAGGAAGGGTAAAGCTTTGTCAAAGGGGTGGAATTTAGGGAGAATCTTCTCCACTTGCCTGCCTGGATTTCCTCCGGGTGCTCCGGATTCCTCCCACTGTCCAAAGATATATGGAGCAGGTGAATTGCTCTTGATAAATTGCCCCTTACTATCCAGGAATGTACGGGTTAGATTATGGGGTTACGGGGATAGGGCGGGGTGGGTAGAGTGCTCGAAGGGTCGGTGCAGACACGATGGGTCAAATGGCCTGCTTCTGCACTGTAGGGATTCTATTATTCTAGCTCGGGAGAAATGGGAGATATAGAGAAATTTAGAGAGGGGATTGCAGTGAAGGTCAAGAGTTAAACATGGGTTCATAAGCTAGAGGAAAGACTCCCCAGTGACACCTCCCAAACACTCGCTTTCATTAATAAGCCAAGCACTCTGGTCTGTTATAATGCGGGCGGGCATGGCCTGGCATGGGTTTATTGAGATTGCATCAGTCAATCAGCTTGGTATCAAATGCTCAGCTCAATCACTGTGACCTGCTGATCCACTCCTCAGGAAGGAGAGCAGTTTGGTTGACATTTAGACAACGGGCACAGGTTGACCCCCTTCCTCCCCCCCTCCCTACCTGCCCACAGTGGAGGTGAAGAGGTTTAGGAGGGAACTCCAGACCTTTAGGATTGAGGTAACTGAAGGCAATGGTCGAGCAATGAAAATTGTGGATTTAAAAAAAAATGTTTATTTCATTTACGGGATGTGGGCATCGCTGGTTGGGCCAGCATTTAGTGCCCATCCCGAGTTGCCCTTAAGAAAGTGGTGGTGAGTTGCCTTCTTGAACAGCTGCAGTCCTTCAGGTGTAGGTACACCCATTGTGCTATTAAGGAGGGAGTTCTAGGATTTTGTCCCAGGAACAGCGATATATTTCCAAGTCAGGGTGGTGAGTGACTTGGATGGGAACTTCCAGTTGTGGGGTTCCCAGGTATCTGTTGTTTTTGTCCTTCTAAGTGGTAGTGGTCGTGGGTTTGGAAGGTTCTGTCTAAGGAACCTTGGTGAGTTACTGCAGTGCATCTTGTAGATGGTACACACAGCTGCCACTGTTCGTCAGTGGTGGAGGGTTTGAATGTTTGTGGAAGGAGCAGCAATCAAGCGGCTGCTTTGTCCTGGATGGTGTTGAGCTTCTTGAGTGCTGTTGGAGCTGCACTCGTGTCATAAAATTTACAGTGCAGAAGGAGGCCATTCGGCCCATCGAGTCTGCACCGGCTCTTGGAAAGAGCACCCTACCCAAGGTCAACACCTCCACCCTATCCCCATAACCCAGTAACCCCACCCAACACTAAGCGCAATTTTGGACACTAAGGGCAATCCCAGGCAAGTGGAGAGTAGTCCATTACTGTCCTGACTGCTTCCTTGTAGATGGTTGACAAGGTTTGGGGGTCAGGAGGTGAGTTACCCGCAGTAGGATTTCTAGCCTTTGACTTGTCCTGGTTGCCAGAGTATTAATGTGGCTAGTCCAGTTCAGTTCTGTTCAATGGTAAGCCCCCAGGATGCACAGGGAGTCAGAATCAGAAGCGCACAGAGATCTCGAGAGGCTTGTCAGCCAGGAGAAGGTTAGATAGATTAGGGGGGATGAGGCCACGAAATATTTGGAAACACGGACTAAGCTTTCAAAATCAAGGTATTGCTTGATCAGGAGCCAATATAGGTCAGCAAACACAAAGGTGATGGGGGAAGAGCTCGAGTTGCAATTTAGGAAACAGACAGCAGAGTTTTGGATGAGCTCACATTTGCGGAATATTGAAATAGTCAAATCTGGAGGGTAAACAGGCAGAGGAGGAGGGGGCTGCAGACTTAAGAACATAAGAAATAGGAACAGGCGTAGGCTATTCAGCCCTTCAAATTCGCTCCGCCGTTGAATGAGATCATGGCTGATCATCTACTTCAACAGCATTTTCCGATATTATCCCTGTATCCTTGATGTTTTTAGTAGAAACCTATCATTCTCAGTCTTGAAAAAACTCAATGGCTGAGTCTCCACAGCCCTCTGGGTTAGAGAATTCCAAAGATTCACCAGCCTCTCAGTGAAGAGGTTCCTCCTTATCTTGGTCCTAAATGGCCTATCCCTTCAGCTGGGACTGTGTCCCCAGCCAGGAGGAAACTTCCTTCCTGCATCTCGAGCCCTGTAAGATTTGAGATAACCTCTCATTCTTCAATACCCCAGAGAATAAAGGTCCAGAGTGTTTAGTCTTTCCCTAGTGATAAAGTGATCGCCTCACGGATAGGATGCTAGATGAACGAGAGAGGGAAGTGAAACTTCTGGAATCGTTTGAGAAGCAGCCGGACGGGGATGGGTACGATGGCGCCAAATGGAACTGATGAACCACGATAGCCCCAGCGGCCTCCCGTCGTCTGTGTCCATTGTGCGTGACAGCGTAGAAAACAAAGTACATATATCGCTGCTCAATATCCTGACTGACAGTCTTGGTACAAAACAGAAACAACATTCTGAAATCAAAAGTGATCCTGTGAAGTCGGTGAAAGCTTAGCAAATGTGCACGTCGTGGGGAATTTGAGCAGATTGGAATTCAGACCATGGCTTTGCTTCCGTTTGAATCTGACCCCTGGACAGGGTGCCCCCTTTTAGTGGGTTTCCGAAGCCTCGTCACTGAATCGCGCAAGAATTGGAATGAGGGACTTCTTTCCTTAAGCAACTAAAATAATGAGCTGTGTAGACAGGAAATTCCCTTGAACTGTCCTAATGCTGCGGGGTCCCTTTAGTCGATGGGAGCTGATCGTCCAGCTATTCCTCTTGGCTCCGATTCTAGCCACTTTGGGTCTCTTGCTGAGCTGTGGATTGTGGGAGCTCGAACAAAAGAGGGTTTGTTTGCAGTGAAATAAAATTGCTGGATTCCAAACAGGCTGAGCTAAGTTTGAGGAGCTGCTGCTGCAACCAAGCCTCGAGGGATTGTTTCTGCACTCCCTGATAATGTCTGGCCTAGCTCAGCAGCACATAAAAACGGATCAAGTCAACTTAACTCCTTTTGTCCCGGAACTTTCTGAGCGACGCTTCAAGTAGCCCTGCTCCCTGTGGGCCCCACATCCTTGTGACTGGATCGGGAGGCTGCAAACTGATTTATGTTTTGACTTAGCTGCTGCCTTTTAATAAGGAGGGGAGCCTGCAGGAGTTTTGCAGTTGCTGGTAAACGTATGTGAGGCAAACCGTGTGAACATGGGTTTGCTGCGTTTTTTTTAATCGTGTGAATGAAGCATTACTTTTCCTGTCTGACTGCTTAATCTCATTTGCCCTCGAGTCTCAGCAGCGCTCAGTGTTAATTCTGTTTCTTTTCTGCTCTCTTTCATCATTTTCCCTCCTTTACGTGAATTTGATAATAATAATAATCTTTATTGTCACAAGTAGGCTTACATTAACACTGCAATAACCTTGTCCGGGTACACTGAGGGAGAATTCAAAATGTCCAAATTACCTAACAGCACGTCTTTCAGGACTTGTGGGTGGAAACCGGAGCACCCAGAGGAAACCCACGCAGACTCTGAGAATGTGCAGACTCCGCACAGATAATGACCCAAGCCGGGAATCGAACCTGGGACCCTGGTGCTGTGAAGCAACAGTGCTAACCACTGTGCTACCATGCCGCCCTTCTCTCTCTGCAGATACTGCCTGAACTGCTGGGATTGCCCAGTATTTTCTGTTTTTGTTTCAGATTCCAGCATCCGCAGTAATTTGCTTTTTACCTTCTCCATAAACATTGGCTTCTGGTCTCTCACTTCAAAATTCTCGCTCTTGTCCTCAAATTCCTCCAATCCCTGTAACTTCTTCCAGACTCTGTGGCCTCCCATAGACTCCACCTCTGGCCTCTTGCCCATCTCCTGTTTTCTTCACCCCAACATTTATTGCTTCACCTCTTGTCAGCTTGGTCTTTTGTTCTGGGATTCTCTCTCTAAATCTCCCTGCCTTTCAAGCTCCCCCTCTTCTTCAAAGACCTCTTTTAAAACACAGCTCATTGTCCAGACCTTTGGTTGCCAGCCCTAATAGCTACTTCTTTGGTTAGTTGTAGATTTTTCATTGAAGATACCCAGTTTGAAAATGTCGAGGAATGTTTTTCCCTCCCCACACCAGACTTGCTATATAAATGCAAGTTGTTGTTGGTGAGGCCAAGGACAGTACAACAGCTGCTGAAAGTTACTATCTGTGGCGGGATCAGGCGAACATGTCGCGGTTTATCCAGGCTCACTGCCTGCCCTCCTTCGCTGGCAGGCAGACAAACAACTGCTGCAGCCGCTCTGCAAGTTGATTGAATGGGAATAATGTGTGATGGCATTTAGTGTGTCCCTCTTGTTGTGTTTGAGGGAATGGCGGCAAGACCCACACATTTTATAGAACCATAGAATAAAACGATAGAATCCCTACAGTACCGAAAGAAGCCATTCGGCCCATCAAGTCTACACCGACTCTTTGAAAGTGCACCCTACCTAGGCCCACTCCCCGCACTATCCCCATAACTCAACCTAACCTGCACATCTTTGGACACTAGGGGGAAATTTAGCATGGCGATCCAACTAATCTGCACATCTGTGGACTTTGGGGGAAACCGGAGCACCCAGAGGGAATCCACGCAGACACGGGGAGAACGTGCAGACTCCACACAGACAGTGACCCTAGGCCAGAATTGAACCTGTGCCCCTGGCACTGTGAGACAGCAGTGCTAACCACTGTGCCATCGTGCCACCCACGGTTATATGGTGGGTCCAGCTGTACATTGGCTCTCATGTGGAGTTCCAGATGTCTGCTATGTGACCAGCGAGTGCTCTTAGCCTGCTTGTGGGTCATCTAACAGTTGAGCAATCGCCATCTTCCTTGAGGAGCAGGTAATTGTGGGCGAAACGTTGGACATGGAGCCAGTCGTATGTGACAGGCTCACTAATCTGACAAAGGGTCAACCACACTCGAAACGTTAGCTTCCATCCTCTCCCCACAGATGCTGTCAGACCTGCTGAGATTATTCAATTTCACATTCCAGCATCCGCAGTAATTTGCATTGATCATTAATGTGATCCCTTGACCAGGCCAGCCTGCAGCCTGAATGAGAGGCCTGTTTGGATCACTGATACTATGAAGTTGTTACGGCCTCTGGGGGGGACCCCTCTAATCCAAGATATAGAACGGTACAGCACAGAAGGAGGCCCATGTGCAGCCCATCTGTATACTGATCGACTGCCGATTCTTTCAAAGGGTACTCCAGTTACGCCCCCCACCCCCGTTCTTCCCTGAGCTGTGAGGTATGCTCTCTCTGTCAGACAAGTGAGCTCTGTTTCATTGGGTTTAAACAATGGTTCAGTGGTGTGGATGTCCTCGAAGGGAGGGGGCTGGGATTGCAATGGGCCTTGCATACTGTTGGCCAAGCAGGGAAGAAGGCCTTCAATAAAGATCAGGCTGCAAAGCAAAATCTAGAGCTGAATTTCGCAGCTGCAGGGCAATTTTCTTACCCCATTGTCCCAGTTCTTGGCCCCACACACACACACACAGAAAACACACACACAAACTCAGAGTTGCACACCAGTGAGTCTCTGGCTAAGGTTGTAGTGCCAGAATAAAATGCCAGTTGAAAATTGATTGTGAATGCACAGTGAACAATGTGGGAGAGGCTCTCCTTTATTGCAAATCTGTGTTAGGAGGGAAATGCTTTAGTGGGGTAGGGGGGAGAGAGAGAGAGAGAGACAGACAGCTGCTGCTTGCTTACAGCTTGTGATTTTCCTTGCTGGCTTCCACACATCCCAGTGGAGAGACGTCATCGTTTAGGAATAGTTTCAGAGCAGTTTGCCTGCTTGAGCTGCAGCAAGGCAGCAGATAAGTCTCTGCATCGAAGCCAGCTCTGGCCTCTTCATCCCGGGGTGTCGGGCGCTGGAGAACTGGGTCCGCTGAGCTAAGATTGGGTGCTCGCCCCCCTGCCCCCCCACCCCCGGCTTGGAGGGAGCTGCGCCTGGACATCGCTGGCCTGATGCCCCAGGAATGTGAGCCGCAGCAACACATGCCGATGAGCGTAAGTTTTTATTTAGAAAGGCAAACACTTGTCGCTCCATTGTGGCAGTTGTCAGGGCCAGCTCTAATAACATCTGCTGAGAGTGACGATTGGCACATGATGATTTTGCTGGGCTGTTGTCTGAGGGTCTGTGTGCGCCGTACCAGAGTTCTTCAGGAATTTTAGTGAGACGTGGTCTCCTATCTCCTTGTAGCTGCAGTCGCCCTGGTAGAAGCAATGGCTGAGTGCTGCGATACAGACCTCGAGCTCCCCGAGTGTCACTGTGATGTTAACAGGCAGGTCTTTACTTCTCATCTTTTGCTGTTGCATGCTTGGGTTAGCGACCCCATTGCGCCGTTGACACCCCCCACCACAGGCGTTAGCCCGCCTTGGTTACTCTAGCTATGCAGTCTCCAGGTCTTGCTAACTTGTCGTTGTTCCTTCACCTTTGCTTGAATTTTGTTTAAAAAATCTGATTGCGCATCCTGCCTCCTTCCTATGCAACGCCAAGTGCCACGCTTCTTCACTCCGAAAATAGCTCACAGGAACGGCCAGCTTCATAATAAATCTGAGCGAGCTAGGTTAACGTCTGTCAGCTGTCTGCACGCTGAATTACTGTCACTTAATTCACAGAGGAATCTCTCTGCGAGGTGCAGGGAGATGGAATGTGTGCTGAACTCCTGTGGCGATCTCTGATCGCAGAACAAAGCAGCAATGCTGTCTGCTCAGAATATCCCTCCATCTCCTCTTTACTGATACCATCTGAATGGGAAGTTTATAGCGCACTGTAATTAGCCAGGCGAGCATTTAAAATTGGGATTAACAAATTGACCTTTCTCTTCCTTATGGAATAAAACTTCTTTGATTGAAACAAGGGCCCAGATTTTTGTTTTGGGCTTTGTGGAACGTGCCTTTAGTTAGACTGTAACCTGTGCCCTCCAGCTGAAAAATGCCTTACTCTGGAAATTGTTGGCAGTCTGAACTGCTGAAGACGGCAACAGGGCATCTGGGTCCTTTGTGAATGACAGGGCAAAGAATCTATTTCTACAGGGGGGGACACAGTGGTTAGGCACAGGGACCCAGGTTCACTTCTGGCCTTGGGTGAACTGTGTGGAGTTTGCACATTCTCCCAGTGGCTGCATGGGTTTCCTCCTACAGGCCAAAGATGTGCAGGATAGGTGGATTAGCCATTCTAAATTGCCCCTTAGTGTCCAGGGCTGTGCAGGTTAGGTGGTGTTATGGGGATAGGGTGGGGAAGTTGGCCTGGGTAGGGTGCAGGGTCGGTGCAGACTCGATGGGCCAAATGGCCTCCTTCTGTACGGTAGCAATTTTATGACAACCAATGAGAATTATGGATTGAGAAATAAACAGAGGAAGGACTGGGAAAGGGGGGAATTAAAATGGGCGAATGTATTGTCAATTCATGTACAGCAAAAGCAATAAAGAGAGGGAAGGGGAGATTAGATTAAGACAGGTAGGAAAGTAAAGCAAGAAAATGTAAAAAAAATTGGAATTTAAAAAATCTCCAACTATTCACAACCAGAAGGAACAAGTCTCCACCCTTTTAATTGTTCGCTTTCTGGGAAAGAGTTGATTGTCAGTTATTAAATATTATCATCTCGTTAGGTGGGGACTTACACTATTAATTATCAGACTTAACTTTCTGTGGTAAATTTCATGGGCAATTAATGTGCAAATGCGGTAATTTCATAAAATGTATGAGAAGGTTAATGGCAAGAGACCATTTCCACAAAACTGACGAAGGAACATCCGGGGCGCTGCTGCAACTTGTGCCGATTTGCATTTCATGGGGTATCCCTTCCTTGCCCCAAGTTGGAAGAAGATTTTCATGTTAGCCGTGACCCCGATTTGGTGCCACAGCATTGCCGGGTTCGGTTAGTGACTGCGCCCCCCCCCCCCCCCCCCCACTGCACCCAACCTACCACTTTTGGGATTCTCGGGCCCACCCCTCACCCCACCTCTTAAGAGCAAGGCACCCCCAGGTCCGACTCCTGGCACCTTGGCACTGCCAACCTGGCAGTGTCTCTGCCAGTTTAGCAGTGCCACCCAGGCATCGCCAACGCATTCCCGCTGTCCTCCCGGGAGTCTCCTGCCGCCACCAGGTTCTGACTGAAACAGTTGCTTCAAGAGTCTGGTGTCAGGCATACCAGCGGCATGTAAAGCTGGGTTTTGAGTGTTAGTGCATGTAAATTCTCTGTGGCAAATTCTATGTAAATCTATGCAGCAGAAGGCAAAAGCTTGAAACAGCCAAAACAACTTTAAAGCCCCTGTTGCAAGTCATGACTTACTTGAATTTGTTCATTAGTTATGCTTTTTCAAGTAAGGTTGCTCTCGACCCATATCTTTTTGAAATATTACCTGTTCTGTTTAGTCATTAGAGTTAGTTGAGAAAGGAGCTTAAAAGTCTTTAATTCATTGCCATTCGGGTGGTAGCTTTTTTGATGTAGAATAGCTTGCAGAAGTTGAATTGAACTAATGAAAGCTAGATTCTATTCTGAGTATTCTTGGTTTTGCCCTCTGTTGCATAGATTTCCATAGAATTTACATGCAGTAACACTCAAAACCAGCTCTGCTCTGGACTGTTCATATGCCTGACACCAGACTCCACCTGCACAGACTGGGTATCAAACACTGGCTAAAAAAAGGGAAGCACTTACATTTATGTAGCATCTCAGGATGTACAAAGTGATTTACAGTCAATTTGGTACTTTTTGAAGTGTAAACGTTATTGTAATGAAGAAAGCTCAGTAATGCGTTTGCATACAGCGATCACATTCTCACAACAGCAAAGTAATAATGACCAGATAATCCTTTTTTGTGATTTTGGTTGAGGCTAAATAGCTCAGTTGGCTGGACGGCTGGATGTGATGCCGAGTTAGGCCAACAGCGTGGGTTCATTCACCTCTTCAACCTTGCCCTTTGTCTGAGGTGTGGTGACCCTCAGGTTACATCACCACCAGTCAAAGGGGAAAGCAGCCTATGGCAACTTTACAGTATTGACCATTTCTTATTCTTCAAAATAATATCCTTTACGACCATCTGAGAGAATATTGATTTCTTGGGCGCGATTCTCCGCTCCACACGCCGGGTGGGGGAATCGCGGGAGGGCCGCTCTGGCACTCCCCCCCCCCCCCCCCCCCCCAAAATGGCGTGTCGCAAAACGCCATTTTTCCCAGTGTCCGGCGATTCTCCGGCCCGGATGGGCCGAGCGGCCTGACGACCCCGACGGGTTCGTGGTGGCGGCAACCACACCTGGTCGCTGCCGGCATGAACAGCGCGTGACAGGTAAGTGTGGGACCTGTGGGGGGCGGAGAGGGGATCGAGCACCACGGGCGTGCTCAGGAGGTGACTGGCCCGCAATCGGTGCCCACCGATCGTCGGGCCGGCGTCTGTAAACGACACGCTCTTTCCCCTCCGTCACCCCGCAAGATCAAGCCGTCACGTCTTGCGGGGCAGCGGAGGGGAAGACGGCAACCGCGCATGCGTGGGTTGGAGCCGGCCAACCTGCGCATGTGCGGCTGACGTCACTTAGGCGCCGCCGGCCGCGTCATTCTCTGCGCGCCACTTTGATGCAAGCATCAAGGCCCGGCGGCCGAGTTTCCCGCAACGCAGCTCCTAGCCCCCCGGGGGGGGGGGAGAATAGGGGGCAAGGAGCGGCCTCCGACGCCGGAGTGAAACACTCCGGGTTTCACTCCGGCGTCGGGCGTTGCGGAGAATTTCGCCCCTTGTTTCATCAAAAGTCCAGCATCACCAACAGTACAGCACTCCCTTGCTACTTCAATGGAGTAGTTATTCTGGATTTTGTGCTGAGTCCTCTGGTGTGAGGCGATCCTCTCCCACTGATTCAGTGGACAGTGGTGCTACCGCTAAACCAATAAAAAATAGAAAATAAGGCAGCACGGTGGCGCAGTGGTTAGCATTGCTGCCTCACGGCACCGAGCTCCCAGGTTCGATCCCGGCTCTGGGTCACTGTCCGTGTGGAGTTTGCACATCTCCCCGTGTTTGTATGGGTTTCACCCCCACAACTCAAAAGATGTGAAGGGTAGGTGGATTGGCCACGCTAAATTGCCCCTTAATTGGAAAAAAAAATTGGGTACTCTAAATTTATAAAACAAAAAAAAAGAAAAATAGAAAATGCTGGAAATGCTCAGCAGATCAGGCTGCATGGAGCATCAATTTCAGTGAACTTTCACCTTCTAAAGCCATGGCTGACACCAGTCAGGAGTGCAATGGAATACTCTCCACTTGCTTGGATGACTGGAGCTCCAACGATACTTAAGAAGATCAAAACCACCCAGGACAAAGCAACCCGCTTGATTGCTACCCCTTCCACAAATATTCAATCCCTCCACCACCAATGACACAGCAGTGTCATGATGCAGCGTTGTATACATCGGCAAGATGCACTGCAGTAACTCACCAAGGATCCTTAGACAGCTCCATCCAAACCCACTACCTCTAGCATCTCGAAGGACAAGAGCAGTAGATACCTAGGGCAGCACGGTGGTGCAGTGGTTAGCACTGTTGCTTCATGGCGCCAAAGACCTGGATTTGATCCCGAACCCTGGTCACAGCCTGTGTGGACTATACACGTTCTCCCCATGTCTGCATAGGTCTCGCCCCCACAACCCAAAAAGATGTGCAGAGTAGATGAATTGGCCACACTATATTGCCCCTTAATTGGAAAAAAAAGAATTGGGTGCTCTAAATTTAATTTTTTTAAATTTAAAAACAAAAACAAAAGATACCTGGGAACCCCACCACCTGGAGATACCCCTCCAAGTCACTCACCATCCTGACTTGGAAATATATCGCTGTTCCTGCACTGTTGCTGGGTCATAATCGTGGAATTTCCCCCTCTAACAGCACAGTGGGTGTACCTACATCTCAGACTGCAGTGGTTCAAGAACACAGCTCACCATAACCTTCTCACAGGCATCTAGGGATGGGCAATAAATGCTGGCCTAGCCAGCGATACCCACATCCCGTAAATGAATTTTTCAATAAAGTTGAGGTAAATCTACTTGAGAAATTTCCAAGCATTATCATGAATGTAAACCATCTGGAGGTGGTGAGAAAAAAACACCTCTAAACTCAAATTTAAAGAGCAGCAGGTTCCAATATGGTGGAGGTTATATCTGAGACATCGAGCAGTTACATTAATGACTGAAAATACAGGGAGATTTCACTTCCACAAGTTATCCTTTCATTCGGCAGCTTTTAACAGTAGTGTTGTGGGTGTTCTTCAGTCTGGTGGCATTCCTCAAGAACATTGAGCTGTAATTAATGCAACGTTAAAAAGTATACTGCCATCAGCCTTACATAATAGGCACATATTCATTCCTAAGCCACTGCTCGAGTTTGGCAGCAGCTAAGGACATGAGTCATATATGTGGCACATTTGGTGATTCTTGTGTGGATTAATGAGTAAAGTTTTAAAATGTTTCATGAGGAAATTCTTTTTACTTGAGATGGGTCTGCCCTAGGGCAGTAGAATTAGATTCTAGAAACTTTCCAGGTCAGAAAGGGGCCATTTGGCCCACTGCGCCTGTGCTAGCTCTTTGTAGTCGTACACTTGTACCCCTTCAACCTGGAAGTTCTTGTAGGGGAGCTCCAGCTCAGGGTGTTAATAGATCTATCCATTCCACCTGATCATTACAGCCTTTAGAGATTCTTTTTGGCTAAAAGATGTTAAATTAGTTGACCTCTTACAGTGTTGCGCACTGTCAGGTAACTGACCTGCCAATTTAAAAAAAGTTGTAACATTCTGGGATAAGTTTTGAATTTCTATTTTGCATTTAGTTTCCCAAAGGCTCTGTTTGAATGAACTGTTAGATTAACTGGATTGACTGGCAAGTGCAATCTCGCCATTTTTTGTAACAAGCATGAATCTCTCTATCATGAAGTCTCGTCCTCTGTGGGTTCCTGTCGCCCTTCATCCCTCTGGTGATTTGAACAGCATGACTTGTTTCAATGTGACAGTTCAGAAAGCCATTCTGAGGGGAGGGGAAAATGTTTTTTCCCCAGTGCCCAGGGACTGGTTCAATCTCGATCACAAACCTGCCTGCACCTTCCAGGGAAAACTGAAGTCCACGAGTTAGCCAACAAATCTTCTTTGCACTCACTGTGACTTGTACTCTGGGCCATGCACATCATGAGCTCCGAACCGATGGGTTGTTTGACTTCCTAACTCACAGCAACTAAATTGTCGCGACCGTGGAAATGTGTAGGCCATTGTACAAACTGTACACCGTGCACAGGGTTTAGCAAATCTCGGAATCTCTTTCCATGCAGCGGAATGTTTAGCTGCAGTTTAGAGCCGTGAAGTGCACTTCACTAAGCTATTTCTCTGCCTCCTTCCCCTTTTATGAAGTAAAACAACACGAGTGCTCGCAGACTGTTTGCGTACAGAGGGCGTCTCAACCCAATCTGATTTTGCCCTCAGCTGAAGTCATGCTTGTTCCAGCCTGGCGGCGGTATGGATATTTTTCTTGATCTCCTTCTGGTCATGGAGTAATGAGGCCAATTGGAGATCCTCCCACCTCACTGCATCTTTCCACTGCACTGATTAATGCAGCAATTCCCAATGGCTGGACTTTGAAATGCAATATTTCTCTATGGTGCCTTTCCTGATGCAGTGCGGCTCCCAGTGCAGTGTGTTGCATGCAGTGTCTTTCCCAATGCAGTGCAGTGTGCTGCATGCAGTGTGGTTCTCAGTGCAGTGTGTTGCATGCAGTGTGGTTCCCAGTGCAGTGCAGAGTGCTGTATGCAGTGTGGTTCTCAGTGCAGTGCAGAGTGCTGTATGGTTCCCAGTGCAGTGCAGTGTGCTGCACACAGTGTGGTTCCCAGTGCAGTGTGCTGCATGCAGTGTGGTTCCCAGTGCAGGGTGCTGCATGCAGTGTGGTTCCCAGTGCAGTGCAGAGTGCTGCATGCAGTGTGGTTCCCAGTGCAGTGTGCTGCATGCAGTATGGTTCCCAGTGCAGTGTGGTTCCCAGTGCAGTGCGGAGTGCTGCATGCAGTATGGTTCCCAGTGCAGTGCGGAGTGCTGCATACAGTGTGGTTCCCAGTGCAGTGCAGAGTGCTGCATGCAGTGTGGTTCCCAGTGCAGTGTGCTGCATGCAGTGTGGTTCCCAGTGCAGTGCAGTGTGCTGCATGCAGTGTGGTTCCCAGTGCAGTGTGCTGCATGCAGTGTGGTTCCCAGTGCAGTGCAGAGTTCTGCATACAGTGTGGTTCCCAGTGCAGAGTTCTGCATGCAGTGTGGTTCCCAATGCAGTGTGCTGCATGCAGTGTGGTTCCCAGTGCAGTGCAGTGTGCTGCATGCAGTGTGGTTCCCAGTGCAGTGTGCTGCATGCAGTGTGGTTCCCAGTGCAGTGCAGAGTTCTGCATACAGTGTGGTTCCCAGTGCAGAGTTCTGCATGCAGTGTGGTTCCCAGTGCAGTGTGCTGCATGCAGTGTGGTTCCCAGTGCAGTGCAGTGTGCTGCATGCAGTGTGGTTCCCAGTGCAGTGCAGAGTGCTGCATATAGTGTGGTTCCCAGTGCAGTGCAGAGTGCTGCATGCAGTGTGGTTCTCAGTGCAGTGTGCTGCATGCAGTGTGGTTCCCAGTGCAGTGTGCTGCATACAGTGTGGTTACCAGTGTAGTGTGCTGCATACAGTGTGGTTCCCAGTGCAGTGTGCTGCATACAGTGTGGTTCCCAGTGCAGTGTGGTTCCCAGTGCAGTGCAGAGTGCTGCATGCAGTGTGGTTCTCAGTGCAGTGTGCTGCATGCAGTGTGGTTCCCAGTGCAGTGTGCTGCATACAGTGTGGTTCCCAGTGCAGTGTGGTTCCCAGTGCAGTGCAGAGTGCTGCATGCAGTGTGGTTCTCAGTGCAGTGTGCTGCGTGCAGTGTGGTTCCCAGTGCAGTGTGGTTCCCAGTACAGTGCAGAGTGCTGCATGCAGTGTGGTTCTCAGTGCAGAGTGCTGCATGCAGTGTGGTTCTCAGTGCAGAGTGCTGCATGCAGTGTGGTTCTCAGTGCAGTGTGCTGCATACAGTGTGGTTCCCAGTGCAGTGTGGTTCCCAGTGCAGTGCAGAGTGCTGCATGCAGTGTGGTTCTCAGTGCAGAGTGCTGCATGCAGTGTCGTTCTCAGTGCAGTGTGCTGCATGCAGTGTGGTTCTCAGTGCAGTGTGCTGCATGCAGTGTGGTTCTCAGTGCAGTGTGCTGCATACAGTGTGGTTCCCAATGCAGTGTGGTTCCCAGTGCAGTGCAGAGTGCTGCATGCAGTGTGGTTCTCAGTGCAGTGTGCTGCATGCAGTGTGGTTCCCAGTGCAGTGCAGAGTGCTGCATGCAGTGTGGTTCTCAGTGCAGAGTGCTGCATACAGTGTGGTTCCCAGTGCAGAGTGCTGTATGCAGTGTGGTTCTCAGTGCAGAGTGCTGCATGCAGTGTGGTTCTCAGTGCAGTGTGCTGCATGCAGTGTGGTTCCCAGTGCAGTGTGCTGCATGCAGTGTGGTTCCCAGTGTAGTGTGCTGCATACAGTGTGGTTCCCAGTGCAGTGTGGTTCACAATGCAGTGCAGAGTGCTGCATACAGTGTGGTTCCCAGTGTAGTGTGCTGCATACAGTGTGGTTCCCAGTGCAGTGTGGTTCACAATGCAGTGTGGTTCCCATCAAGAGTCTCGCCCACTTGATGGGACCTCTGGACTTTTCTACCTTTTTAATTTAAATGGTAATATAATGTTGTTTCCTCAGAGTGTGCTCCCAGTGGGTGTGTTAGGGTGGCAGGATTTCCAGGGTATCACCCTGCCCAGAGCCCGACCACCCAGGGGTCTCTGATGGCCTGGGAGGGCACCCCTAGGTGCTGTTGCGTTTGGTCCACGTTTGTGTGCACCAGTGCGAAGCAGCGCTATGGTGGGGGTCACCTGAATGGCTCACTTAAATATGTAAATCTGAATGCCGCCCATCGAGGGTGAGATCGAGATCGCGACATCTCATGAGATCTCGTTAGATCTCGCAAGGTGTTTTGAGGGTTGCAAACCTCGAGAGAGGCCTCTTGCGAGATTTAACGGCCTTGTCACGTCACCAAGTCGGGCACGACGAGGCCGGTCGATTGTGCCCTTTTTGTCTCAATAAGGTTGTCTGCAATCCTTCGAAACTCCAATGAATACAGGCCCAACTTACTCAACCTCTCCTCATAAGAAAATCCCTCCATCCCCGGGATCAACCTTGTGAATCTTCTCTGCACTGCCTCCTGAACTGTCCAGCTCATATTTTAAGATTGTATCCCCTTGTTCTGGACTTCTCGCTCTCAGTTTCTCTCTATAGAACATAGAACATAGAACAGTACAGCACTGAACAGGCCCTTCGGCCCTCGATGTTGTGCCGAGCAATGATCACCCTACTTAAACCCACGTAACCCGTATACCCGTAACCCAACAATCCCCCCATTAACCTTACACTACGGGCAATTTAGCATGGCCAATCCACCTAACCCGCACATCTTTGGACTGTGGGAGGAAACCGGAGCACCCGGAGGAAACCCACGCACACACGGGGAGGACGTGCAGACTCCACACAGACAGTGACCCAGCCGGGAATCGAACCTGGGACCCTGGAGCTGTGAAGCATTGATGCTAACCACCATGCTACCGTGAGGCCCCTATCTAACCCACTGAATCCTAAAGCCCATGATTAGATTCCCGCAACCCCTATCTTAATGTCTAAACACAAGAGAATGTAATTAAGATGTCATCATGAAACCCTTCACCCTTTTACAAGGAAAAATACATCCTTCCTGAGACCCAGTGCAAAGACTGGAGTTTGATTTTCTCTGAATATTTTCCGCCTTCTCTTCCATTTCAGAGTGAAGAAGCTGAAGGAGACATTGGTTGCCGTACAGCAGCTGGACAAGAATATGAGCAACCTGCGATCGTGGCTTGCCCAGATTGAAACCGAATTATCAAGACCAATTGTCTATGATTCCTGTGATTCCAGTCAAATTCAACAGAAACTCGTGGAGCAACAGGTACACAAACATTCATCGATTGCTGCTCTGCGGAATAATTCCCCTTCAATTCATTCATTGGATGTGGGTGTTGTTGCCCATCCCTAAATGCCCTTGAATAGAGCGGCTTGCTGGGCCAATTGAGAGTCAACCACATTGCTGTGGGCCTGGAGTCACATGTAGGCCAGACCAGGTAAGGACGGAAGATTTGTGTTGATTGTGAAGATTGTACAATTGTGTTGGGCCCACAATTGTTCACAATTTACATTGATGATTTGGAGTTGGGGACCAAGGTCAATGTGTCCAAGTTTGCAGATGACACTAAGATGAGTGGTAAAGCGAAAAGTGCAGAGGATACTGGAAGTCTGCAGAGGGATTTGGATAGGTTAAGTGAATGGGCTCGGGTCTGGCAGATGGAATACAATGTTGACAAATGTGAGGTTATCCATTTTGGTAGGAATAACAGCAAACGGGATTATTATTTAAACGATAAAATATTAAAGCATGCCGCTGTGCAGAGAGACCTGGGTGTGCTAGTGCATGAGTCACAGAAAGTTGGTTTACAGGTGCAACAGGTGATTAAGAAGGCAAATGGAATTTTGTCCTTCATTGCTAGAGGGATGGAGTTTAAGACTAGGGAGGTTATGTTGCAATTGTATAAGGTGTTAGTGAGGCCACACCTGGAGTATTGTGTTCAGTTTTGGTCTCCTTACTTGAGAAAGGACATACTGGCGCTGGAGGGTGTGCAGAGGAGATTCACGAGGTTAATCCCAGAGCTGAAGGGGTTGGATTATGAGGAGAAGTTGAGTAGACTGGGACTGTACTCGTTGGAATTTAGAAGGATGAGGGGGTATCTTATAGAAACATTTAAAATTATGAAGGGAATAGATAAGATAGATGCGGGCAGGTTGTTTCCATTGGCGGGTGAAAGCACAACTAGGGGACATAGCCTCAAAATAAGAGGAAGTAGATTTAGGACTGAGTATAGGAGGAACTTCTTCACCCAAAGGGTTGTGAATCTATGGAATTCCTTGCCCAGTGAGGCAGTTGAGGATCCTTCATTACATGTTTTTAAGGTAAAGATAGATAGTTTTTTGAAGAATAAAGGGATTAAGGGTTATGGTGTTCGGGCCGGAAAGTGGAGCTGAGTCCACAAAAGATCAGCCATGATCTAATTGAATGGTGGAGCAGGCTCGAGGGGCCATATGGCCTACTCCTGCTCCTAGTTCTTATGTTCTTATGTTCTTATTTCCTTCCCTAAGGGACATTAATGAACAAGTTGGGTTTTTATGACTATCAACAATGGCTTCATGGTCATCATTAGACTTTTAGTTCCAGATTTGTACGGAATTCAAATTTCACTGTCTGCTGAGGGCGAACCCAGGTCCCCAAAGCAATACTCTGGGTCTCTGGATTACTAGTCCAGTGACAATACCACCATCATTGTCACCACCCCCCCCCCCCCAACTATCACCAGAAGAGGGTAAATTATCACAGAATTCACAGTGCAGAAGGAGGCCATTCAGCCCATCGAGTCTGCACCGGCTCTTGGAAAGAGCACCCTACCCAAGGTCTACACCTCCACCCTATCCCCATAACCCAGTAACCTCACCCAACACTAAGGGCAATTTTGGACACTAAGGGCAATTTATCACGGCCAATCCACCTAACCTGCACATCTTTGGACTGTGGGAGGAAACCGGAGCACTCGGAGGAAACCCACGCACACACGGGGAGGATGTGCAGACTCCGCACAGACAGTGACCCAAGCCGGAATCGAACCTGGGACCCTGGAGCTGTGAAGCAATTGTGCTATCCACAATGCTACCGTGCTGCCCATAAATTAATTGTGCCTCAGTGGTAACATTCCCGCCTCCAAGTTAGAAGGTTGGTTACTCCAAGTGTCACCATGGAGACGTGAGCACAGAGCTGTACTGAGAGAGTGCTGCACTGACAGAGGCTGATTTCAGATGAGCTGTTAAACCGTGGTCCCATCTGCTTTCTCAGGTGGGCGTATATGTTCCTGTGCCACTATTCAACAAAGAGCAGGGGAGTACACCGTGATGTTCTGGGAAATATTTATTTTTATGACAGATGATCAGGGCATTATCACATTGCTGTTGATTTGAGTTTGCCTGCTGCATTCTCATCATTACAACAGTGAATATACTTCAACTACTTCATTAGCTGTAAAGTGCTTTGGGATGTCCTCAGCTAGTCTTTCTCTTTGTCTTTCACACGTGTGTGATGAATGTTGGAATTTCATATATATATTATATTATAGGCATTTGGTGCAGTAAGGGTTAAAAGCCTGGTTTAGTGTGCAGTAATGTTTTTAAAGAACCCTGGTTTGAAAGGTTTTGGGAGCCAGGGGCGCAATCAAGGCATTGTGAAAAATTTTGGGCTAATGCAGTTTTGTTTGGATTAAGGGGGTTCCATGTGGAGTTAATTAGATTTCAGCTTGGTAAGATGATGTCTTTAATGGGAGGAGCTAAGGTATCAGGCATTTTGCACAAAAGCAGTTTTAGGTGAATTTTAGATTGAGATGTGAGCAAAGGTCAAGCATCTGCTCTCATTGCAGTTCAGTTAAAGATATGTCTGTAGGCAGGTTAGCAATTTCTTTTCAAGCTGTTCAGAATTGTGTGATTGGAAGATGAACTGAAACAAGCTGAGAAGTAGCTTCTGAAGAAATACAGCCAGAGTTTCTGCGTGATTCTGACAGGACTCAGGTCTTTTCTTTAAAGCAGTGACGAAAGATCTCTCTTTTTAAAGTAGAGTATCCAGACATCTCTGTACAACAGGTATTTGTTATGGGCCAGGGTTTAGGGAACCCCAAAGTGTATCATGGAGTTCACCTGACCCACAACTTTTACTAGATCGTGGTATGGGGAGCACACAGCCCACTCTACAGGTGTGGTACAGCAGAAATGTAAAAGTACTTTTTAAAGCAAAACAATGTTTATTCTATGAACTCAAGTTAACCTTTTTAAAATGTACAGTGAACATCTTAGCAATCATTAATTCAAATACAACCCCCAAAGAATACAACACTAACTAATCCTTAATAACTTCCCAAACAACATCCAGAAGACAAAAGAAACACCTTTTAACAGAAGCACATCAAGTTTACATTCACTACTGAAAACATTTATAATTCTAAATTCACCAAATGATCAAGAGATAGTCTTTTCATGGCAGAGAGATCAACAGTACACCTGCTTTGTCTGGCTTCAGCTCCAACACTGAAAACGAAACCAAAAAGACACAGACAAACCCGAGCTTTTCTCAAAGTGAAACTAAACAGCAGAGCCAGAGCTCAGCTCCACCCACACTCTGACATCACTGCAGTAACATGAGCAGCCAAACATTTCTCAAAGAGACATTCTCATGACATATTCCTGAGTACTAATTCTATTGAAAGTGGTATGAGAACTGAGATGGTTTTTTTTGTTGTTTGATTGAGAATGAAGGTAGCAGTTAAAGGTTATGAAATGAAAATCGCTTATTGTCACAAGTAGGCTTCAAATGAAGTAACTGTGGAAAAACCCCTAGTCGCCACATTCCGGTGCCTGTTCGGGAAGGCTGGTACGGGAATTGAATCGTGCTGCTGGCCTGCTTGGTCTGCTTTAAAAGCCAGCTCTTCAGCCCTGTGCTAAACAACCCCTGTTTCACTGTCTTGATTAGCATTGTAAAATGAGTAATTGTAAGCTATTTTCTTGTGTGATGTGAAAGATATTTTAATACTGTGTTGGTAATAAAGTTTGTTTTTATATACCGTATCTTTATTTTGTGGGAAATCACTTCTGGAGTGAGTTATCCTTTCCTCACAGTCTTACAAAATTAAAATAAAATATGGGGGTTTCTGTCCAGTATCCTAGTCACTGTTGGGGTCCAGTCTGGAATCGTAATACGTGCTCTTGCTCAACTCTTTTTTTCACTCTTTCTCTTTCACTTTCTCTCTCTCTCTTCTGTATCTCCTTTACTTTTTCTTTATTCCTCTCTCCCTCACTCTCCAGTGGGGAATACCCCAGTCAGCTTTCTCCCATTTCGTCAAGGGAAGGGGACAGTGTTGGATGCCAAACTCTTAAGGAGCGAAGGGCCACAAAGCAGCTCATTTGCTTCATTCTCCAATGTGATGTGGGTGTTGTTGCTGAGGCCAGCGTTTGTTGCCCTCCCTAATTGACCTTGCCAAGGTGGCAGTGAGCTGCTTTCTACAACCATCTATAATCCACTGAGTGCAAGTACACTCAAGGTGCTCCTGCGAGTTCCAGGATTTTGACCTAGTGACAGTGAAGGAACGATGATATATTTCAAAGTCAGGATGGTATGTGACTTGTAGGGGAACCTCTAGGCTGTGGTGTTCCCATGTATCTGCTGTGTTTATCTTTCAATGTGGTAGAGGTCAAGAGTTTGTCAGGTGAGGACAAAGGAGCCTTGGTGAGGTGCTGCAGTGTATCTTGTAGACGGTACACACTGCTGGCACTGTGTATTGAAAGAATGAATGTTTAATTTGGTGGGTGAGGTACCAATCAAGTGGACTGCTTTGCCCTTGATGGTGTGGAGTTTCTTGAATGTTGAAGGCTCACTCATCCAGGCAAGTGGAAAGAATTCCATCAGACACCAGTGCTTTATAGATGGTGGACAAGCTTTGGGGAGTCAGGAGATGTGTTACTTATCTCAGAAACCCCAACCTCTAACCTGGTCTTGTATCCACAGTTTTTATATGGCTCGTGCTGTTCAGTTTCTGCTCAATGGTAATCAGAATTCAGAAATGGTAATGCCATTGAATGTCAAGGGCCAAATAAATTATTTCTTGTTGGAGATGGTCATTGCCTGACGTGAATGTTACTTGCCACTGATCAGCCAAAGCGTGAATGTTGCCCAGGTCTTGCTGCATATGGACGTGGACTGCTTCAGTGTTGAATGTCTAAAATTCATCCTGAACAATTGAATGGTGAAATGTACTTTTCTTCTGTGCTACACTAAACTCTGTGACTTTTTTCTCGCAGGAGTTGCAGCGGGACATTGAGAAGCACAGCACAGGCGTGGCCTCTGTCCTCAACCTGTGCGAAGTTCTGCTGCACGATTGCGATGCCTGTGCCACAGAAACGGAGTGCGATTCGATCCAGCAGGCAACTCGCAACCTTGACCGCAGGTGGAGGAACATCTGTGCCATGTCAATGGAGAGGAGGCTGAAGTAAGGATTCTTGTGTTAGGCCAGGGGAGGTGTCACAAAGTGTTGAAGATTTTAAAAATAGACAAATAGCCTTCGGAAGAGCAACTTTAGAGAAATACATTACTCCAAGGGATAGAGATATAACCATGTAAAGTATGAAGTTGACCCTGATTTTAATATCCTCTCTGTTACCAGGGTCATCTAATTCCCCCTCTGGAATATTGTGCGTTTTCATTCCTACCTCGAAAAGAATCCCGCCGTTGTGAGCGGGATTCCCCTTGCAACGTCTGGCAAGATTGCATTGAATCTCGCAAGGCGTTGTGAGCCGGGTAGATCCCGAGAGCAGGGTCTCCTGGCTTTCACCGGCCACGCTGCACCACACCGAGCTGCTTTTCCAACGTGGCCGGAGGATCGGGCCCATGGAATCCCTACCGTCCCATTCAGCCCATCAAGTCTGCACCGACCCTCTGAAAGAGCTCACTGCCACCTTCTCAAGGTCAATTAGGGAGGGCAACAAATGCTGGCCTCAGCAACAACACCCACATCCCATCGGGTCCCCACTGACCCTCTGAAAGTGCACCCTACATGGGTCAATCCCCCACCCTATCCCCGCAACCATACTTAGGGGCAATTTAACATGTCTAATCACCTAACCTGCACATATTTGGACAGCGGGAGGAAACCGAAGCACTCGCAGACACGGGGAGAATGTGCAAACTCCACACAGTCACCCGAGGTCGGAATCTGTGAGGCATCAGTGCTAACCACTGTGCCACCGTGCCAACTCCTAACCTGTCCAAACTTTCCTCAAAAGACAGCCCTCCCATTCCTGGTATTAGTCTAGTAAACCTTCTCTGAACTGCTTCTAACACATTTACATCTTTCCTTAAATAAAGAGACCAGTAGTGTACACAAAACTCCAGGGGCGCTATTCTCCGAAGCCGAATCTCCGGCCGCGCCATTTTATCGCGTGACGCCGGTCCGACGCCAACCCGCCATTCTCCCAACCGGCAAGAATGGCCCCGTTGAGTTCTGTGCCGCGCCAGCTGGAGAATCACCTGAGACACTCAAAACGGCGATTCTCCGGTACCCCCGCCATTCTCCAGCCCGGATGGGCCGAGCGGTCGCTCCGACCCAAGAGGTTCCCGCCGGTGCCGTCCACACCTGGTCGCTGCCAGCGGGAACTGTTCACCAGGAGGGGCCTCCAATGGGGTCTGGTCCGCGATCGGGGCCTACAAATCGGCGGGCTGACCTCTCTAAAGGAGGACCTCCTTTCCTCCGCCGCCCCGCAAGATCCATCCGCCATCTTCTGGCGGGGCGGCCTCGGGGAGGATGGCAACTGCGCATGCACGAGTGACTTCATTTACGGGACGCTGGCCGCGTCATTTATGCGGCGCCGCTTTTTACGCGGCGCCAATGCCCAGCGCGCGTAAAATACGCGACGCCGCTCCTAGCCCCCAGGGGCGGGAGAATAGGGGGTTGGGAGCAGGCTCCGACGCAGGAGTGAAACACTCCGGTTTTCACTCCGGCATCGGGACTTTGTCTCCATTTCGGAGAATCGAGCTCCAGGTGTGGCCTGACCAGCGTCCTATACAACTGAAGCACAATCTCCCGACTTTTGTAATCAATTCCCCTGACATAAATGATATCATTCTATTGGCTTTCCTAATTACTTGCTGTACCTGTACACTAGCCCTGTTAACATTGTTAACATTTTTGACCAAGCGTTTGGTTAGATGCCCCATCTTTGCCGCCTTTGGCTCAGAATCCATTTTTTAAAAACATTTGTTTAGCGAAGTCTTTCAATTTTTTATACAAATGCGCTCAAAACAACATTTAGAATCTTTGGAAAGACAGCTACAGGTGTCAGTGTACAACAAATACAGGCGAAAAGAACAGTCATTACGGCGTTCGGAACAGGACCAGATGAATCAGGGACAAAGAGGTTCATGAGCCATCCGCTCATGGACAGGATACAGGCAACAATTTAGACCGATATCCCACCCATAACTCTTTTGTCTTCAGGAGCGCCGGGTGTAAACAACTCCATGTCAACAATCCACAATCTCCCACACAAAAGTAAAACGAGAGGAAGAACAATAGCCAAGAATGAAGAGACAAACCCCCATGACTCCATTACCCCGTCTATGGGCCACCGACAAAACAGAACACCGAACCATTATAGTGGTATGATTAGCATAGCTGCCTGCCATTGGTGCAGAACACCGGCTTACCATTGGCCCTGGTCGGTCATGTGCCTCTCGACCGGTTGGTTGAGACCAGTCATGTGACGGCTCCCCGATTGGTCGAGAGGCTGAGTTAACCCCGCCCTGCGGGGTATACATATCCAGTACGCCTGGCGGTCGTCCTTCTACTGTATTCGACCGCAGGGCTAACATCTAGTAGATTAAAGCCATACTTTTGTTCAGCAACTCGTCTCGCGTTCAATTGATGGTACATCAACCATCAACAACAACACCTCCCAAAAGGGCAAAAGGCAACCCCGGGGTCAAGAATTAAGAGGAAAATAACCTGGTCCCAGTGGAATAAACAGGGGGAGATCCCGCGTCATGTTGGGACGGCCAACAGAATGGCCCCCATAACTGGGGTCGACCTCTCCACAAATGTTCAGACAGCAGAAGAACTGTCAAAGAGGGAGATCCAATTCAGGATTAATGACTGACTCCTCCATAAACAGGAGCTCAACACCCCCCCCCCCCCCCCCCCCCGCTATCCTCAACAGGATAAAGTACAATCTATCTGGGCCCGGAGAATAAACGCAGCTAAAAGCAGATGGCACTGAGAGGCAGAAATGTTGACCACTGTGCCGCTCAGTAGAGTTACAACCTCCTTATGGTTCCCCCATCCCTAACTGTCTCTATTTTTGCACTTATTTGAACGTAATCAATAACCATTTAAACAAAATCAAATGAACTGAGGGATAAATTAAAGGGAATCCCTTTTAAGCAAAAATAAATCACAAAAGAAACTTAAAACATTCAATCAAAATATGATTAAGAAGGTCGATAAGGCAACCCAGTTACTGCAGTTCTCTATTTCTGCTCTTGATCCAATGCTTATTACTGTCCTTAGCAATTCAACAAGGTAATTTTCAAAGGATACAATTGCTAAGACATTGGCACACTGCCTTGTTGGAGTGCAGATTGGAGAAATGAAACAGCTACTTTTATTTCCTAATAATTTGGCTTAAAGCCACAAAATGCTGCAAATTTTATCTTACCTCCAGTTTCCGGCAATCTGAGCTCACTGAATAGCTTCCAGTACCATTTCCTTGAAATCCATTCAGCCCAATGCATCTCTGGTGTTCATGCTTCACAGGAACTTCCTCCCCTTCTACCCCATCTCACCCAATCAACATATCCACATGTGCCTTAATTCCCCCCTGCCATTTTTCTTCCTTAGGATTGAGGAGACCTGGAGGCTGTGGCAGAAGTTCCTGGACGACTATTCTCGCTTTGAAGACTGGCTAGAAACATCTGAACGGACAGCGGCAGTGCCTAATTCCTCGGGGGTTCTATACACAGTCGCCAAAGAGGAACTGAAGAAATTTGAGGTGCTAAAATAAGGAGAACGAAGTAGTTGATGCTGTATGGTCTGAACAACACAGCTGCTTAACGTGCCCACTGTCTCTCATATCTTCTGTCTAGCCCACTTTTGTGATTCATACAGAGCAGCCATGCTGTGTTGTTGATTATTTACTGGAATGAGGGAGATCCCCTCAGCAAGGTGGAATTAGTTGAATTTACATCTATAATGTCTTGAATATTTTAAATTTGGATGCACTTTCTGTCGGCCTTTCCATTAGAAATCACAATATGCACATTTATAATGGGAACTGCCTATGTAAACTTATCAAGCTGTTGCTACACTCTGCTGCCAGAGCGGGAAGGGGTGCTGCAGCACACTCTGCTGACAGGAGTTGGTAGTACAGTGTGAGTTTTAAACGTGTCGATGGAATTTGTAATAGAATCATTGAAAGGTCTAATGTGGAAATGGTGACTGAATTATGTCTACGTGCCCTCATGCAATCATTCCCCATTTTATAACCCCACTTCAGTCATGCAGGGCATTAGTGAGACCACATCTGGAATGTTGTGTACAGTTTGATCACCTTATTTAAGAAAGGATATAAATGCATTGGAAGCAGTCCAGAGAAGGTTTACCAGGCTAATTCCAAGAATGGGTGGGTTGTCTTATGAGCAAAGGTTGGACAGACCTGGCTTGCATCTGCTGGAGTTTAGAAGAGTAAGAGGCAACTTGATTGAAACATATAAGATCCTGAGTGTTATTGACAGGGTGGATGTGGAGAGGGTGTTTTCTCTTGTGGAGAATCTAGAACTAGGGGTCACTGTTTAAAAATAAAGGGTAGAGATGAGGAGAAACCTTTTCTCTGAGAGTTGTTAGTCTTTGGAACTCTCTTCCTCAAAAGGTGGTGGAAGCAGAATCTTTGTACATTTCTAAAGCAGAGATGGATAGATCATTAATAAGCAAGGGGATGGAAGGTTACTGGGGGAGGGGGTGAAAGATTATCCAGGAGATAGGTGGTGATTTGAGGTGACAATCAAAGCAGCCGTGATGTTATTAAATAGTGGAGCGGATTCAAGGGGCTGAATGGCTACTCCTGCTCATTGTTTGTATCTTTGTATGTTCATATGAAGTCTAAACATGTTCTTAGCCATCATCCCCTGCCTGTCCTGGACCTCCAAACCTGGAGGTAATTTTAACAGTGCAAAAATAAACATTGAGAGAGATGTCAAAGCAGCTGCCAAGTCATTCTGACACGTTTTACACTCAGACGCAGAAATCGAGATCTACCATCCCTGCCCCAAAAGCTTGACCAATGCGGCGGGATCAGGTGGGGGAGGGGGTGCGGTTTCAGCAGCGTCTTCCAGGAGGAAAGTCAAGTGTAGAGGCGGTAAGGGAACCCCAGACTCTGGGGCCAAAAGTGGAGAGGCAGTGAGTGAATCACAGAGCCCGGGGCCTAGGCAACTGGAGATATAGCCCCCAATGGTGAAGCAATTAAAATGGGGAATGCACATGAGGCTAGAATTGGAGGAACATAGATACCTGAAGGTTGCAGGTAATTGCAGAGATAGGGACGGAGGTGAGGGGAGGCGAGAAAAGCATGGAGGGATTTGAAAACAGGGATGTGAATTTAAAAATCAAGGCATTGCTTGACTTGCAGCCAGTGTAGGTCAGTGAGCATTGGCAAGGAGAACAGGGATTGCTGCACCTCATATTAATATTTTTAACAATGGCATTTTGGCTTAAAGCTATGCAGTCGCACAAGACACTAGCTTAAATTTGCAGTGTTTTTCTTATTTTAGACAATGTCCTCGTATATAATGAATGAGTAAGAATGTTCTGTTAATCTTCCTTCTGTCCTCAGGCATTTCAGCGACAGGTCCACGAGAGCCTGACCCAGCTAGAGCTGATCAACAAGCAATACCGGCGCTTGGCCCGTGAAAACCGCACCGACTCGGGCAGTAAACTCAAAGACATGGTCCACGAGGGAAACCAGCGCTGGGACAACCTACAACGCAGGGTCACAGCTATCCTCAGGAGACTGAAAGTAAGGCCTGAGCACTGAGGGGTAACAGTAGGGGGCAGTCTGATCAAGACCTTTATTTCAGAGCTTCAGGAGTTGC
Organism: Scyliorhinus canicula; assembly: GCF_902713615.1. Lineage (NCBI taxonomy): Eukaryota > Metazoa > Chordata > Chondrichthyes > Carcharhiniformes > Scyliorhinidae > Scyliorhinus > Scyliorhinus canicula. The sequence goes on along the minus strand of NC_052146.1, from coordinate 194,211,450 downwards.
ACTGTTACATAAACTGTCTCAAGGCACTTCATGGGATCAATGATCAGACAAAGGTTTGACAACAAGCACCATGAGGAGACTGAAGGGCAGCTGGCGCCCTAAGCTTAGACACCACAGCAGATTTTAAGCTGCGTTTTGAAGAAGACCATAAAACATAGCAGCATTAGGCAATTTGGCCCATCGAGTCTGCTCCGCCATTCAATCATGGCTGATATTTTTCTCGTCCCCATTCTCCTGCCTTCTCCCCATAACCCCTGATTAATCAAGAACCTAGCTATCTCTGTCTTAAAGACACCCATGATTTGGCCTCCATAGTCTTCTGCGGCAAAGAGTTCCACAGATTCACCAGCCTCCTGCTGAAGCAATTCCTCCTCATCTCTGCTTTAAAGGACCGTCCCTTTAGCCTGGGAAGGAGAGAAAAGTAAAGAGACTTAGGGGTGGAATTCCAGTACTTTTAGGGTCTGGGTAACTGAATAAGCAGCCAACAATGGCGGAACAATTAAAACTGGGGCTACTCTGAAAGTTAGAATTGGAAGAGCAGCGCTATTTCAGATTGTTGGAGGCTGGAGGAGATTTAGGAGTTGGTGAGGGGGGTGAGGTCATGGAGGGATATGAACATTTGAGATGAGGAGTTTAAAATTGAGGTGCTGCTTAACTGGGAACCAATCCAGCTCAGCGATCAGAGCTGCAGTGGATTGGACAACTTCAGCTGGCGAGATGAAAGTCTCCTTTATCCACTGACCATCAGGGTCCTCCGTGAATTGCATTTGAGAAATTTCAACTTAATTCCTCGCAGGTATGGGCCCAGCAGCATAGAATTGTCCCCAGTTTGTACTGATTGATGATATCTCCCCCGACCAGCCGATTGATGGCTTGAGGGAGGAATTGGAAAAATCACCTTTGCTTGGGGAACCTCTCGAGGTTTGGACGGAGGAGCTTCGCTGGGACAGTCCAGAGGGAGCTTAACTCTGCATCATGCTGTGTAGTATCTGACATGGGAGTGCTTGCTGTTGACTCAGGAGTGCCTGAAGTTGGAAGGGTTGACAAGTGAAACGCTGTGGGTACTATTAATTGCTCCAATTTGATTTCCTCTTTCAAAAAAGAATGTGTGGGGGTTGATGTGTGACAGATAATGTTGTAGATTGTAACATTCATTAAATATGAGCAAAAACTACAATAATGAGAAAAAACTCATCAATTCAACAGAGTGAGCAAAGTAAAAGATGGGCATTGAGCCGAAGAAAATAAAAGGAGATGTGACGGGTGATTGGCAGAGTATTTTGAAAATAAGAGGGGATAGCGCTGTGACAAAAAATGTTTACGTTTTCATAATCTTTTTACTTGACTAAAAGGTGCTTTCCTTAAACTGGCTGCTGCCGCTGTATAATTTATTTTAGATCTGCTTGGAGCATATCTGAAAGGAATGCACTATTAATTATTTTTTCTGATGAAGTGGACGTATTGCTAATTACCCATGTATATAAATTGATCAGCAGGCAATTAGTGGATCATCATCAGGATAACCCAAACACTGTCCCGTTCTCATAGATTGACCCCTTTGCACTTGGATTAGCTGAGACAAGTACAGTAGATGGGTATAAAGGGTAGCTCGACAAACAGAAAGAGGAGAAATGAAAAGACGGATATATTGATGAAGTAGGGTGGGAGGAGACGCGGGAAGACGCATAACCACCAGCACCGGTCACATGAGCTAAATGGCCTGGCTCTGTTCTATAAATTTAATTGAGACAAAGACTGGTATTGCAAAGAACTCTAGCAATCTCATGTTACTTTTTGGAACTCCAGTTAGTCTGATCATAGAATCACAGAATTCCTACAGTACAGAAGGAGGCCATTCAGCCCATCGAGTCGGCACATGTCGCTCTGAAAGAGCACCCTACCATGGCCCACTCCCCCCCGCCCTATCACCGTAACCCCACCCATCCTGCTCATCGTTGAACACTAAAGGGCAACTTTAGCATGACCTACCCACCCAACCTGTACATCTTTGGACGGTGGGAGGAAACCAGAGCACCTGGAGAAAACCTACACAGACACAGGGAGAATATGCAAACTCCACACAGTCACCCAAGGCTGGAATTGAACCCAGGTCTCTGGCACTGTGAAGCAGAAGTGCTAAACACTGTGCGACTGTGTGCCCTGAAAGCGATCTGAAAGCAAGAGACAGAATGGGGCAAAGGGGGATTTGTGTTTATATGGTAAGACCCATCAAAGTTCCAGGTGGCAAAGGGAGAATGGCAAAAACATGAGATACTATTATCCTCCTGACTCCTATCATAAATACTGGAAAGCATACCTGGTTTGGAAGATGTCAGAGCCTTGTACCTGGAAGTGAGCTTCACATGAACATGGATGGATTTACAAGTGAGCTTTTTTGTCCTGTTTGTACAGCACTTTATTGGTCAACGAGAGGAATTTGAAACCACACGTGAGAGTATATTGGTATGGCTGACAGAGATGGACCTGCAGCTGACCAACATCGAGCACTTCTCCGAATGTGACGTACAGGCCAAAATCAAGCAGCTCAAAGTAAGTCAAATGTTTAGACTCTGAAGGGGTGGCATTTAGCCTGGGCAGCTCCAAATTGTCACCCCCATTTGACCCTCGAGGCAAATTATTTTCCTCGCTTCCTTTGTGTCAGAATATTAAGCATCTGGCTCTGTTTGCATTTTCTTATTGGAGGGCAGGGGTGAAAGGCGTGAATGTTGCAACTGGCTTAGTACGATGGCTGTCACCATGGCCCTCAAGCTGGATCCCTGACAGGTCTCCTCCTCCATTCTAAACCACTCTTCCCCCCTCCCCCCACCATCGCCTCACCTCCGTGTTCACTGCTCAATAATTGTGTAGCAGGTTCGGGAACGGCAACCCCCCCTTGCTGCCTCTGCCTCTGTAGCAGGGCCCTCTTTACCCTCGGCACCTTCCCCGCCCTTACAAACTCTGAGATCACCATCTTCCGAAAGAAGGCCTTCTTCCAATTTCCGACAGAAGGCCTTCGGGAGAAAGATCAAGAGGGTCTGGAAAACAAACGGGAACCTTGACAGCACATTCATTTTCAAGCCCTGTACCCTCCCTGCCAGAGTCAGGTGTAATGTGTCCCATCTCTTAAAATCCCCCAAATCTCCTCCAGCCAACATTGTAAAATTTCACTTGTGCCCATTCCCTCGTCACCTGAATCCCCAAATACCTGAACCTTTCCCTAGCTACCTTAAATGGCAACATCCTCAATTTGGCCCCCAGCCCCGCCGCATTCACCGGAAACACCTCGCTCTTTCCGACATTCAATTTATACCCAGAAAAGGCCCCAAACCTCTCCACTGTTCATATGATCCTACTCACACTCTCCAGCGGGTCTGACACAAACAATAACAGATCGTCTGTGTACAGCGACACCCGTGCTCCTTGCTTCCCCTCCCCCTCACAATCCCTGCCACTCCACTGACCTCCTAAGGACCATTGCCAAGGGCTCAATCGCTAGCGCGAACAACAATGACGACAATGGACACTCTGTCTCATATCTTTGTGCAACCCAAAACTCCGTGAACCCATCCCATTCGTAACTACACATGCCACTGGAGCTACATACAACAAGGACATCCACGCCACAAACTTCGGTCCAAACCCAAACCTGCCCAAGAACTCGAACAAATACCTCCACTCCACCCGATCAAAAGCCTCTCTGCATCCACAGGGACAATAACCTCCGGCACCCGCCCCACCGACAGCGTCATAACTACATTGAACAGCTTCCTGATATTACTGGAGAGCTGCCTGCTCTTTACAAACTCGTTTGGTCCTCCACCACCACCACCCCTGGCACACATCCCTCCATCCTTCCCGGCACCAACTTAGCCAGCACTTTCACATCAGTGTTCAACAACGACTTGGGCCTAAAGGACCCACACTCCAATGGCCCCTTCCCTTCATCGGGATTAACGTGATCAACGCCTGCGTCAGTGTCCCAGGGAGCTCCCCCTTCTCCAGGGCCTCATTAAACATCCCCTACAAATGTGGTGCCAACTCCATTGCAAAAGCCTTATAGAACTCCACCGGAAAGCCATCAGACCCCAGAACCTTCCAAGACTTCATCTCCCTGTTAACAATAACCTCCCTCAGCCCTAATGGCTCCTCCAATGCCTGCCTCCTCTCGTCCTCCAACCTTGGAAACTAAAGTGTTTAACAAATGCCCCCGGACAGCTCACTGATAGAGTGAAGATACATGTAGATTTTGAGAATGATGTGTAAGGAGGGAAGATGTATGTGGGTTTTAGTCAACCCCACTGTTGCAATGATGTGGGTCATCCCTACTCTCGGAGTATGGAACAAGGGAATGTTTGTGTTGCTTGAAAGAACAGGCTGGTTTCGGACCAGGTCTCGCTCTTTAAAAATAAAATCAATTCTGAATTTCAAATTTAGGTCATGTTCGAAAAATAAACCAAGCCACCATCATTGGTCTTTGTAACTTCTCTTCCTTCACTGTGATTGCTTCTGTCTCTGAGCAATGATGGGCCTCTTCCAATCTACAGGCCTTCCAGCAGGAGATATCCCTGCACATGAGCCGGATTGAGAGACTCTTTGAGGCCGGGGAGCAGCTTATTGAGAAGAGTGAGCCTATGGATGCTGCAGTAATCGAAGAGGAACTGGAGGAGCTTCAGCGATACTATCAGGAGGTCTTTGGTCGAGTTGATCGCTACTACAAGAAACTGATGCAGCTTCCGGTGAGTGTGATGTCCCTTTTGCTGGTTTCCGCAATACTGTGACAATTCCCGACCACTGGCTTCCCACATCGGGATTATTTCACTTTGCAAAAATTTATAACCAGATGCTCGTGTTAATTCTCTTGTTTCGGGGTCTTTCAACTGTGATGCAAAGCATTTCACGTTGTCAATGCTTTCCCCTTGTGCGCCAACCTTTGTGCCGGAAGGAAAACTTAAAATTTCTTTATAATGTCTGTGAAATTTGCATGTGTTTCAGAGAGTTTGAAAAGTACTTTTTGAGTGTTTGCATCAAGTTGTAATATTCTTGGATAATGAGAACTATTGATCAATATGACCTGGAGACCCTTGAGCTAGAAACAGTATCAACAGGATGGGAGTTAAGAAAGAAGCTGTGTGGCTGCCGGACACAACGGAGAGCTGCAGACACTAAATGGAGCTACAAGCAGAGGAGCTGGAGGGTGAAGGCCTGTTAAAAGGTCATCACCCATGGGCGGTGCAGTGGTTAGCACTGCTGCCTCACGGCGCCAATGATCCGGACTCAATCCCGACCCTGGGTCACTGCCCATGTGGAGTTTGCAGATTCTCCCCGTGTCTGCGTGGGTCTCATCCCCACAGTCCAAGATGTGCAGGGTAGGTAGATTGGTCACGCTAAATTGTCCTTTAATTGGAAAAATAATGTTCATCATCCTAAGGAAATGTAAGTCAGCAAATAAAAGACGTGACACAGCCCGATCTCATGGTGCAAACGGCATGAACACCTCCCTCCTAACCAGGGAAGTTGAGTTATTTGTGTCTCGATGTTGTACAGAGAGAAGGACTTGTATTTCTATAGCACCTTTCATAGTCCCAGGATGTCCTAAAACACCTTGCAGCTTAAGTACATTTTGGAGTGCAGCCACTGTTGTAATGCAGGAAATAAACCAGCCAATTTGTACACAACGTGATCATGACCGGATCATTTGTTTTGGATGAGGGATTGATATTGGCCAGGACACCGAGGGGAACACTCCTACTCTTCCTCGAAATAATACCCCGGGATCTTTCGTATCCATGTGGGAGGCGAGACGGGCCCTTACTTGAACATCTCACCTGAGGCAGTTCCTCTGATGAGATGCAGCGCTACTTCAATACTACGTTAGAATCTCAAGCTGGATTTTGTAGTCAAGGTTGTGGAGTGGAGCTTGACAACCTTTCCCACCCCCGCAACCCCCACCAAACGTTTAACTGAGAGACAAGACTGCTACCAATGAACAGTGAGTGATTGCCACCTTTATTGTTGTGAGGCCTATTTCCCCAAGTGTCCCCTGCAATTGACACTCCTTAATAATAATCAGGGCATCGCCCCTGAGCCATCTAACACTGCAAACTGTTCGCCAATATTGCAGATTTTCACCACTTGGTTCATTGTTTAATGATCTGATCTAAGCAACTGCAGGTTATTCATCGCATGGCTACGATGCCATGTTACGATGCCGGGGGCCACTTGAGTGTGTGTATTACTGTAAACCTGTGTAATGCTGGTGTAGAGCCATTGGGGAATCAGCAGCAATGGATATATCCGTGGCTCGTTGCCAACCTGCACTGCAGTTTTATATTACAGTTCCAACAGCCTAAATGTGTCTATGATCAGAAAGAACCATTTGCAGATGTGGGGACTATTTATAGAGTGCAAACTGAACGCTGGTATGCAGCGAGTTGAGACGAGGCAAAGCATAGCTGGGAATGAGCCTTCGGTCCTTGACCAAAATGATGTAGGTGCCTCATAAGTCTCAATGGTTTCTATATATATATATATATATATATATACATAGGTAGATATTCTTTGGACATGTCTACTTTTTAATATATCAAGTTATACACACAGCACTTTACATAAAACATTTGATTTGTGTTTATACTGATGTTTAGATTGCCTGCACTCTGTCATTGAGTGACTGGGGGAAGGGCTCTCTCCGTCACTATAAACAGTTATTGCTCATGTTTGCAGCCTGTCCCACCTCATTCGATCCACTTAAGTGCACAAGAATTTCTGAGAGTTTAAACAGGATAATTCATGGCCAAAATTCGAGCTGTACATTGGTACACGTATTATACTGGATTAGGCTTGCCATGTTAATGTACTTCTCCCTCCCTTCTCACACTGTGAGCCCTGAGAAGATTGCAAAGAGTCAGCTATCCTCCTTTCTCTCTCTCTCTCTCTCTCTCTCACTCACTCCATCTCTTTCTCTCTATTGACTTCATTCTCACTAAAAAAAAATCTTTCTCTATAATCTTTTTCTCTGTCTGACTCCCGCTTCGTCTCTCTTTATTACTGTTTCCCTCTCATTGCTCAGTCACTGCAGCCTCCTCCTGGAGGCTTATTGGCAGTCATGTTTGGATCAGTTGCCTCGGGTGATGCACACAGCCGAGAGACCAGTCGAGGGAGCAACGTGTTAGAAATAAAAATTGCAGCAGCGAGAGAATGCTTTCTTGCAAAGAAAATAAACAAAATCTTTGCTGTTGTTCAGTTTGTATGGACCCTTTCTTATACTCCGCCTTCTTGCTGTAGGCCACACTGTGTGAAAAACTTATTTTTGAACTGTTGAACTCTAGACTACAGGATTGAAGCCAAGAACATCGCCCTTGACCTTTAACAGCACAAATTAAAAATTTTTTTAAATGCAACTACTAAATACCCAGCAGGCCCAACAGAATGGATGAAGAGAGAGGTCGGATTTATAGAGGATGTACGGCACGGTATTCCATACATGCTGCCATTGAAGCCGCCTCCCATCATTCCTTATCTAAATCTACTATCGTAATCGTCTCCCCTTCTTCCTTCATAAAATTGTCTGTCTTCCCCTTAAATGCATCTTTCCCACTTGCTTCAACAGCCAATAGAGGCAACTGCTCCAAACATGACTGCCTTGTGGTAAGAAGCTCTACATTCTCACCACACTCTGGGTGAAGAATGTTCTTCTGAAATCCCCATTAGGTTTCTTGGTGGCTGTTTTATATTGGTGGCTTCTAGGGAGGCTCTTTCCCACAAGAGGAAACATTCTCTCTGTGTCCACTTTCTCGAAACCTTTCATAAATTATAAAGACCTCCGCTATCTCTCAGCTACCTTCTTTTCAAGAGAAAAGAGGCCCAGTCCATCAACCCTTTCCTGAAGCGTATACCCACTTGGTTCTGGTATCTTCCATGGAGGTTTTCTCTGTACCCTCCCAAGTTCCTTCTATATCCTTAGTTTAGGATGGAGGCGTTTTGTCAAAATGAGCTGACAACAGACGTCTTGACCTTTTCCTTGGACAAACATTGTTTGACCTTAACCCCTCCATGGTAAACCCCATTCTGTTCTCATCTCCAATTCCACCAAGTCCGATATGCGTCGCTTTTTCTCTGAGAAAAGTGGTGGGGTGGTGGTGCGAGGCAGAGGGGGGAAGTGGTGGGGTTGGGATGGGGGAGGGTGGGGGGGTGTAATGGTCTGGATGTAGTTGGCTGGAACATTCCTTGGGTTTAAGTTACCTGAAGCGCAGGGTTGTGGATGCAGCCTTTGCACAAATAAAAATTAAGTAAACATCGCCACATTTTAGGGTTCAGTGCTTTCTGCTCAGAACTCCACTTGACAGGGAAAATACTTGGTTTACAAACAAAACGATGTTCTGTCTCTATCAAGTGCAATGTCAGAATCAGTCACAGGCCTGAGCTTTGTTAGGGGGTACAGTGGCACAGTAGTTAGCACTGCTGCCTCAGCACCAGGGACCCGGGTTTGATTCCGGCCTTGGGTGACTGTGTGGAGTTTGCACTTTCTCCCCGTTCCTGCGTGAGATTCCTCTGGGTGCTCCGGTTTCCTCCCACAGTACAAAGATGTGCAGGTTAAATTACTGCTAACTAACTTCTTAATTTCCAAAAATGGGCAAGTTAGGTAGATTGGCAATGATCAATGCATGGGGTTCCGGGAATAGGGCAGGGGAGTGGGCCTAGGTAGTGTGTTCATTCGGAGGGTTGATGCAGACTCGATGGGCCGAATGGCCTCTTCACTGTAAGGATTGTATCGATTGTCACTGTTGTGTAAAGCTTTGTGGTAACAGTTCCAAACCCTGAGGATGACCCACTCTGTAACGCACTCATATAAAACAGAAAGAATGTGGAACTTGCTCCCACATGAAGTGGTTGAGGCACAATGCACTGATGTACTTGATAGAGAGAGAAAGGAATAGAAGGATCGAGGAGGCTGGCCTAGAGCATCCCTTTTGCTTTTGCTTAAGTCTGGATTATCCTAGTTGCAGAAAACATAATGGTTTCCCCTCTCTCCCCCTCCGTTTAGCTGACCGACGATGAGCACGAGGTGTCTGACCGGGAGATGGAGTTGGACGAGAACATTGAACTGTCCAGCATGCAGTGGCTCGACAGGGCTCCCGACAGCGCAGCAACCCCTCCACTATCGCTGAGCCGGGGAACCAGTCTGCAGCAGTCTAAGGACACTCGGTCGGGACGCGATACCCCGGCCAGCGTTGACTCTATTCCCTTGGAGTGGGACCACGATTACGACCTGAGTCGGAACTTGGAGAGTGCCGTGTCAAGGGCGCTGGCGGGTGCCGAGGAGGACGCAGGAGACGAGGATAGCAATTTCTATCTCAAAGGAGCAGCTGAAATCACTGGTGAGCTGTGGGAAAGAAAGCTGCTGCAAGTCAGGTGGCCGGGTGCAGGGTGATGTGACCTGTGTGGATAGTGGGGTGGCGGGGAGTGGGGAAGAGTGAGGGTATCCTGGGAGGGTGGGAGCAAGTGAATAAGAGTGCAGGTGGAGTGGGTGCTGGAGAGAGGCTGGCGGACGGCATGTTTCCTTCCCTGAAGGACATTAGTCACCCAATTGGATCTTTCACAGCAATCTCATAGCTGGCATTTGGTTTTTTTTGCCGGCGTACAAATGCCATATTTTATTACCTTCTGTTTTGAATTCTGTCCCATAACCACTCGGCCAATCAATGATTTTATATGTTCCAACATTGCTCTTAGAATCCCCACAGTGCAGAAGGAGGCCATTCCGAAGGGACGGTCTTCATCTGAATCATGCTGGGACCAGAGTCCTAGCGAATCACATAACTAGGGCTGTAGATAGGGCATTAAACTAAATAGTGGGAGAGGGTTCGGTTGTAGGTGAAACTAGAAAACCCAATTTAATGGAGGAGGTAAGAGTGCAGGTTAGCAATGTGGTGGATGCTGACCAGAAAATAAAAGTGAGGGACAGAACAATTGAATATCTTTGTGCACCAAGGAATTGTAGAAGTGTCGGGAAATCTGACATCAAAAAAAATGTAAAAGCTTTGTATCTCAATGCAAGAAGCATTTGTCATAAACTTAATGAGCTGATGGCGCAAATTTAAACAAAAGGTTATGACGTGGTGGTGTGGCGATTGTAGATCTGAGTAGATGCGATACAACTGAGCAAGCACTAGAGGGAGCACGGGAGAGCTATAAATACACAGAGACAGGAAGTGACACTTCACGGAAGGCAGAACTCGTAGCAGGACACAGACACACAGGCAGGCAGCATTTGAGGTAGCCGTAAGTTAAGCTCTGAAGAGAGAACAAATTCACAATAAAGCATCTTCTCCACCTTTTAGACTACGAGCTTTATTAAGACACGAGGAACAACACAGGTGGGAATTACTGAAACGTGGTTACAGGGAGACCATGTCTGGGAATTGAATATCCAAGGGTACGCAGCATTTTGGGAAAATGGGGTGAAAGGAAAAGGAGGTGGCGTAGCCCTGCTGGTGAGGAAAGGGATCAGTTCTGTGATGAGAAATAACATAAGCACTGGAGATCAAGATGTCGAATCAGTCTTGGTACGACATAACAAAGGTAAGAAATTCTTGGTAGGAGTAATCTATAGGTCCTCAAACAGCAATTCTACAGTGGGGCACAGTATAAGCCAGGAAATATTGGGGGCTTGCAAGAAAGGTACGGCAATAATAATGGGTGATTTTTAATATGCACGTAGACTGGAGGAATCAAATTGGCAAGGGTAGCCTGGAGGCAGAGTTCAATGAATGCATTGGAGATTGTTTCCTGGAACAGTATGTTGGGGAGGCGACTCTGGATTTGGTATTGTGTAATGAGGAGGGATTAATTAATTACCTCATAGTTAAGGATCCGCTAGGGGGTAGTGACCATAGTATGGTAGAATTCAAGATTCAGTTTGGGAGTGAGAAAGTGGAGTTCCACACTAGTGTTCTGGAATTAAACAACAAAGGAAATTACATAGGCTTGAGGGCAGATTTGGCCCGTATAGACTCGGCAGGAAGGTTAACAGGTAGGACAGCTGATGAGCAGTGGCATTTGTTTCAGGAGATACTCCATTCCTCACAACTAAAATAGATCCCAGTGAAGAAGAAAGATGGTAAGAGGGGTAAAAAAAACATCCATGGCTTAGCAAGGAAGTCAAGGACATTATAAAGACAAAAACTAAGTTATATCATATTGCAAAGGCCAGTGGCAGGCTGCAAGATTGGGAAATTTTCAAACATAAACAAAGGGATACTAAAAATGTAATAAAAAAGCTACGTTAAGTTACAAAAATGAACTAACACAGAAAATCAAAAAGGATAGCAAAAGCTTCTACAGGTACATAAAAGGGAAGAGACTCGCTAAGGTAAATGTTGGCCCCTTGGAAGATGAAACTGGTGAGTTAATAGTGGGGAACACAGAAATCGCAGTGATGCTAAATCAATACTTTGCCTCAGTTTTCACAGTTAAGGCACTAGTACCATTCCTATAGGAACGGGCAATTCAGAGATAATAGAAAGGGTGGAACTTGGAACAGTCAGCATCAATAGGGAAATGGTACTCGAGAAACTCTTGGGCTTGAGGGCAGACAAGTCCCCAGGGCCAGATGGCCAACATCCTAGGGTATTAAAGGAAGAGCAGCAGAGGTAGTGGATCCATTGGTTATGATATTCCAAAATTCCATGGACACCGGAAAGGTTCCAGTGGAAGGCAAAAATGTTAACATAACATCCTTATTCAAAAAGGGAGGGAGGCAGAATATGGGAAATTTAAGACCAGTTAGTTTAACATCTATTGTTGGAAAATTGTTTGAATCAATTATCAAGGAAGTAATAACAGTACATTTGGAAAGCCAAAGCGCTAACCATCAGAGTCAGCTTGGTTTTATGAAGGGCGAAGCATGTTTGACTAATTTGCTTCAGTTCTTTGAAGATGTCGCAAGCAAAGTGGATAATGGGGATCCTGTAGATGTAGTATATCTGGACTTCCAGAAGGCATTTGATAAGGTGCCGCACAGAAGGTTCATTCAAAAGGTGAGATCACATAGGATTAGGTGTAATTTATTAGCTTGGATAGAAGACAGGAGGCAGAGTGTCGGGATAAGTGGGTCTTTTACTGGATGGCAAGATGTAACTAGTGGGGTGCCACAGGGTTCTGTCCTTTGGCCCCAGCTATTTACAATCTATACTAACAACTTGGATATAGGGATATGCCAAATTTGCAGATGGCACAAAAATAGGTGGGACAGTAAGTTGCAATGAGGAAATAAGAACCTTACAAATGGATATAGATAGGTTAGGAGAGTGGGCCAAAATGTGGCAGATGGTGTTTACCATTGTTAAGTGTGAGGTCATACATTTTGATTGAAAAAAATGGAGTAGTGCTAACCACTGTGTCGCCGTGCTGCCACCCCCATGTAAAAAAAATAAGCCATAGCTTCCCTGCCAGAGCATCTTCTACTAAAGATTCTGAAGTAGTAGAAGGAGGTGCTCCCTTCACCTTCCTCACGATGCCCCACTAGTGCCTTCCAGCCAATAAAAAAACTTTTTGAACTGTAGTTGTTATGGTGATATGCGAAAGGTGGCTGGGCTGCCAATCTGCACAAAGCCAGCTCCCATCAACAGTAGCACGACAACGACCAACTAATTCTGTCTCTTCATGTTGGTTGAGGGATAACTATTGGTCAGGACAGCAATGGGATGCCATGGCACTGCTGTGAGACGTTCAACATCCTCCCAAGTGAGCATACTGGGCCTTGTGTTTAACATCTCATCTGAAAGACTGCACCGCCGACCGGGCAGCACTCCCTCAGTACTGAAATTCTCACTACTAATGCCCATGGACAGAGTAAACAATAAATAAAGCACTGAGAGAGAGAGAGGAACTCTGTTAAATCGGGAGTTCCCAGAATGGAGGTTGGCTAGAAACTAGGGAATCCTGACAGTGATGGGGTTCCTAAAATCCCCCAGTCAAGATGGCAGCAGCAAGATATCCACAAAATAGGTTAATTTTTTCTGAGTGGAACACACTGTTCAGAAAGCTGCAGAGGACGGAAGGTGGCAAAAGAGTTTGTATGTGATTCACAGGGCAGAAGGGCGGCCATTTTTGTCAGACTCTTGTTCCTCGTGCTGACTCATGCTTCCCTGTTCTCTTTCTTTTAAAAAAAATAATTTTTATTGAAATTTTTGAAAAATGTATAACAACAGAATAATAACAATAATAAACACCCCCTGGACCCATAACAACGCATATAACAAACCCCCCCCCCCCACCCCCCCCCCCCCCCCACCCCCCCCCCCCCACCAAACCCGATGAACAACAAAATAAATTAAATTAACATAAACAATACCCCCCTGAACCCCCCCCCCCCCCCCCGGGTTGCTGCTGCTGCTGACCTAGTTCCCTATCGTTGCGCCAGAAAGTCGAGGAAAGGCTGCCACCGCCTAAAGAACCCTTGTACCGACCCCCTCAGGGCGAATTTGACCTTCTCCAGCTTAATGAATCCCGCCATGTCATTGATCCAGGTCTCCACGCTTGGGGGTCTCGCATCTTTCCATTGCAACAAGATCCTCCGCCGGGCTACTAGGGACGCAAAGGCCAAAACACCGGCCTCTTTTGCCTCCTGCACTCCCGGCTCCACCCCAACCCTAAATATCGCGAGTCCCCAGCCTGGCTTGACCCTGGACCCTACCACCCTCGACACCGTCCTCGCCACCCCCTGCCAGAATTCCCCCAGTGCCGGGCATGCCCAAAACATATGGGCATGGTTTGGCTCCACTCTTCTGAGGGACAAGCAAGTTAGGCTGGTTGATGTAACCCGAGGGAGCTGACGCAAGGGATGTGCTCTCTTAGAATGAGAGGGGAGCTGATAGAATTTCAAAGGTTGATAGAATATTAGCTCTTATCCCAAGGGAGTTGGAAAAGGAACAGAGATTATGCTGTAATTGCAAAAAGCTCTGGTCAGCCATTACCTGGAGAGGTGCATTCAATTCCGGGTGCTGTATCTCAAAGAGGAAATATTTCCCCGGCAAGGCAGACACAGCAGAAAGCACAAAAGGAGGAAGGGGGAAAGGGGAGATCAGGAGCCAGGGGACAGTACACCCTGACCAAAAAGGGAGAATACCAAGAGGGGGGGAGAAGAGAAGGGGAGGAAGGCACACCAAGACAGAAGATGCCAGGATGTAACCAAGAACCACACATACTGTAAAATTAAACATAAAGTGCAACTGTGTAAATATTGAAAACACCATTAAAAATATTTTTTTTTTAAAAAGAGAGGAAATATTGGCTTAGGAGGGAGTGCATCAGAAGTTTGGCAGAATTATGCTATAGTTAAATGATTTAAATTATGAGGACAGGTTGCAAAGATTGTATCCCATTGAATATAGAGTTAAGGAGTGATCTATTTGAGGTATTTCAGTTGATTAAAGAAGTCGACAGGATGGATAGAGGGAAACGATTTGCTCTTTGTGGGAAGGGCGGCAGGAGTTCAGAATGAGGGAGCATTATCTTGTGAGAGCGAGACCCTTCAGTAGTGATGCCAGATAACATTTCCTCGCACAAAGGAAATGGAAATTTAGAAATCTGTCCCCCATCTCAAAAGGCTGGGAGCGGGTTTATCCGGCCCTTCTGCCGGCTGGATCTTCCGGCCCTGTCGAAGCTGACCTCCCGGGGTGCTTCCCTAGTGGCAGGACGGACGAGCCACACAAAATGCCGTAGCTATTGGCGGGACCGGATGTTCCTGCCTGCAGCCAATGGTGAGCTATCTCGGCCACTGAAATACACACTGTGGGGCCGGGATGAGGTGCCGAAACTGCAGTTGAAATGTTTTTATTAGACAAAGGTAATAGAGGGTCAAGGATCTAAGGTGGGCAGATGGGGAATGGTACAAAGGACTGAGGACTGAATGATTACTTCCTGCTGCTGAATTCCCACTCCCAAGGAAAGGTGGCTGTCTCCGGTTCAAAACGTCACTGCTGTGTTCGAGCTTAAGAGCAGTGTGGATAGCGTGAAGTTGCACGGCTTGGAGTGAGAGTGGGCTGCCAACCCAGGTCGGGCATATTCCAGAAGGTTCCATTGCATGACCTCGAACTGTTTCACATCTACTCTCTTATCATTGGTCAGCCAAATGTGCATCTGCACCCCACCACCCACAATTCCTGATATAACTGATTAATAAAGGTATTGAAAGAAGGTGCTCCATGTTTTCTTTCTCCTGGGAAATTAATCTTTAATCCCTGGTTGATGATTAATGTGATACATTGTTACAGTAGTCTTTTAATTCTGATTCTGAGCTCCAGGATGCGCGGGTTAGGTAGGTTGGCCATGATCAATGCGCAGGGTTACGGGGATTGGGTGGGGTGGGGTTGCAGGCCTAGGTTGAGTGCTCTTTTGGAGGGTCGGTACAGACCCGATGGGCCAAATGTCCTCCTTCTGCACTGTAGGGATTCTATGGAACACCAGGAGTGTGATGGTGTTAAATAATGAGAGCCTGCTCACAGAACGTAGGCTTCTAAACAGTAAACGTCAGAGGCTTTTTAGTTAATCATAACACTGTATCTTCAATTATTGCTTAACTGCATAACTGGTCTGCACTCAGTAATCTAGTTTAAAAATCATGAAAGTCATGTTTTTGACAAATGCTTGATGTGTTAGGGATGATGGAGCCTTCTGACAACATTACGAAGAACATGGTGGGCGAGAATAACCATCACCCAATGCCGATTGTGTAGCTGTTGAAATTGTACTCTTATTTTCACAGATGTAGTGATCCCCGAAAGCCCTGAGGCCTATGTAAAACTGACAGAAAGTACATTGAGATCCACTGGTAGGCAATCAACCATCCAAGCATGCTCTGGCTCCCAACATCAAACCCTATCCTTAGTCATCCATCTTAACACTGACCTTGCATCACCCCCTACCTGACCTCCGATTTGTGCCTCTCACTTGTTTGTGAAATGCAAATCCAACCTGAACTGATTAACCTCCGTTTAACCCTGTTGAATTTTTTGGGCCAGTCTAAGTGGTCAGTGCATGCTCAGCCTCT
This sequence comes from Scyliorhinus canicula, assembly GCF_902713615.1. Classification (NCBI taxonomy): domain Eukaryota; kingdom Metazoa; phylum Chordata; class Chondrichthyes; order Carcharhiniformes; family Scyliorhinidae; genus Scyliorhinus; species Scyliorhinus canicula. The sequence continues at coordinate 194,195,399 of NC_052146.1, read as the reverse complement.
TGGGGGGGGCTCGGCATCAGCCTTGTACAGGTAGGTTTTGGTTAGTTAGAGACTGCATGTACTTCACCATCTGGTTCTGCAGTGCCATGACTGCTGGGCTGAGGCTTGGGCACCAAGTTTCAATTCCCTCGGCGGTGATTGGATTTGCACGCAAATGTGTTTCGTTAGCAGCCGCCCGTTCATTGAGGCCCAAGTCTCCTCATGTACTCGACTTGTTTTCCAACACCAGCAGGGGAGCCCGGACACTTGGAGACTCAAATCCGCCAGCTCGACAAAGCCCTGGACAGCAGCCGGTACCATCTGCAGCAAACAGAAAATGCCATCCGCAGCAAGACGCCCACAGGCCCCGAGTTGGACTCCAGTTACTGGGGATATGTGAGTTTGGGGCTGTGTTGGTTTTGGGGGCGGGGGGGGGGGGGGGGGGGGGGGGGGGGCTTGTGGTGATGTAAGGGAGAGCCTCATGCTCTGAGACCATGGGTTGGAGAGGCATGTTGTAATGTCGAAAACCTGTCTTCAACACCAGGGGAGATGGAATAATCTCTTTTAAATCCCTAATAATTCGTTTGTAGGCAGCTGAGTAAGGATTTTTAACAGGGGCTCAAGTTTGCTTGTCTCTTATTGTGGTAAAAATTGCGGAGTTCCCCATCAGACTCGGATGGAAGCCATTCAGTCCCACGAGCCTATTTCTGTCTTCTGTTCGGTAATGGTTGATCTGTGCCAACTCCATTTAGTTGCCATGGTTCTGTAGTGTAACCTGTTATACCTTGGCCCAACAAAAATCCATCAATTTTGGTTTTGACATTTTTAATTGGACCCAGCGTCAACAGAAGAAGCCTTTCCTGACACATAACCCCTAACACGGCCTAGCTTTTATTTTAAGGTTAGTGGTCCCCCCACTCCGCCTTTCACTTGTTCGGGACTTCCCCGACCAGAGGAAATAGAGTGAATAGAAACAATGGGAGGGATTTTCCAGTCCTGTGGACGGTGAACCCCCTGTGGCGGCTGGTTTCCTGGCGGCAGGTCAGGGGAGCCACGCAAAACGCCATGGGCCTCGGTGGGACCGGAAGATCCTGCTAGCAGCCAAAGGTGAGTCGCCCTCCGCCACCAGAAAACATGCCTCAGGGGATGGGGTCGGGAAATCCCACCAAAGAACCAGAATTTGCCAGGCATTCCCTATCAAGCTTGGCAATTCATCCAGCCTTGTAACTTTCAATTCATTCTGGTGATCTGGGCATCACTGGCAAGGCTGGGCAGTTATTATCCAGCCCCAGCTGTCCTAAAAAGGTGGTAATGGTCGCTGCCTTGAACAGCAGTTAGCAAGTTTGATGCAGATGAGTTGCTTAGTAGGCCTATTCATTTTTTAAAAAAATTCCAATTAAGGCACAACCAAACATGGCCAGTCCACCTTTGGGCTATGGGGGTGAGACCCATGCAGACACGGGGAGAATGTGCAAACTCTGCACAGACAGTGACCTGGGCCCAGAATCGAACCTTGGTCATCATAACTGTGAGGCAGCAGTGCTAATCACTGTGCCGCCATGCCGCCCTTTAGTAGGCTATTCAGAGGGGAATTAAAAATCAACATTGGTGTGGAAATTGAAGCCATGTATTTGTTGAGGCCGCTAAGGACAACCGGTTTAGTTCCCTGAAAAACACTTGGAGTTTTTTCTGCCAATCGGGCAGCTTTACGGTCATTTCTAATGATACCAGCTTTTTACTTTCAGATTCCTATTTTTTAAACTGAGTTCAAAACCACTTGCCTGAATGAGTGCAGCTGTAAGAACACTCAAGAAGCTCGACACCATCCAGGACAAAGCATCCCCACTTTGATCAGCGCCCCATTGGCAATCATTCACTCCCTCCACCACCGACACACATGTGCACCATCTACAAGATGCACTGCAGTAACTCACCAATGTTCCTTAGGCAGCATCTTCTAAACCCATGACCACTACCATCTAGAAAGACAAAAGCAGCAGATACATGGGAACCCTGTCACCTGCAAATTTCCTTCCGAATCACTCACCATCCTGACGTGGAAATATATCGGTATTCCTGCACTGTCACTGGGTCAAAATCCATTAAATCCAAAATCCAAACATTGGGAATCCATGCTTTGATTTCTCTAAAAAGGGGTTTTCTTGTTCCAGACGAAATGGTTGCACTGGGTTCAACCTTTGTGAACAGCATCCTGTATATGTTCTGTTATCATTGCTTCACTTTCTGTACAAATTAAATGGTAGTGTGGTCGCTCGGTCATCACACAACCAACAGGAGGTTTTGTGTTCTATTGACTGGGGACCCTTCTAACTCACAAGGGATGCCGGTTGAAGACCCGCATTTACTCCATTTCCACCCTAATCTGTTCCAGATGAAGCTGTTGTCGGAATGCCGCGGGAGCATTGAGACGGTGAAAAGGGTGGGACATAAACTCAAAGAGGAGGAGGACAAGCTATCTGGCCTAATTAACCTAACCAGCACAGAGACACAGACTTCAGGTGAGTGATTGTTGATCTAATTATTATAAGCCAATGTCAGTTCCACTGTACAGTACAGTACAGCGTACGTCTAATTTTGCAAAAAGACATAGTAAGTTTTGTACATTTGGGAGGAACCTTGAACCTCTTGTTCCCAATGTTATCTACCGGCGGGGCTTTCCTCATCTTCTATGTAGATAAATTGATTGATTTTAATTGCTGTGATTAGGCAAGAAGTCCATTATCATTGGAGTACGTTAACACCAGGATGGTAGAGGAGAAACTAGATGGGCCTTGAAGAAAGGCTTCCAAACATCACATTTATAACTCATGGTCATCTGACTGAATGGGTCACTCAGGTCCATAAAGTCAAGACAAGCCACATTTCTGTTCAGTGCCCTCTTTATTGGATTAATGAACTGTAAGCAACTAGGTAGAAGAAATGCCAGTCAGCGGGGTGCAGTGCTCTAACTGTGAGATTGGGAGGTCCATAACGCTTCCAGCATTCCGGATGGCTACATCTGCAGGCTGTGTACCCGATGGCAGCTCCTCACAGACTGCGTGGTTCAGTTGGAGCAGTAGTTGGATGCACTTAAGAGCATGCAAATGGCGAACAGTGTCATAGACAGGAGTTATAGAGACATGGTCACACCCAAAGTGCAGGCAGACAGATGGGTGACTGCTAGAAAGGGCAGGCAGTCAGTGCAGGAATCCCCCGCGGCTGTCGCCCTCTCTAACAAGTATACCGTTTTGGATAATGTTGGGGGTGGGTGGCCTTTTGGAGGAAAACAACAACAGCGGCCAGAGCAGTGGCACCATGGCTGGATCTGTTGTTCAGCATGGAGGGTCAAAGTGCAGAAGAGCAATTGTCATAAGGGACTCCATAGCCAGGGGCACAAATAGGCGCTTCTGTGGTCATGAAAAAGACTCCAGGATGGTTTTTTCCCTCTCTGGTGCCAGGGTCTGGGATGTCACTGAACGGCTGCAGGGCATCCTGAAGGGGGAGAATGATGAAGCACAGGACATGGTACATGTTGGTACCATTGACATAGGTAGAAAGAGGAATGAGGTCTTGCATCAAGAATTCAGGGAGTTAGGCAATGGACTAAAGAGCAGGATCTTTTGGGTTATAATCTCTGGATTACACCCAGTACCACATGCTAGTGAGTACAGGAATAGGAGAATAACACAGATGAATGTGTGGTTTAAGAGTTGGTGCAGGAGGGAGGGTTTTAGATTCCTGGACCATTTGGATCATTTCTGAGGAAGGTGGGACCTGTACAAGCAGGCCGGCCAACATCTAAACCAGAGCGGCACTAACATCCTTGCTGGCGGGTTTGCTTGTGCTGTTGGGAAGAGGTTAAACTAGTTTGGCAGGGGGAGAAGACGCAGACTGATAGCAGAATAGGGACACAGTACAATTTAGAAAAGCAATCAGGTCAGAGGGAATACAGCGGTAGTGAGTTTCAAGGGAGTAAAACAAGGCTGGGTGGCCTCTATTTTCATGGCAGGAGTATTAAAGTAAAAGGAGATGAGATAGAGGGGATGATTGACACTTGTAATTATGATATAATAGCTGTCACAGAGAGATGGTTTAGTGAGGGCAGGATTGGCAGCTCGACATCCCGTATATAGAATCTTCAGGCAAGTCAGAGGAGGTGGTAATCAAGGAGGAGGCGTTGCATTATTAGTTAAGGAGGCAGTTACTGCAGTAAGGAGAGATGATATCTTGGAGGGGGCATCAAATGAAGCTTTGTGGGTAGAGTTTAGGAATAAAAAAGGGCAGCACGGTGGCACAGTGGTTAGCATTGCTGCCTACGGCGCTGAGGACCTGGGTTCGAATCCCGGCCCTGGGTCACTGTCCGTGTGGAGTTTGCACATTCTCCCTGTGTCTGTGTGGGTTTCACCCCCACAACCCAAAAGATGTGCAGGGTAGGTGGATTGGCCACACTAAATTGCCCTTAATTGGAAAAAATAATTGGGTACTCTAAATTTAAAAAAAAAAGAAAGAAAAAAAAGGAATAAAAAAGAGACAGCTACATTGCTAAGTGTTTATTATAGACCCCCAGATAGCGGGAAATTAAGGAGCACATATGTGCGCAATTCGCAGAAGGGTATAAAAATAATAAGAGGGTAATTATATTAGGTGATTTCAACTTTTCCAAAATTAATTGGGATAGCCATCATGTTAAAGGCTTGGATGGAGTAGAGTTCTGAAAATGTATACAGGAGAACTTTTAGCTCAATTTGTATAGGATCCAACAAGGGATGGTGCAGTGCTGGACCTAATTCTGGGGAATGAAGCCAAACAGGTGGTTGATGTGTTGGTGAGGGAGCATTTTAGTTCAATTTAAATTTGTTGTGGGCAAAGCAATAGACAAGTTACAAAACAAGGTTTTGGAGTGGGAGACAGTTGATTTTAACAAAATAAGTCAGGATGTGGAAAGAGTTACTTGTGGGGAAACCTACAGAAGAGCAGTGGGGGGCATTCGAAGATGAAATGGGGAGGGTACAGGCCCAATATATTCTCTCTAGTGTAATAGGAAGGTCTAACAAACCCAGAGATCTATGGATGAACAGGGTCATTAAGGATATGATGAGAAGGAAAAGAGAGGCTTTTAACAAGTACAAGGGGAGCAGGTCTGCAGAAACATTAGTGGAGTACAGAAAGTGCAGGATGGAGCTTAAGAAATCAATTCAGAGAGCAACGAGGGGATATGAGAAAGCTCTGGCTGGTAAAAGTAGGGAAAATCCCAAGATATTCTATAAGTATATGAATGGGAAGGGGATAACCAGGGAAAGAGTAGGCCCCATTAAGGATCAAGGGGGACATCTGTGGGTGGAGCCAGAGGACATTGGTAGGGTGTTGAACGAATAGTTCACATCTGTCTTCACCCAAGAGAATGAGGAGTAGTTATGGAACTCGGGGAGAGAGACTGTGAGGTTCTTGACCAAATTGTCACAGGGAGTGACAAGGTATTGGATGTATTGGTGGGCTTAGAAGTGGACAAATCTACAAGTCCGGATGAATTGTACCCCATGATGCTGTGGGAGGCGAGGAGGCAGATTGCAGGGGCTCTGACCCAAATTTTTAATTCCTGTCTGGCCACGGGGGAGGTACCAGAGGACTGTAGGACTGCTAACGTGGTCCCACTACTTAAAACAAGCCAGGGAACTACAGGCCAGTGAGTCTCACATCAGTGGTTGGGAAACTACTGGAGAAGATTCTGAAGGAGAGAATCTATCTCCACTTGGAGAGGCAAGATTTGATCAGGGATTGTCAGCATGGCTTTGTCAGAGGGAGGTCATGCCTAACAAATATGATTAAATGTTTTGAGCATGTAACCAAGTGTATAGATATTGATGTAGTTTACGTGGATTTCAGCAAAACCTTTGACAAGGTCTGACATGGGAGACTTGTTGTGAAGGCAAATGCACATGGTACACAAGGTGATTTGATAAGGTGGATCCATAATTGGCTTAGCAGTAGGAGACAGAGGGCTGCATTAGTGTCTGGAAGCCAGTGACCAGTGACGTACCACAGGGATCCGTGGTAGGGCTCAAATTGTTTTTGTTTGCCGTTTATATAAGTGACATAGATGACTATGTGGGGGTATTATCATTAAGATTGCGGATGACATAAAGATTGGCCGGGTACTTAACAGTGCGGTTGAGTGTCTTAGGTTACAGGAAGATATAGGCGGGGTGGTCAAATCGGCAGATAAGTGGCAGATGGAATTTAATCCTGAAAAATGTGAGGTGGTACACTTTGGAAGGAGTAATTTAACAAGCAAGTATACTATGAAAGGTCTGACACTGGAAAATTCCAAAGAATAAAGGGATCTTGGCGTGTTTGTCCATGGATCTCTGAAGGCAGAAGGACAAGTTAATAGGGTGGTGAAAAAGATACATAGGACACTTGCCTTTATCAATCGGGGCATAGATCACAAAAGCAGGGAGGTCATGATGGAGCTGTGTAGAACTTTGGTGAGGCCACAGCTGGAGTACTGTGTGCAATTCTGGTCGCCACATTATAGGGAGGATCTGATTGCATTGGACGGGGTGCAGAGCAGATTCACCCAGATGTTGCCTGGGATGGAACATTTAAGTTATAAAGAGAGGTTGGAAAGACTTGGGTTGTTTACACTGGAGCAGAGAAGAATGAGGTGTGACCTGATTGAGGTGTACAATATTATGAGGGGCATGGACAGGGTGGATAGGGAGCAGCTGTCACCCTTAGTTGAAGGGTCAGTTACTAGGGGCACAAGTTCAAAGTGAGGTGTGGAAGGTTTAGGGGGGATTTGAGGAAAAGTGTTTTTACCCAGAGACTGGTGACAGTGTGGAATGTGCTGCCTGGGAGGGTGGTGGAGGCGGGATGCCTCACAACCTTTAAAAGGTACCTGGATGAGTACTTGGCACGCCATAACACTCAAGGCTATGGGCCAAGTTCTGGCAAGTGGCATTAGGTGGGCAGGTCAGGGCCTTTCATGCATTGGTGCATACTCGATGGGCCGAAGGGCCTCTTCTGCACTGTAGCATTCTGTTATTCCGCCATAACATTCAAGTTAAGCACAGAAACAGGTTATTCGGCGCAGCTAGTCTATGCCAGCATTTATGCTGGACACAAACCTCCTCGCACCCAATTTATCGCACTCTATCACCTATCTGTTGGAGGTGGGGCAGCGAGTGGTTCTGATTGAATATTCAGTACACCAGAATGTAATTGGCCTGAACTCCCTTTGTGTTCTAATGCTCCAAAATGGCCACAGTTGCCCCAGTAACAGGGCTGAGTTGGATAGGCTGCATATATCCTTCCTGGTCTGTGCCTGTATGGCTGTGCTGTTTGAGAATGAAGCAGTAAATATTTTCCTACAAAATGAATGCAGTCGCTGGAAATCCAAAATAAAAAGGGAGAACTCTGGGAACACTCGGCAGGTTTCGGATCGCCGACCACTCCCTCAGGTCGGCCATTCCTTCTTCCTTTGACAATTCGCTGTTAGATCAGAACTGGATTGTAAAAAGGAGCAAGTTCAACATCGGACGTTTAGGCTACATCTTGTACGTCCTATTGAGTGAGTGTGCGAGAAAACACATGGTGGTGAAAGCACATCTGTATGCAACAGCTGTCAGAGGGTGGATCCTCAAACCACTGGAATTTGGGTCACCCAGGAATTTGAGCAGGGAGATTTATGTTTGAATGGGCAGGCGGCACTAATGCTGGTCCTTGAGGTAATTAATGTGACCCCACCCGGTGTAAAACACATCCATCCATTTTATACCATATTGGAATCACTGGAATATAACTCGGGCAGATTCTACACCGGGTTTAACCAGGTTACCTGTTCAGTGTCAGCAGGTTCTGAACCACCCTCACTTCCTACTATTCAACACCTGTTTGGAGTGGGCAGTGATCTGTAGACAAGCCCCTGGCTTCAAAAAAACTCAGGGCCTGAAATTCCAATAATGGGTGAGTCTCACACTCACTCTTCCATGCCAGTCCATGTACCGTTACTCTGTCTATAGTCAATTGATGATCCAAGCCAGGCGGTGAAATATGAAATTGGGTGTTACACTCTTTTATTGAGTGTTCATTTATTTACAGAATGCCGTATTTTTAAAAATAAATTTAGAATACCCAATTATTATTATTTTTTTCCAATGAAGGGGCAATTTAGCGTGGCCAATTCCACCTAACCTGCACATCTTTGGGGTGAAACCCACGCAGCCACAGGGGACAGAATGCGGTATTACATACATCTGTCTCCTACCTATCATCCCAGTGTCCCAGCATTCTCTCTTTATATGTGCTCTAAATAGAAACAATGGCCGCCTTGTGTATCTGAGCAATAGAATTAACGTACCATTAACATCAATTACAATGATAGTTACTGGGATGAAACTGAAATAGATGCTGCCAGATCATCTGCCTGGTATTTATTGAAACTCTATGTATGATAATAAAACCTATAGGATACTTGGTCCTATATGAGGCTGAATGCTTCACAGAATTGTACAATTTTACAGCACAGAATTGGGCATTTGATTCATCATGTCTGCACAGGCTCTTCAAACAAGTGCCCTGCCATTTCCCCTTACCCCTGTACATTGTTTCTATTCACTAATACTAATATGGCATATGGGGAGGAGTTCAAAGTTCCGTTACAAAGGTGCACGTTTGTATAATTTGAACTAATCCTGCAGATGTATCGATGGTTGATCAGAATTGGTGAGCCGGCAGACCTGAGCTGACTTGTTACAGAGCTGACTTGTTCCCTCTACAGGTGTGATCGAACGCTGGGAGCTGATCCAAGCCCAGGCTCTCAACAAGGAGCTGAGGATGAAACAGAACCTTCAGCAATGGCAGCAGTTCAACTCCGACTTGGACAGCATCTGGGAGTGGCTGAGTGAGACTGAGGAAGAGCTGGAGCATCTCGACAGGCTGGAGACCAGCACAGACATCCAGACCATAGAACTGCGCATTAAAAAGCTCAAAGTATGTGCCAGCTTTCTCCTCATGGGCTAGAGACCTATCAATTCCCGCTACCACCAAGACTGCCTTCATCCTCCACTTCCTTAATAGCGTCAGTCTCTGCCCTCACCTCAGTTCATCTGCTGATAAAACCCTCCTCCTCCTGGATTCAACTACTCCGATACTCTCATAGCCAATCTCCCACTTTGCAGCCTCCACAAGCTTCAATTCAATCATAACTGTGCGGACTCTATACCAACTCACACATGTCCCATTCGACCCATCATCCCAGTGCTCGCTGACCTGTAATGGTTCCTCTTCCAGCAATTCCTGGATATTGTTTTAAAAAGCTCCTCATGCTGTTCAATTCCGCCCCCCCCCCCCCCCCCCCCCCCCCCCATCCCGATCTCATACTACCCTAGCTGTGGCAACATCTCCCAGCCCTCCAAGACCTCTTCCAATTCTGGCCTCTTGCACATCCCCCACTCCCTTTGTTCCACAATCGACTCTGCGTAACTCGGCGCACACCCCACATATCAGGAATTTGGCTGTGAAAGTCAGCAGGTCCGTGTACTCTGAATCCCCATCAGAATGTGAGAGCTCAGGTTAGGAGGTGGTATTGTCGCCTTTTGGAGTGCATTGAGAACCCGGGTTCGATCCCAGCCCTGGGTCACTGTCTGCGTTTGCACATTCTCCCCGTGTCTGCGTGGGTTTCACTCCCACAACCCAAAGATGTGCAACTTAGGTGGATTGGCCACGTTAAATTGCTCTTAATGGGAAAAAAATAATTGGGTACTCTAAATTTATTTATAAAAGGAAAATTTTTCATATAACCCCTGTAGTCCAGCTATCATTTTTGTTTTTAGCTTTAAATTGGCATAGCCACAGATCAGTTCTAATGAGTGGAATGCAATTTTCAAAGACCACTATCCAGAAAATGATGAGTGCATCCAATAGTCCAACCAACACAATAATTAATATTTTAGATGCCATTGAATATTACATTTGTATCAATATGAAGCTCCACATCGACTTGTATGATGAGATTATTGATTAGAGCACGCTTGAGACCCCTTTTGACTAATCAGCTCCAAAGAATCATTCAGTAGTTAGTCAATCAGTTGGATTGTAATTTACCATGAGGGGGTTTGCAACACTTTTCCTGGAGTGAGGTGAATCGTATTTCCATGCAATTTGGATTGGCTTAAGGATTGGAGTTGCTGGGAGAGGCAAAACAGAGATGCTGCTCCCAATGGAAGGAAGGTGTGACTACGGAGTAACCCGTTTACATTGGCCATTTCTGTCATGTTAAATTCAAACAATTATAAATTGCATTTATAAAGCAGGTAATGTACAAAAAAGACCCAGGGTTCTTCACAGAGATGTAGATGAAAAGAAAATGGATGCTGAGCCAAAGGGGGGGGGGGGGAGGGTGGAGCGGGGGAGCCAAAAGCTCTGGACAAAGGGATTCGTTTCAAGGAGAGTCTGATATTTGGGAAGCAGAGAACGAGAGGAACTGGGGAACACAAAACTGAAACATTCAGCAGCAATTCTGGTCGGAGGGTGGTAATTACAATGTGACAAGTTTGCTTAGGCAGATTCCATTATAAATGTTGACATATCGATGGTGAATGGTGACAGAGGAGATGTGTGCAGATGTTAAATGTTTAAGATTAAATAGCTGTATATTTTATTCCCAGAATTTAGACTATGGAATGCTTCCATCCCCCATTCATTCCGCAGACTGGCGAATGGCACAGTCGCCTGTTCTGGAGATGGGCGTGGCCACTTTCAGGTTGTTTCATTGTGTTTCTTCCAGGAGCTGCAAAAGGCAGTCGACCACCGCAAAGCCATCATCCTGTCCATAAACCTGTGCAGCACCGAGTTCACCCAGTCGGACACGGGTGATGTGCTGGAGCTCCGGGATCGCTTGAGTCAGATGAACAAGCGGTGGGACCGAGTTGGTAGCCTGTTGGGGAATTGGCGTTGCGCTCTCCAGGATGCCCTCATGCAATGCCACGTGAGTAATGCCGTGGGGCCTCCCTCATAGAGCTTTCTAGCAAAGTTGTACGTCTTCTTTTCTGGACCAAAAGAAGGTGTGTGACCGTTAGGAGCATCAAACAGTTTTGTTTAACCCAACAGATCCAATGTACAGATCCCAAGGAGTTCACCATACTTGCTTCAGTCCTAATTGTCAAAAAAGTGCTGCGTGAGCTCTGAATGGACGTAGCTCATTAATCCCTTGTGTTACGCACTTGAGTAATAAAGGAAAGAAACAACTTTGCCTTTCTGTAACAATTGTCATGACCACAGGATGCCCCAGAGCGCTCTGCAGCCAATGTAATAGCTTTGAAGTGTAGTCACTGTCGCAATGTAGGGAAATACAGCACTCAGTTTCTGCACAGTAAAGCCCACAGACACAACAATAAATGATCAGATAACCTGTATCATTACTGTTGGTTGAGGAAATAATGTTTGTCAGGACTCTAGGATACAGTGCAGTAGATTATTTTTTTGTATTTGCCTCAGAGGACTGACGGGACCTGGTTTTAACATCCTGCTGAAAAATGGCACCTCTGACAGTGCTGCACTCTCTCAACACTGTACTGGGAGTATCAGCGTTGATGATGTGCTCAAGTATGTAGAGCATGGCCATAAACTCTCTGATTCGGGTGCATTAGCACTGAGCTGAGGCCGATGCCTTGAGAAGCAGGTCACTGGCATTCCTTCCATGTGAACTTCCCGATTGTTGGAATTGGCGGATCCATTGTAACCCATCTTGAGGTTGGCTTTTCCTTTTCCTGTGTCTGCAGGATTTCCACGAGATGAGCCACGGCCTACTGCTCTGGCTGGAGAATATAGACAGAAGGAGGAACGAAATTCTCCCCATCGACCCCAATCTGGATTCGGACACGTTGCAGGACCATCACAAGACATTGATGGTGAGAGCTACATTGGAATCTCGATCTCCACTATTTATTTCTGTCACATGCGATGGATCGATTTTACTCAATTGTGTCCGGTATCACTGGGGAGGTGACCAAGGAGGGTAGATGATGTTCAGGGTGGAGGGATAGAGCATAATGCAAAAGTTCCCTAAAATGTGGCCCCAATTTCTCCTTCAAGTAAGGGTTGATCCTCAGCAACAAACCTGAAACACACATAGAACACCATCAGATACCCCATTCACGCCCAACATTAGACCTTACCCATTGTTGATATCTGAATACTGTGGATGCTGGCCACCTTCCCTTTATGCCACTATTAGCAATCTCTTGAGTCCTTAATGTCACCATTGACACTCCCTTTTCTTGTCCATGACATCATTGTCAATCTCTCCTTAACTCTGACCTATCTCTGACCTTCTATTCTGCCCCACCTCCATCGCTCCCCTCTCCAACTATATAATTTGTTACATCTCTGCGGTTTAGTTCTGAAGAAGAGTCATATGGATTCGAAACATTGAGCGTGATCCAACGGCAATGCTGCACCTAAAAAGCATCTGACCGCAGTGCAGTACGTCCGATAGAAGCCGGGAGACCCCGCTCCCGGGATCTACCCGGCCTGCAATGCCTTTTGAGTTCTAACGCGATCTCGCAAGACGTTGTGATGTAAACCCTGCCCATTGTGGCCGGGATCACTTTTTAGCAAATCTGCATATTAGAGCGAGACAGCTAGTCTCACTTTAATATGCGGCTTTTTGAGGTACCCAAGGTGTTGGGATCTATCACCTTCGCCTGGGGATCTCGGGCAAGTGCCGTTCAGTACTGGTCTCCACAAATGGGGACCAGACAGAACGGCACTCGTGGAGGTCATCCAGGGAATTGGAGGCCCCAAGATGAATATCTTTCGGGCAGGGTGGTGCCCTGGCACTACTGGTGCCATATAGGCATCCTGGCACTGCCAGGCTGGCATTTTTGTGTGTGCTGGTAATTGGGCCAGGGTGCCTTGCAGGACTGTTGGGGGCCGGGGGAGGGTGGGGGGTTGCGTTGTGGATTGGGAGGGGCGCAGGTGTCATGCCGGGGTGTTAACAATGGCATCCCGATCTCTCACCATACTGAGGAATTCCGGCGAGTGGAGCCACTTGTAGAAAACGGGGCTATGGGCCTCGGCTGCGCGTTCCCTGCCGAGGACCCTTATTTCATGCGAGTAGCATTTTATAGTCATGTGTTTCTTCCCGCTATGTGCGCCAGGAAACACGCGGCTAAACTTGCTCGCTATGAGACTTTGGCCCCATTTAGATGAATCACGCTCATTAACTCTCTTTCTCTCTTCACAGCCAATCTTGCTGAGTTTATGCAGAATTTTCTGTGTTTATATTGATAGCTTAATCTGTTTTGAAAAATCACTTCTCATGTAACACAGCCAATCTCAATTATTGCCTCATATATCCGCATTCTCAGCAGTCCCCCCCCCCCCCCCCCCCCAGGCCATAGCGATCAGGAGTGAGACCCCAGATGAACACTTTCCTGCTCTCCCCACTGCCTTCTCTCTAACCCTGGGGAACTGTGGCCACATGCAGTGCTCCAGCCAGCTAACCCAACACGAAAACAGGGTCGAACCTGGAACCACGTCACCGAGCCATTGGCAGAGCCCTTTTTTTAAATTCAAATTTCACTGCGATCTTCCTCATCTGCACACTAGATGGCACTGTGTCTCCCTGCGTGAGGAACTGAATACAGAGACTGTGAGGCAGAGAGAATCCTCTCACTGGAGCACTTTCTCACTTTTTTGGGCAATTTCTCACTGACATGTGCAGTTTCTGGACGGGATTTACTGTGCAGCCCACCATGTGTTTTTCGGCAGAGGAGGCGGCCTGTCAGCAGGAATTTCTGGGTCCGCCATTGTCAGTGTATTTCCTATTGACTGCACCCCTTGTCACCGGGAAACCTGTGCGCCGTCGGTGGGCTCGGAATATCCCGCTGACGTGAACAGCCAGTAGATCCCGCCCTCTGTCTGTTGTATGCTGTTTAAGCTCTCTATTCAGCGCTTCCTCCCTCTGTTTCCCTTTCTTTATCCTTCCTTCTCACTCTGGGTCTGCTTCGCTCTTTGTCTCTCTCTAATTCCAAGGGTAGCGATGAAGGGGGGTGGAGGGTCAGAGGGAGGGGAAGTGAAAGGGTGATGGATGGGGAGGAGGATGGAAGGAGGGGGTGGCGTAGGGGAGGGAGGAGGTGCAGGAGAGGCATGGTTGTGCTGGGAAGGTGGTTGGTATGAAGGGGAAGTTAGGGGAGTGATAGAGAGTGGAAGGGTGAAACAGTGAGGAGAGAATTGGGTGGCGGGGGAGTGGTGGTGCTGTTCCACTGTGGTGGGTTAACATCCATTTCACTGCATTCAGACTCTCAAACGGGTGCTGACACAATAAATCAGGATTGTTGTTTTGAGTTATGGGTGAGTCAGTTTTACTCCCACAATCAACAAAGTGGCTGCTTTTCAATGTCTCTCACCTACTTCCTGCCAGAACTATAGACGTTGCATCTACGTCAGTCCAATCCATCAATTTTATCACTTTGACCTCCTACCATTTCAATTGCACTGTGAAGTAATTTGGGTGTGCTACTCTTTAATAATTGGTACTCGTTGGTAATTAAATTACGTGAAAGCCAGATAGCATTTTTGATCATTAAATGTATATTTAGTCAAATCATAAATGCCTGAATAAAACGTTTTTTTAACGAAATGTATATTTAGTCATTAACTATAACTAATGTTCCAGTGCAATACTGAGGGAGTAATGCACTATTGAAGCTGCCACCTTTCGGAAGAGACATTAAACCAATACCTTTGTTGGCCCTCTTAAAATGGACATAAGAGATTGCACGGCACAGTTTCAAAGAAGCATCAGTAAGTTCCTCCTGGTGTCAGGCCAACATTGATCCCTCAAGCAACACTAATAGATTGTATTTGACCTCCTTTCTGTTTGTGGGATCTTACCGTTCCCAAATTGGCTGTCATATTGATGTACAATCAGAGGAGTGCAAACCTATCACTTGGTTTTGAAGCATTTTTGGCTATTTTGATGTTACTGAAATATATATACACATAAATATATACATATATTAGTTAGTATCTAATCTGCACCTTCCTGATTTATGTTCCAAGTGTAACATTAGAATAGAGATATACTCGGCCACATGCTGTCCTAGCTCCCCCCCCGCCTCTGCAACACAAACACACACTCTGTCTATTAATGTCCCCATTATGGGTCGATGATTCTCTGCAAACAACTTCCACTATCCGGATTCACCGACCGTTTCTAATCATGTTGTCTGCTCTGTACTGTAATGAGCAGTGAGTCATAATATACTGGTCTTCACACACTTTGTAAGGCATCAATATATTTCCTTTGTTTTTCAACTTAATGTACTTTAAAAAAATTAATTTAGAGGACCCAATCATTTTTGTTTACGAATTAAGGAGCAATTTAGCATGGCCAATCCACCTACTCTACACATCTTTGGGTTGTGGGAGTGAAACCCACGTAGACATGGGGAGAATGTGCAAACTCCACACAGATAATGACCTGGGGCCAAAATTGAACCTGGGTCCTCAGCGCTGTAGGCAGCAGTGCTAACCACTGTGCCACCCAACTCAATGCATTTTTAACTCTGCCTCCTAAGGAAATGTTTTGTTTTTAAAAAAATATTTTTATTCTCCTCCTTTTTCACATTTTCTCCCAAATTTGCACCCACCAACAATAAACAATAATCAGTAACGAATATAATGTCAATCCTCATATCAATAACAACAATCGCATCCTCCCACCAACCCCCAAACAGCAGCCCGCATGTTATCATAAACAAATGGCAGATAAGAATCAGGAATCACCCATAGTCACCATTAACACATGCAGCCCCCCCCCCCCCCCCCCCACCACCAACTAATGTCCGATGTTATCCAGTTCTTGAAAGTGCATAATGAATAACGCCCATGAATTGTAGAATCCTTCCATCCTTCCCCTCAGGTCAAACTTAACCTTCTCAAGAGGTCCCCCCGCCACGCCTGGTCACAGGGTGGAGAGGTTCCCATTCCTGAAAATTTCCGTCCCACCTCCCTGGCTCAAATCTGTGATTTCCCCGAATCGGCATTTCCCTTGGCCCTGTCCCCAACCCGAAGTGTTGGCGAAACTGCCTCCAAATTCTCAATGAAGCTATTATTACCGGATTCCCTGAGTATTTCCCCGAGGCTATCGGGAGCGGCGCTGTTGCTAGCGCCTTCAATCCCGACCCCCTGCACAAACTCTCCTCCATTCTGACCCACTGGGAATCAACCCCTCTGACCCAACTCCGTACATTCTCCACATTCGCCGCCCAGTAGTAATACATCAGGTTCGGGAGACCCAAACCCCCTGCCTGCCTTCCCCTCTGTAGCAGCACCTTCCTCACTCTGGCCACCTTCCCTCCCCATATGAACGAGGTAATCATTCCTTCAATCTCTGAAAAATGCCTTTGGCTGGAAAATCAACAGACATCACAGCAACACATTCATTTTAACCGCCTGTACCCGACCCGCCAGTGACAGAGGGAGACCATCCCACCTTGCCAGATCGGCTTTCACTCTCCCCACCAAACAAGTGATGTTGTACCTGCGAAACCTCCCCCACTCCCGGGCAACCTGCACCCCCAGATACCTAAAGTGTGTCACTACCCTACGGAATGGCAGCCCCCCCCCCCCCCCCCCCCCCACCCCTACCCCCACCCTTGGCCGAGACACCACAAAATACTCCTCTTGTCCAGATTTAATTTGTACCCCGAGAAAGAGCCAAACACCCAAACCAGCTCCAATATTCCCCCTATTGACACACTCGGGTCTGACACGTATAACAGCAAGTCATCGGCATATAAGGACACCCTATGCTCTATCCCCCCCCGCACTATCCCTTTCTATACCCCCAAACTTCTTAATGCGATGGCCAACGGCTCAATCGCGAGTGCAAACAGCAGGGGGGACATAGGACATCCCTGCCTAGTCCCACGGTGGAGAGAAAAGTATCTCGAGCTGATATTGTTTGTGCAGACACTGGCCCTCGCCTCCTTATATAGTAGCTTTACCCAGTCCACAAATCTTGGTCCAATCCCAAACCGCTCCAGAACTGCCATCAAGTTCTTCGGGAAATGTTGATTTGGTTATTGGCTGCCGACTCATTGAGGTCAGTGCACAAAGCTGTTGATATCGGAAAAACCCTAGGTATGAGATCCTCTGGCATGAGCCCTGAGTTCAAGTTTGACACCCCCCCCCCCCCCCCCCCCCCACCAGCTTTTAAAAGAAAGCAAGACCAGCATTCATTGGGACGAACTTTATGATTACAGCATGACACAAAGCACTTTACGGTCATTTAAGGACTGTCATATGTCGTCACTGTCATACGTAGGGGAACATGAGAGCTCATTTGTGCACAGCCAGATCCCACAAGCAACATTGAAATAAAATCCGCTTTTCTGATGTGTTGATGGAGGGATAAATGTTGGCCCACGACACTGGGAAACGGAACCCCTATTATTTGAAACAGTGCCCCGAAGAGGGCAGATGGGGGCCTCAGTTCAATATCCGATCCAAAAAATTACACCTTTGCAGTGCAGCTGTCCCTCAGGACTGTTCTGGGAATGTCAGCCTGGATTGTGTGCAGAAATCTCTGACACTGCGATCTCTGACTTGGAATCAAAAGTGCCACCACTGACCGAAGTAAGTGGATTCTAAATAGCTGATATGTGTACGTCTCGTTGTTTGATTCCTGGTGTTCGATAATCGTGAAATAATTGATCATCAGGAAGATTATGCAGTGTACCCCATAATGTTGGCGTTATAATTCCAATCTGTTATTTTGTACTTTGATTTAGCAAATCAGACGGGAGCTGTTGGAGTCTCAGCTGAAGGTAGCATCGCTACAGGACATGTCCAGCCAACTGCTGGTAAATGCGGAGGGCAGGGATTGTCTCGAAGCGAAGGAGAAGGTTCATGTCATTGGCAACCGCCTCAAGCTTCTTCTGAAAGAGGTCACCCAAGACCTAAAGGAGTTGGAGAGACTCTTGGACATGTGCGGCAGTCAAGCGGTACGTCAATGGAATCAATCCACAACATATAAAATTTGTGCATGCCTAATTCAACACAAGTGAGGGCAACACCGGCTTCATGAAACTGTCTGGCTAATCTTCACCTGGGTTGAGATGGCAAAGTGCTTTGTGTTTGTATCATTTGTGAGACGATACACAGTGATGTACATCTTCTGATGTCTTGTTTCTTTACGACAATGTTCCTATTTTAAGGGAAGATGTGCATTATAAGTTTGTGTGCAGTGTTTGTTGGTGTCTATTCATATGTAATTGTGAATTGTGCATGTTGTGTTAATCAGGATCCATTGACACAATGTGTGTATGGCATGCATCATGTGTGTGTGGTGGTTTTTAAATTCATTTACAGGATGTGAGTGTCGCTGGCTAGGCAAACATTTATTGCCCATCGCTAGTTGCCCTTCAGAAAGTGGCAGTGAGCATAGAGTCAGAGAGGTCTACATCACAGAAAAGTTCCTTTGCATCTGCACAGGTGAAAAACAACCACCTAACTATTCTAATCCCATTTTCCAGCACTTGGCCCATTGCCTTATGCTTTGGCATCACAAGTGCACATCTAAATACGTCTTAAATGTCATGACGGTCTCCGCCTTCACCACCCTTTCAGGCATTGAGTTCCAGGCTTCTACCACCCACTGGGTAAAAAAAGGTTTCCCTCACATCCCCTCTAAACCTCCTGTCCTTATCTTAAATCTATGCCTCCTGGTCATTGCTCCTCCCTCAAGGGGAAATATTTCTTCCTGTCTACTCTATCTATGCCCTTCATAACTTTATACATCACTATCATGTTCCCCCTTAGTCTCCTCTGCTAGAAGGAAAACAACCCCAGTCTGTCCAATCTCTCTTTATAGCTAAAACTCTCCAGTCCAGGCAACATCCTGGTAAATCTCCTCTGCACCCTTCCCAGTGCAATCACATCCCTCCTATAATTTGTATTCCAGAACTGCACACAATACTTTAGCTGTGGCTCCAGTATAACCTCCCTGCTCTTAAACTTTAGGCCCGGCTAATAAAGGCAAGTCTTTAAAAATTAATTTATGGGATGTGAGCGTCGCTGGTTAGGCCTGCATTTATTGCCCATCCCGAGTTGCCCTTCAGAAGGTAGTGGTGAGTTATGTCCTTGAGGTGTAGGCACACCCAATATGCGGTTAGGGAGGGAGTTCCAGGATTTTGTCCCAGTGACAGTGAAGGAACGGTGATATATTTCCAAGTCAGGGTGGTACGTGACTTGGAGGGGAACTTCCCGGTGGTGGGATTCCCAGGTATCTGCTTCCAATCTATGGCTTCCAATCTGCTGGTCTAATCCTTCTAGATGTAGTGGTTGTGGGTTTGGAAGGTGCTGTCTAAGGAATCTTGGTGAGTTACTGCAGTGCATCTTGTAGATGGTACACACGGCTGCCACTGTTCGTCGGTGGAGGGTTTGAATGTTTGTGGAAGGGGGAGCAATCAAGCGGCTGCTTTGTCCTGGATAGTGTTGAGTTCCTTGAGTGTTGTTGGAGCTGCACTCATCCAGGCAAGTAATGGAGAGTATTCCATTACACTCCTGACTTGTGCCTTGTAGATGATGGACAGGCTTTGGGGGTCAGGATGTGAGTGATTGTGGATAGCACAATCACTTCACAGCTCCAGGGTCCCAGGTTCGATTCCGGCTTGGGTCACTGTCTGTGCGGAGTCTGCACATCCTCCCGTGTGTGCGTGGGTTTCCTCCGGGTGCTCCGGTTTCCTCCCACAGTCCAAAGATGTGCAGGTTAGGTGGATTGGCCATGATAAATTGCCCTTAGTGTCCAAAATTACCCTTAGTGTTGGGTGGGGTTACTGGGTTATGGGGATAGGGTGGAGGTGTTGACCTTGGGTAGGGTGCTCTTTCCAAGAGCCGGTGCAGACTCGATGGGCCGAATGGCCTCCTTCTGCACTGTAAATTCTATGAACAAAATTCTATGAATAAGCGATTATTATCATTTAGAAAATCCCAGTGTGATTTGTCGTTTTGTAATGCAGGGGGATGGGAATGGTTGGGAGCATATTCTGAAGGAGCAGGGAATGGGGAGTATTTTCTCCCATTTCCCCTCGCTCCGTCCAATCCTCTCTGGGATATTTCGGGGCTGAGCTGTGGCTAGAGAAGATTGTTCTGTTTAACTGGGGGAAACCTTTTATTCTAGATGCTGAAAATCCCAATCGCAGGTCCTTCAGGAGGGATTCTCCGTTCAATAATTCCCCAACCAGCAGAGAGTTTTCCCCCTGATTCCCATTGACTCCAGTTTATCTAGGGCTCCTTGATGCCCCACTTGATCAAATGCTGCTTTGATGTCAAGGTCAGGCACTCTCACCTCACCTCTGGCATTCAGTTCTTTTGTCCCTGTTTGAACCAAGGCTGTAATGAGGTCAGGAGCTGAGTGACCCTGGTGGAACCCAAATTGAGCATCCGTGAGCAGGTTATTGTTGAGTAAGTGCCGCTTGGTAGCACAATTGATGATTCCTTCCATCACTTTGCTAATGATGGAGAGTAGACTGATAGGGCGGTAATTGGCTGGGTTGCATTTGTCCTGTTTCTTGTGTACAGGACACACCTGGGAAATGTTCCACATTGCTGGGTAGATGCCAGTATTGCAGCTGTACTGGACAGCTTGGCTAGCGGTGCGGCAAGTTCTGGAGCACAAATCTTCAGTACTATTGCCGGATTACTGTCATAGCCCATAGTCTGCAGTATTCAATGCCTTCAGCCATTTCTTGATTTCAGGTGGAGTGAATCGCATTGGCTGAAGACTGACATCTGTGATGCTGGGGACCTCCGGAGGAGACCGAGATCATCTACTTGGCACTTCTGGCTGAAGATTGTTGCGAATGCCTCAGCCTTGTCTTTTGCACATATATGTGCTGGACTCTTCCATCATTGAGGATAGGGATATATTTGGAGCCTCCTCCGCCAGTGAGTTGTTTAATTGTCCACCACCATTCACGTCTGGATGTGGCAGGACTGCAGAGCTTAGATAGAGAAGTACATAGAACAGTACAGCACAGAACAGGCCCTTCGGCCCTCAATGTTGTGCCGAGCCATGATCACCCTCCTCAAACCCACGTATCCACCCTATACCCGTAACCCAACAACCCCCCCCTTAACCTTACATTTATTAGGACACTACGGGAAATTTAGCATGGCCAATCCACCTAACCCGCACATCTTTGGACTGTGGGAGGAAACCGGAGCACCCGGAGGAAACCCACGCACACAGGGGGAGGACGTGCAGAATCCACACAGACAGTGACCCAGCCGGGAATCGAACCTGGGACCCTGGAGCTGTGAAGCATTTATGCTAACCACCATGCTACCCTGCTGCCCCGAATGATGAAGAGTAGACTGATAGGGCGGTAATTGGCTGGGTTGCATTTGTCCTATTTCTTGTGTACGGACACACCTGCGAAATGTTCCACATTGCTGGGTAGATGCCAGTGTTGCAGCTGTACTGGACAGCTTGGCTAACGGTGTGGCAGGTTCTGGCATTCATCTGGCATTCTGATGCATTCATTGTGGAATTGCTTACCTCTGTATGTTACTTGCTGCTTATGCTGTTTGGCACACAAGTAGTCCTGTGTTGTAGCTTCACCGGGTTGACACCTCATTTTTCGGGGTGCCTGATGTTGCTCCTGCCGTGTTCTCCTGCACTCTTTATTGAACTAGGGTTGATCCCCTGGCTTGGTGGTAATGGTAGAGTGGGAGATATGCTGGGCCATGAGGTTGCAGATTGTTGTTGAATACAATTCTGCTGATGGCCTATAGCACCTCATGGATGCCCATGTTCCTAGATCTCTTCAAAGTCTAGCCCATTTAGCACAATGGCAGTGCCACACAACACGATGGAGAGTATTCTCAATTTGAAGTCCATCCGGTTTCATTACTTTTTTATAGTACACCATATGCCTCACTTTGTCTCCACAAGGATGTTCGGTGGTCACGTCTACCAATACTGTCATGGACAGATGCATCTGCAGCAGGCAGATTGGTGAGGAGGAGGTCAAGTATGTTTTTCCCTCTTGTTGGCTCCCTCAACACCTGCTGCAGTCCCAGTCTAGCAGTTATGTCCTTTAGGACCCGGCCAGCTAGGTGTGTGGTGGTACTACCGAATTACTCTTGGTGATGGACATTGAAGTCCCCCACCCAGAGCATGTTTTGCACCCTTGCCTCCCTCAGTGTTTCCTCTAAGTGATGTTCAACATGGAGGAGTACTGATTCATCAGCTTATCATGGCCGGTACATGGTAACCAGCAGGAGGTTTCCTTGCCCATGTTTAACCTGAAGCCATGAGACTTCATGGGGTCCAGAGTTGATGTTGAGGACTCCCAGGGCAATTCCCTCCCGACTGTATACCACTGTGCCGCCACCTCTGCTGGGTCTATCCTGCCGATGAGACAGGACATACCCAGGAATGGTGATAGTGGTGTCTTGGACATTGTCTATAAGGTATGATTCTGTGAGTATGACAGTGAGTCAGGCTGTTGCTTAACTAGTCTGTGAGAAAGCTCTCCCAACTATGACACAGGCCCCTAGATGTTAGTAAGGAGGACTTTGCAGAGTCGACAGTGTTGGGTTTGCCATTGTCGTTTCTGGCGCCTGGTTCGATGCCGGGTGGTCCATCCGGTTTCATTACTTTTTTATAGTACACCATATGCATCATTAACCACAATATTTACTTTCCCTGCTACCTTAAGGGACCGGTGTACATGCACGCCAATCCTCGGTGCTTCTCAGGGTCCTGCTGTTTATCATGTATTCCCTTGCCTTGTTTGTCCTGCCCAAGTCAATTACCTCACACTTAAAAGTTTGAATTCCATTTGTCACTGATCAGTTCATCTGACCAACCTGACTATATCCTCATGTAATCCAAGGCTATTCTTACTATTTACCACCTCACCAATTTTCACATCATCCGCAAATTTACTGATCAACCCTCCTACATTCAGGTCTAACTCGTTTATATAAATCACAAACGGCAAGGGTCCCAATACTGATCCCACTGGACACATGCTTCCAGTCAGGAAAAACATCCCATGAACATCACCCTCTGCTTCCTGCCAATCAACCAATTCTGGATCCAATTTGCCTAATTTCCTTGAATCCTCTGGGCTCTTACCTTCGCTATCAGTCTCCCATGATGCAGTCTCTGAGGTGTAGGTACACCCAGAGTTAGGGAAGGAGTTCCAGGGTTTTGACCCAGTGACAGTGAAGGAGTGTGAGATATTTCAAAGTCAAGGTGGTGAGTGGACGGGTGGCGAACTTCCAGGTGGTGATGTTCCCATGTATCTGCTATCCTTCTAGATGGTAGTGGCCATGGATAATAATACTAACCTTTTATTGTCACAAGTATGAAGTTACTGTGAAAAGCTGGTACGGGAATTGAACACGCGCGATTTAAAAGGCGCTATGCAAGTAGCCTGCGTGAATTCCTGCAGTCCATCTTGTAGATGGTACACGTGGCTGCTATTGTGTGCGGTGGTGTAAGAAGTTAATATTTGTGGATGGGGTTTCAATCAAGCGGACTACTTTGTCTTGGATGGTGTCGAGTTCTTGAGTGTTGTTGGAACTGCACTCATCCAGGCAAGTGGAGAGTCTTCCATCACACTCCTGACTTGTGCCTTATAGATGGTGGACAGTCTTTGCGAAATTAGGAGCTGAGTCGCAAGCCTCTAACCTGTTCTTGTAGCCAAAGTATTTATACAGCAGGTCCAGTTCAGTTTCTGGTCAATGGAAACCACAGGATTATGATAGTGGGGGATTCAGCAGTGGTAATGCTATTGAATGTCATGGGGCGATGGTTACATTCTCTCTTGTTGGAGATCGTAATTTCCTGGCACTTGTGTGGCACAAATGTTACTTGCCATTGACATTCGAAGCCTGGATATTATCCAGGTCTTGTTCCATTTGGACATGGAAGTTTCAGTTTTCTCAGAGTTGCGAACGGTGCTGACCGTTGGGCAAATCATCATAGAACATTCCCACTTCTGACCTGTATGTGCACACACGTATGTGTTTATGCAATGTGTGTATGTGCATGGTGTGAGCATGGCTGCACGTGTGGTATGAGTGTGTGCGTTGTGTGTGTGCGTTGTGTTGTGTCAATCAGATCCTATTGGCACTAGAACAGTGTGCGTTTATTAAGCAGGGTCCTCTGACAGTATGTGTTTTATTAGTCACGATTCATTTGCTCTGTAATTGTGTGCTGCTAATCAGGATTTGACTCTGCTCCAACATAAATGTAGCTTCCATCTGGATTGGAAGCCATAGAGGTACTCTCACTCCACAGCACTTCAAAGTCTTTTTGGTTATCGCACCCAATTTATAGCGTGGGAATGAAAGTTCCCTCTGCAAGACCTGGGGAGTTGATGAAAGTAGCTGTTTGCGCCATTTCTCCTGGGTTCCTGTGCACAGACAGACACAAACAGAGGCTCCTTGAGATCTGGGGATATCCATTTGGAAATCTTGGCAAGAAATTGGACTTCAGATGACTTTGAGGTGGAGCTCCATTGAATCAGATCAGATTGAATCAGTAAACACGAAGACAAATGAGGTTGTGCTCAAAACCGATGCATTCATGGCATAATTACTGAGCAAGTTATGCAAAGGATGTGCTCTAGTCGTGAACTGCAACTTCCCGTGATTCCTTACAATGGGAATTGTATTAAACAATGAGCACGGGTACAGAATGCAATTAAGCAGCTTTGCAAAATCATAATGACCTTGTTAGGTGAAATAAATGTTAATGCATTTCGTTGAATGTTGAATACAAATAACCCTTGATGACTGGAAGGTTTAACATTTAATATAAGTCGATAAGTCCTTTGGATGTCTACTGCTGTTCTTGTTAGTGTTTTTTCCCCTTGCTATTCACTTTAGTCTGGCAAGTTCACAAGTACTTGCATTTGTTGCTGTCCGGAATATGTGAAGTCCTTGTTGAGTCGCTGGTGGGTCTCTTGGCATGCTGGTTCAAGAATCTCTTCTTCCTTTCAGGACCTGGTGTCGTGGTCTTCGGCTGATGATTTGGACTCCTCAGGCTCCCTTAGTCCTGTGTCAAGTGGGGGCTTTCCCATTCGATCCAGACCGGTAATGCACTTCCACCAATATGTAGAACCAACATGGTAGGGTGGTAACAAGTACTTATCCCTTACATCTGACAGCTGGTGCCATGATATCATACCAAAGAGTGCCCTGAACAGGATGTATAGGCCCTGTACCCCTTCATGCTCTCTCCTGCTTACCTCCCTCCCCACCCCGCACCCCTTGCATGGAATTGAGAAAAATCGTAAATTTTACTTTTGGTTTACGTGTTTCTTTTGACTGTTTGTTCTTTTATTAATTCGATTTTTCTGAGTCCTGAGCAATATGTTTATTGTTTGTTCCGATATTTCTGTCTTGTTAATCAGCCCTGGTTCTTTGAATTGATTTCTCTCCATTCACTAATGGGAGCTTCTCGAAAGGAATACTGGCTTTCCATCACAATTCAGACACCCCAGGCTTGCACCATTAACACACACAACACACTCATGCCTAGCATTACTTTCTCATGCTCCACCCCACCACTCTGCAATCAATATTGACCCATCTTCCCAGATGTGTAACCCAATCTGAAACCAAATACATGATTACATTATGAATAACTTGCACTACAATGTTTAACCTGGTGGTAATGTCACATCATTAAGCTAAATAGGAATGGCTAGCCACCAGCCCACTCATTGATTAGTGTGTCTGGTGATATAGAGAGTCACTCGCACTGCAGATTTGGTCCCTGATCACTGCTGGCATTCACTGCTCTTGGCTAGTGTGTAGGGCAAGGTTAGGGGCAGCACACTTGATCCCTGCATTGTTACAACAACTTGCATTTACGTTGCACCATTTAGCATAGTATAACATCACCACCCCCCCCCCCCCCCCCCCCCCCCCAAGGCTCCTCACAAGAGCCTCAAACATACGTTGACCGTGAACCACATGAGTTACCCAGACAAGTGGCCGGAGCTTGGTCAACGAGATAGGTTTTTATATGGGTCTTAAAGGAGGAGCGAATGAGGTGGAGAGACTTGGGGTGTGTACACATCAAGAAGGAAAGGTAGCAGCTAACTGATGTTCCCTGTAAGCTGTGCTCACAAGTTACCCTTGCGTCTGCAGAGCTACATAAAAAGAGTCCTGGGCGCGAAGCATTCCAAAGCACAGGCCATATACAACAAAGTTGAGGGAACATTACAGCCAGTATACTCGAGCTAGCATACTCTAAGGACAGGCCTCGGCTCTGATAGAGTGGCCTCTGCACTCCACTTACAGGTAGGGAGGTTGAGGGTTGGGATCTCCGGAGTGTGAGACAGCATAGGGCTGATGTCAGATGGAGGTTGCTGATGATCTTGGAATAAAGTGGTTTTAGCCCTGCCCATGTCAGACGGTGCATGGGACAAGCTCTATCTATTATCCTAATGAACTGACCTGGAGGTGGCTGGAGATACGTCCAGAGCGAGGGGATCAAAGTGTCTTCACAGGGGCAAGTGCCTTAGCTTCCGGGCGTTTGAACCACTGGGAATGTAATCACTACCAGAGCATCGGTGCGGTGACAATCCCAGGAGCACTATTTCTGTCCTGGTAACTCTTCTCCCATCTGGAGACTGGAGACTGCTACTAGCCAACAACACAACACTGACCATAGGAGTTTAAATAACAATCCTCTGCCCATGCTAAATTAACTGACCTGAGCTACAGGTCTGAGGAGAGGCCACAACAGACTTTAGTGCTCATGGGCAATGAGAGGAAGAGTCGCCATGGCCCCTACCCTCAATTACTCTGTGAGGCCTATTTAATGTCCCCAAGGACCCTGGAACCTGATGTGCATGGTCAAATAGTGCTGGTGCTTACTGTCGAGACTCAACCCTGAGCGACTGGCATTGGGGCAAAACTCAACAGAGCATCAGTGGAGGAGGCATTTAGGGATGAATTGTTTCACATTGTGAAGAGTGAGCACAGGCTTTGATAGACTTTCTGGTAGTTAGGATCTAGAATTTGGATGAAAATATAAGATTAGATGTAAGAAATTTAGGCCAGAGACCTCTTTCCACAGCCTCACAGCCCTCTAGTGATTGTCAGTGAGTGAGGAAGCCGAGATTTGAGGACAGATCGTACATATGGAATCAGGATATTACTGAAGCGGAGCCCAATGCCGACTGTTTCCGTTGTGTTATTTTTACGGTGATCATTCAGCGTAAGAAACTGACCTTTTCAGAACAGGAAGAGTTGAAGAGACGGGAAGTTAGGATTAAGGAAGCCACATCAGTTGCTGAATGAAACAAACAACATATGATCATTACAGTACGCACACTTGCCCCTTCCAATAACCCAGTGGAGCCCATCAATAAACACACACCCAAAAAGACACTGCATTTCAGCAGCTCAATCAAGGCAGGAGGAAGAGCCAGATTCCTTGATGTCATGGATATTAGTCGCCTCATCTGATTTTTTGCTGCACTTTTTTTGTGTTCTGTCACCAGTAGCTTTGTCTTTATTTGCCTGGACTGAACATTCTCTTTCTTTACCCCTTCGTTCATTCCAAACAGCCACGAGGCAAATGTAGCCTCTCCCAGCCTGGAACCTCTGTCAGCGGCCCACACAGCAGGTACCTTGTTCTCCTGGTTTCTACAGTTTACCTCTAGAGCTCGGAGAGGATGATGGAAACTTCCAGAAAGCATCCAGCGTGCTAAACACTGAGGAGGAAGGATTGGCAGGACCTGTGTAGAATTTACAGAACACAACACATTCCCTCAGATTCAATTTGTGTTAACATGACTGTTTCTGAACACACTTGCACTCAGATTTGAACGGCCTGCTTCAACATGCAAAGTATAACATTTGAAATGTATATACACACCTCTGACCCCAGATTGCTTGAGAGGAACACATTTAACAGGTCTCCAAAAACTACCTTTTACAAAATTGAGTCGGGCATTTAGATCACTCCAGGACATTGGGTAATGTGGAATCCCGATTCCACACATAATGCACAGTTTTAACCACAGTCCAGATGTTCACATTGGGAGACAGCTGTTCATATTGGACATCCTGCCACATGATATCCTTCCTTATCAGCTTCCATCATCTTCTTTGATCCTAGACTTTAAATGAAGCTAGTTTAGAGGTTTGGCAGTAACGCAGTGCTTTTTATACTCTTCAGACACTTACCTTCTGTTGCTTGAATGCTTTCACTGCTGGTTAACAGGAAACCTTATTAGCTTTGCCTCTATCCATGCTGCCTGGCATAATAGATAGCGCTTGTAACCTAACCCAGCCACTGGAGGGCAGAATTGCAACTGCATCCCGCTTTCCTTCCATCTATCTCATTTCTGATTGTGTCTCATCGGCCTGTGTGTCCAACCCTTCTGTTTATTCCTATAAATGTTGCCCATTCCCCTGAAACTCCCCCCGCTCCCAACCAGCCGAACTTTCTTACTTCTAACACAAAATACGAAGAGGTTTCCGAATGCACCCTAACCCTTAACAGCACTTCGAGGTAATCTGTGTAACATCAGTGCGGCCAGGGAGCTCTGCGATTGACTAATCTCTGTACTAGCCTCCACTGCTTTGAGCAGCATTGATCCAGCACATTTTCTAACTGCAACAGCAGCAAAAAGCAGCTGGCTCTAAGTAACCTAACAGCACTTAAAACCTGCCGCGTAACTCCCATTCAAAAGCTAATTCTAGCTGTGGCAATGCTATAAGGTCAGTGTGCTACTGCCTAGATATTGTTATTATTATGTTTCTTTTCTGTGTACAATATTCAATTTGTTACTTTGACAAGCGGTGATATAAATCAGTTTTCATTGAATGGAGGAATAAATCAGGCACACAGGCCTGACAGCTTGTGGTTAGTGTGCCTGGCTATTATAAATGTTTGATCTCGAGCCTTACAGGCTATCAGCATTTGTTCTCCGATCAGAGTGCTTTGTGTTTGATCTCACAATGCATGAAGCAACCACAATCATGTACCGTCTGGAATGAGTGTTGAAAGCAGCATTGTTTCTGAGGTTCTGCAGCATGAGTTTCACCAGTGAAGGGGTGGCATGCTTAAAGTTGAGGGGAGAGGGAAGAGAATTCCTGAACAATAGGGGAAGGGAGGGGACTGTGATTCAAATACATTCATGGCGAGTGGTTGGGAACCTCCATTTCTTTTTTGACCTGTTCTTCAACCAGCCACCATCCCTCACCCCACCCAGTTGGGAATTTTGGCGTCAGCTGGGAGCTTCGCTCTTACAGAGAGAGGGTTCTCTCCGCTGGTTGCATAAACAGATGGCTGTGCAACTCACCCATTGCCAAGAGGGTGGACTCTGAGGAGACATCAGACACTCTGGGGCAGGGGCAGTAATTCATGGGCTGGGAGCGATTGAGACTCATGTGGAGCCGTGAGCCTTGGAAAAAAAAGGGGGGGGGGGGCGGCAGAGCTAACTGGATGCCTGGTGAAAATCTCCTTTGTGGACCAAGTCTATCTTTGATCTTCTGTAACTGTAAAAAGGGAGCTTCGGCCTTTCTCATCCGGTCCTCAGCAGATACTGTCCTCTGACAAACCAATCAAATTGCATCGATTTTGAGATAGTGGCCAGTCAAACTATTAGTTTCAATCACAAACCAATCGAGTATTGTCTTTGAAGAAGTGAAGCCCTTTGCAGTAAAAAGGACCTGATCCATCAAACTGTTGGTTTTAAGAAACAAACCAATCAAATTGTGGTCCTTTTAAGAAATCTCTTACTTTTAAATTGTGCTACTTTTAAGAAAAGTAGTAATAAGCAGTAGCAGATTCCACTGAATTTGTGGGGCCATTTGACCCATGCCTCAAAGGTTGTCCCTGGAGACTTGCTTTAATTACAGATTTTATTAATTGATTTTAAATTTCACCAGCTACCATGATGGGATTTGAACTCACGCTCCCAGAGCATTGGCCTGGGCCTCTGAACACCCCCCCCCCCCCCCCCCCCCCCCTCCCCTCCCCTCCCCTCCCCTCCCCGCCCGCCAATTGTGAACGTTTTGGTTAGGTACTTACAGGCACAGAGAACCTTTAAGATAAAGAAATTTCAAACGGTTCAGACACAAGTCGAGGGGACTTCAGCCCAGCCCGAAACAAAGTGACCAACCTTTGCCAAGCCCAGCATTGTCCTCTGACAGCATGTGTCACCCTGTGTGGGGAGTTTGCAGTCTACATCACGAGCCTACTACACCGGATAGAAAGCTGGCGCGACAGTTTGAGGTGTGGCGTTGCTGTTGCTAATTCTGGCTAGCTTCAGTATCCAGTAAAACCCCCCAAAATAAACTTGGGTTTCATGTAAAAGGTGACGCGGGTCAAAAGAGCACTGCTGCAGAGGCATAGAGGAACATTCTCTTAACTGTGGTGGAGCTGTATTTGGTTTAAATGTTTAATTTTAATAAAACAACCTGTTAGTGTGTGATGAGGTACTGCTTGTTCCTGTTCCACCTGTTGTATTTCATTAAGTCCCATTATTGGCATTCTCAGACAGCCTGAGCTAATGTGTAATAGGATTTCAGCAAAGGAACACTGTGATGCTGTTTAATGTGCCATGACTTTTCAGGGCTGTAATGGGCTTTTAGAATGACTGGGAGAGACGCCACATCTGTAGTTGAAGTCCTGGAGCACTGATGCAGGCCTCGGGTGCTAAAGATTGCTCACTATAGCAGCAATCAAGTGTTAAGCAGAATTATTCACCTGTATGTCTGCAGCCAATCATTGGTGCAAGCCTGCAGAAGATCAGTAATTGTACTCCTGGAATCTGAATGAGCCACAGGGAATCAGGTTAGAAGGAGGCAGGACATTCTATTAATACAATCCTGCATTGTGAAGGTTCTCGGGTCAACCACCTCTTAAAAATTCATAAGTTAGAATGCAAAATCAAAACACCTGCGATAACAATATGTTAAAGCAAGGTAATGCCTAGATAAAGGTGAGCCAGGATCTAACTGAATGCAGGAACTGGCTGGATGGCTACTCCTGTTCCAAAAGTGAGTGTAGGCCATTCAGCCCCTCCAGCCCGTTTCATGGTATCATAGTGGTGGTGTGTTGCAGTTCATTCGAAATCCAAGTTGTGGCAACATCCACTTTTTCCATGCATGCTGCAGTCTGGAGCTATGGATATTGATGGTGGAGGCTCCAATGTTCTTTCCATTAAATGGCTGACCAGGAATCTCTCCCACTTTTGCTGCCAGCTATTGGCCTGTGTTAGATGGATTTGTGTGTCCTGATGAATGCGCCTCCTTGGCCATCGACTCCGAGGAGCCTCTGGCCCAGAGGCGGGACGCAGGCACTGCGCCACAAGACCTCCCCTCATGACAGGATCATAGATTGCAAACGGCTAATGCCTTACTGCTACTCAGTGAAGTGAGGCCATTGCTTCCGCGTTTATTTCTACATTCCAAACCACTCACCTTCCATCTCTCCTTGACCGTTGTCAAGTCCTTCCATTCTTTATTACTGACTGCAGCTAAACCACAAGAGCACAAGAAATAGACGCACGACAACGCAGAATCGCTGAGCAGAAACCTATAGCCAAGTTCCGCACACATGAGTGCGGCCTCAACCGGGACCTGGGATTCATGTCGCATTACATTCATCCCCCACCATCTGGCCTGGGCTTGTGAAATCCTACCAACTGTCCTGGCTTGAGTCAATTCACACCTCTTTAACCTGGGGTTACCCCTATCTCTGGATCTGTAAAGATTTAATTACCTGCAAATGCTCACATTCCAAGCATTGTCTGGCACCTTTGACTTTGTCTACATATATATATATATATGTTTCTGGAACATACCTCTTCATTCACCTGAGGAAAGAGCAGTGCTCCGAAAGCTAGTGTTTGAAACAAACCTGTTGGACTTTAACCTGGTGTTGTAAGACTTCTTACTGTGCTCACCCCAGTCCAACGGCGGCATCTCCACATCAGACGAAATGGAAGCAGGAGTAGACCATTTGGCTCTGCAATTCAATACCATCGAGGCCGATCTTGGGTTTCAACTGTCTTCCCTGTCTGTCCCCCATATCCTTTGATTCCCTGAGACCAGAATTCTGCCTATTCCACCCTTAAATATATTCAACGGTGGTGCACCCACACACTTCACAGTCTTAAATGATCAGCCTCTCATCTTGAGACTGTGGCCCCCGTGTTTCAAATTCCCCGACCAGCAGAAACAATCTTTCAGCCTCCACCTAATCAAAGGTGCAGAATATTGTAAATTTCAATGAGATCACCTCTCATTCCAGTGACAATAGATCCAGTTTGCTCAGCCGACATTGGACAGTATCTGTTTCTCACTCTTCCAAGTTGTGCATTGGTTTGGAGAGTTGAGTGATAAAAGTGCACAGTGGGATGTGAGAATGCCACCTACACACTTGGGTTTGGGTATTCCCCCTTTAAACTCCATCCCTAATAGCCCTGAGGACTCTTAAGACTGTAGGACTGGAGTCACATGTGGTGCGTTTCCTTCGCTGAAGGACATTGGTGAACCAGTTGGGCTTTCATGCTCATGTTTCTGGTTCTGGAAAAGTTGTCCCTTTATTGAATTCCGTTTCACAATTGGTTCCCCCGGGGCCGTCGCAGGAGGAACAGATCACGTCTGATGCTTAAGTCGCTCTGGGTTCACCAAACAGGATCAGCTAAAGGAAAGAAAATGCATTTGTATGGCACCTCTCACAGTCCAAGGCTCCTAAAAGCATTTCCCAGCCAAGGATAGTCATTGTTGTGATGCAGGGAAGGCAGCAATGAACTTGTGTGATAATGAGCGGTTGATCGATTTTGTTTTGTGTTCTTTTTTTAATACATTTAGAGGACTCAATTCATTTTTTCCAATTAAGGGGCAATTTAACGTGGCCAATTCACCTACCCTGCACATATTTGGGTTGTGGGGGTCAGACCCAAGCAGACATGGGGAGAAGATGATCGACTTTGGTGATGTTGGTCGAGGATTAAATATTGGCAGGGACACTAGGGGAAATAGAACATAGAATTTACAGTGCAGAAGGAGGCCATTCGGCCCATCGAGTCTGCACCGGCCCTTGGAAAGAGCACCCCACTTAAGCCCCATACCACCACTCTATCCTAGTAACCCCACGTAACATTTTGGACACTAGGGGCAATTTAGCATGGCCAATCCACCTAACCTGCACATCTTTGGACTGTGGGAGGAAACCCAGGCAGACACGGGGAGAACGTGCAGACTCCGCACAGACAGTGACCCAAGCCGGGAATCAGCTGGGACCCTGGCGCTGTGAAGCAACTGTGCTAATCACTGTGCTACCGTGCTGCACAATGTCCTGCTCTTCTTCCACAAGTGCCATGGAATATTTTACTTTCTCCCAGTTGTACTGGCCAATATTTATACCTCAACCAACATCACTAAAAACATATTATCAAGCGGCTCACTCATTGGGACTATTGCTGCTATTGGGACCTTGCTGCCTCATTTTCGCATGCCTCATATTGCAACAGTGACTACACTTCAGAAAGTGTTTCATTGTGGTGTCCCGAGGTCCCACAAGGGGCTATGTAAATGCCAGTTTTCCGATGTAGAGATGATGGAGAAGAAATGCGACTCCGTAAAGAAGTTCCTGAAGCGAAAGAATAAATGTCAGAAATGGGCTGCACACAGATATTGTCAGCGAAACCTCAGCCATGAGGTTTCTCGTCTGCAGCTGGTGGTTTTGACAATTGCCTCTGTGTAGTGAGCCCAAGGGATGTATGTGCCTCATTCCGCGGTCATTCAGCTCATATGATACACCCCACCCCTCAAACTTAGGGTGGGATTTTCTGATCCCGCCCTCTACAGCAAACTTTGTGGGTAGGATGGAAAATTTTCCGCATCCGCGACAGGTCCATTTCCTTTGGGCAAGAATTGGAAAGAAATCTTTACTGCCCACCCGGCCCCTCCACCCTGCCTGTGGGAGGTTTTCCAGCAGCAGGAGCGGCTTTCCATTAGTCACCGTCAGGAACTTCCGGTCCCCTCGAACTCAATGGCCATTTGCCTTGCTCGCCAGCTATGCTACCAGGGAACCCACTGTGAGGTGGTCGCCTTCGGCAGGACCAGAAGATCCCACCTATGGGAAGTGCCAGAAGATCCGCCCTTAGAGTGGAGCAGCAATATGCAATCTAGTAGGAAGGTCACCACTGAAGCGTTGCGGGAGCCCAAACTCTCTCTCACTCAGATACGTCTTGGGTTCTGCTGCAATAGGGATCTGGCAAGGCGCCACACCACAATTTCAGCAAACGGCTAAGATGGGAACCACCCCATTCTGGTTGAAAATGTTTAAATTAGAAAAAACTCTCTCTTTGAGCTGATAGAAAAGCGAAAGCCAGGGTGTTTACCTACAGTTATACTTCTTTCAACTACACTTTGAACCAGACCAAGCCCTGGTATCTGACAAAGATCCTAAAACCTTCAACCGTGCAGAGTAACCATAATGTTCTGAAAAGGCATCCCATAGGGAAGACCGTAAGGCCATTAAACATAGGAGCAGAAGTAGGCCATTCGGCCCACCAAACCTGCTTTGCCATTCAATGAGCTCATGACTGATCTGAAATGATCATCCTCAACTGCACTTTCCTGCCTTATCCCCATAACCCCTCATCGCCTTACTGATTAAAAATCTGTCTTTCTCAGCCTCGAACAAACCTAATGATCCAGCCTCCACAGACCCATGTGGTAAAGAATTCCACAGATTCACTACCCTCTGAGAGAAGAAATTCCTTCTCATCTCTGTCTTAAATGGGTGACCCCTTACTCTTATGCCCTCTGGTCTTGGACTCTCCCATAAGGGGAAACAACGGCTAGATTCTTCTGCCCCGCCCATCGCAAGATTGCCACGGGTGAGACCCAGACTATGTAAACATCCATTGGCCTCAGGTAGGAAATTCCGGTCGCCGGCGACCAGAGAATCGCGCCCAATTTCTCAGCATCTACCCTGTCAAACCCTTTGAGAATCCTATATTTCTCCTATATAGGATGTGAATCCTATATAGGATGGGAATAGAGGGATGCGGACCCTGGAAGTGTAGAAGATTTTAGTTTAGAGAGGCAGTATGGTCAGCACAGGCTTGGAGGGCCGAAGGGCCTGTTCCTGTGCTGTACTTTTCTTTGTTCTTTGTTTCATTAAGGTCACCTCTCATTCTTCTAAACTCCAGATGAGTACAGGCCCAACTACTCAACCTCTCAGAAGAAAACCCTTCCATACCCAGTATCAATTTAGTGAACCTGCCGTTCTGTTTATCAGAACAGCAGGAAATCTTTCAATACATGTCCATAAAGCATTCCCGTGGCTAGAGTGACGGATCAAACTTGTTCTGTGTGTGCGAGAGAGCAGAGCTAGCGCACTGTCATGGTGACTAAACCGTTAGCCAATCTTTTTAAGGATGGAAATGAGTAGAGGATTTGGTACTTGGGTAAGAACTCAGAAGGTGTGAGTTTATGCCCACCATTGCAGCTAGTTGTGAAATGGAATTCAATAAATAGACAACTACCTCAGCACCAGAGATATGAATATGAAAGCTCAACTGGTTCATCAATGTCCTTCATGAAAGGGAGCTACCATTGCTTAACCAGCCTAGTATACATGTGACAGCAGGCCTACATTCTAGAGTCCTCAAGGCTACTAAGGATGGACATAAAATGTGGCCTCATGAGTGGTACCCATGCCCTGGAAACAAATTTAGAAAGGGGAAGAAGCTGAGGATCTGAATTTTATTTTAGTTGTAGTGAGCACAGGTGAAGCATTTATATGATCCAGGGTGATGCACCTTATTTCATTGTGCCTCTGTAAAGGATTAGAATACTTCCTCAAGCTTTGTCAGACGCACGCACTCTCACCTTGCGGTTTGGCCCTGATAACTTTGAAAATACCAGCTCCGCAGCAGGGGGAAATGTGGGCCTGAGCTCCACTTGTTCACTGTGAACCATTGGTTATGCTGTAGGATGAGAGCAAACATGAACATCCATATCCTCCCATACAGAAAAAGAGTGGAATCCTACAGGGAGATTGGATTTCGATTTGGATTTCTCTTTCACGTTGAATGGCTGGGAAATTTGGGTTGCTCGACCCTATTGGACACATTTACAGAATCGTGTTAATTTGGATTGAGGAATTTGTCTGGAAGGAGTCACTGAGTTTCAGCTAAAACAACTAGGCAAATGGTGGGCAGCTCAAAGATTTTAAACCGCTAAAACTGCAGAGAGCCAATACAGAAACCAATGGACTCCTGTGGTGAAACCATTCAATAATTCTAGTTACTGTAGAGTAACTGCATTTTCAAAGTTTCAGTAGGAGTCAGACAAATGCTGGGAGAAGTGTATTAATTTAGTAATATTATAGCATTCATCAGAGGAATGGCAAACACTGTGAGGCACAATATGTGATTCTGAAGCTGCTATGATAGGATTTCTGATATTTAAACAGCGCTACATGGTGTAATTATTCTGAAGGGAGACGATTTTGAATTGTCCCATAATTGCTGAGAGAAATTACCTCTACACTGGTTGGCATCTCTGTTATCACGCTTTGTGTTGTACAGTATATACAAAATTGGTGGAGCAGGGAAAGAATGTTCATCATGATGGCCGCTTCATTCTAAGCACCTCCTCCCATTCCACCTCTTCCCCAATCTACTTAATCACCTGGAGCTTGGAGCCAGAACCATTTGGGTTCTTTTTTTTTCTTTACTCTTTCATGTTGGCACTGACGCCAAGACCAGCATCTGTTGCCCATCCCTAATTACCCTTGGAGCTGAGCAGCTTTGCTGGGCCATTTGAGAGGGTAGGTAAGAGTTGACCACATTCCTGTGGGTCTGGAGACCAGGGAAGGATGACAGATGAAGGACATTTGTGAACCTGATAGGGGGTTTTGTTTTTACAAGAACTGATGATAGTTTCATGATCACCGTTACTCCAGATCACTACCTTTCTGCAGTCACTTGGACAGTTCATTGGATCAATCGTGACTGTTAGTCTTTTGCCCCCATTCCATTATTTTTATGATTAAACGTTCAAAGAAAATGAAAACAAAAACACACAACTGTATTTAATGTTCTGGTGATTGTTCCCTTGGGCTGTGCCTGGAGATGAATCCTTAATTCCTGAAGACTCGAAGACATTCTGGAGTGTTAGCTCCTAGAGGTTTGTTCTATTTGAATTCAATGGGAAGAGCTTTGTTTTAAAGAAATGTTGCCTCATTGCTGGATAACTCCAAACTAAGACCTGTATCAGCAGCTCGAGTGGGTTAAACTTTACATATGGGCTCTGAAGCTCCATAACATGGAGGTCCAAAAAGACACAAAGCGTGTTGTTGCGGTCAGCTGTAGAAAATAAATTGAGAGCTCGATGTAGTTTTGTTTTCTCAGCACGTTATTGACAGCCAAACATGCCGGGTTCCTGCTTCACAGACGCTTAGAGAACAAGAAGGAGGCCATTTGGCCTGTCGTGTCCACGCTGGTCAACGAAGGTTTGACTACACTAATCTCATTTTCCAGCGCTTAGCCCATAGCCCTGGACGTTATGGCTGTGCAAGTGATTATCTAAATATTTCTTAACTGTTATAACCTTTTCAGACAGCAGGTTTCAGACTCCCACCACCCTTTGAGCAAAAAGG
Organism: Scyliorhinus canicula; assembly: GCF_902713615.1. Classification (NCBI taxonomy): domain Eukaryota; kingdom Metazoa; phylum Chordata; class Chondrichthyes; order Carcharhiniformes; family Scyliorhinidae; genus Scyliorhinus; species Scyliorhinus canicula. The sequence goes on along the minus strand of NC_052146.1, from coordinate 194,157,736 downwards.
TTTCTGATCTAAGAATGATAGTACAATTCTGAGATGTGGGTTGGAAATTTCTAAAGAGGCTCTTGCTCCAAAGGGATCTTTGTCTCAACTGTAATTTTAAAAAGAATATGTATTCATTATAAATGCAGGCCCCACAAAGGAAGCCAAAGAGATTCTTCCCATTCTAAGGAGCAGAGAGCCCAGAAGAGGCCGTCCTTCTTCTTGCGAGTGATCCGAGCAGCATTACCCCTCCAGCTGCTGTTGCTGCTACTGATTGCTCTGGCCTGCCTGGTTCCCATGACCGAGGAAGACTACAGCTGTACCACGTCCAACAACTTCGCCCGATCCTTCCACCCCATGCTGAGATACACCAATGGCCCCCCTCCAATATGACCGATCGAATGCCTTGAGGAACAGAATCATTCGTGGAAGGACATTCTGGTGGCGGAGGGAGGCGGGAATGGATCCTCTTGGTGTTCTCCCCCCAACATGCCATTGGCTGGTCTGTACACTGTCCTTCGAAAGCACTCGGGCAAAACCTGCCTCACGGGGGCCACAAAATCTTCGCGCCCGGACCCAGGATTTGGAGAGAAATATGTAATATAAAATTTAAATAACTTTATAATGGTCATTTATTTTTGAACAGTGTTTGCTTTGGGCATGGCCATGTATAGCTTGAGCTTTCGAAATTAACCCTTTGAAATGTCTGAACGATGTAAATCTGGGACACTGTGCCGAAAGAAGTGAGGTGTAATTAAAATTTCTGCTAATGTTTGAGGCAATTATTGGATGTAAACTTAAAACTGAACAGACTATTTGTGTACAGACTGTTAAAGCTATTTTATGTTTTAATATTACCCCTTGGCGTTTAGTACCCATGCTGATCATTTTTACCCTGTGTGCTGTTTTTCAAAAACGTCCACGGAATGAATAATTCTCGGGGGATGGGGGGAGGAGGAAAAAGGTGTACATAATATATAAAATCTAAATCCCCCTGCAATCTACATCTTTTCCTCTGCCCAGCTGGTGTGACACAGGTTTCGAGCAATCCCAACAACATGGATCAGGAGATGAAACTTGAAACTGAGGAATGTCATCCCCCCCCCTTTAACTCCTGTCATTGTTTAATAGTGGCATGTTCAGATGATGGTCAGACTGCACTGTTTTTTTTTCTATTCCAAAGCAGCCTTGTGTGTCTACAAGTAAGAATATGGAAAGCTGGTTCTTTTAGGTGTACAGCGGAAAACTGAGTCTCTAATTAAAAGACCTACTTCTTTCATCCTCTGTCTTTGCATCCTTACTGCTGTGATCCGACCTCACCCTGTTGCCTGGTGTTCATTGCAAGGATAGCCGACCCCAGGTTCTGCCACTTTACGCCTGTTTACCAACCCCCCCCCCCCCCCCCCCCCCCCCAACCATCTCCATATAAGGGAATTCAATTGATTGACCCCCCTTGGGGCACATGGAAAGTAAAGCAGCGGTTAGGAATAGCCCATCAAGGATAAAGCAAGGAATCATAGGTTATAGGAGAACCATTCAGCCCATCGTGTCCGTACTGGCTGTTTTGAAAGAGCTGTCCAATTAGTTTACCCCCCACTCACCCCCCATTGGTTTATAAAATGATCCTTTACAGATATTTATCTGATTCCATTTTAAAAGTACTTATTTGAGTTTTTTCTGCCGCCCCCTTTCAGGCAAAGTGTACATCCTGGGCCCGGTTTTCCAGCCACTCCCACCAGTGGGATCTTCCAACGGGAAACCCCATTGACACAGTGGCAGGACTGGAAGATCCTGCCGCCGACCAATGGGAGACCCCCTCCACCACTGCAAAATACACCATGGGTGGGGGAGTCAGAAAATCCCACCCATAACTTAATACATTTTTTAAAAATTTTCTCATGTCGCTTTTGTCAAGTACCTAAACCTGTGCCCTCTGGTTACCAGCCCTCTTGCAGTGAAAACAGTTTTGTGTGCACATTCTCCCCGTGTGAGTTTCCTCCGGGTGCTCCGGTTTCCTCCCACAGTCCAATAATATGCAGGTCAGGTGGATTGTCAATTGCGAAAATTGGCCCTTTGTGTCCAAAGTTGAGCAGATTAGGTGGTTTAGCTCACCAGGCTAAATCGCTGGCTTTTAAAGCAGACCAAAGTAGGCCAGCAGCACGGTTCGATTCCCGTACCAGCCTCCCCGGAAAGGTGCCGGAATGTGGCGACTAGGGGCTTTTCACAGTAACTTCATTGAAGCCTACTCGTGACAATAAGCGATTTTCATTTCATTTTTCATTTCATAGTGCGGGGAAGTAGGGTGCTCTTTCGGAGGGTCAGTGCAGACTCGATGGGCTGAATGGCCTCCTTCTGCACTGTAGGAATTCTGTGGTCCTTCCTTAACTCTATCATTGGTCCTCACAAATTTCAACAGCTCGGTTAAATCTCCCCTTAACCTCCTCTGCTCTGAGAACACCCCAACTTCTCTAGTTTTTCTTCATAACTGAATTCCCTCAAACTGGTAACATTCTAATAAATGAAACCACTGAAGAAGTTATGTGGACTCAAAACGTTAACTCTGTTTCTCTCTCCATAGATACTGCCAGACCTGCTGAGTTTTTTCAGCATTTTCTGTTTTTATCCCCATTCTAATAAATCTCTGCTACCTCTCCAAAGCCTTGACATTTTTAACGTAATGGTGCCCAGAATCGGACAGCACACTCCAGATGAGGCCTAAGCAGGGATTTATAAAACTTCAGTGTAAAGTCCTTGCACTCCCGCCTCTATCCTAAAGCCCACAAGCTTTAGTTCTCTCAAGAGGCCTTCTCAACTTGTCCTTGTGCCTTTGACGGTTTTGACATCTGCCCCCTGTTCATGCCACTGTCATAGCGTTGTGGGGGCAGCACGGTGGCGCAGTGAGTAGCAGTGCTGCCTCATGACGCCCAGGTCCCGGCCCTGGGTCACTGTCCGTGTGGAGTTTGCACATTCTCCCCGTGTTTGCGTGGGTTTCACCCCCACAACCCAAAGATGTGCAGGGTAGGTGGATTGACCATGCTAAAATTGCCCCTTAATTGGAAAAATGAATTGGGTACTCTAAATTTATTTTTAAAAAGTGATAGCATTGTGCTCTCTCCCTCGACTTGTTTACCAATCACGCAGCTCCTGTACCAGTTAATGTTATTCATGAAGGCCCCACCTTCTCAAACCTTGGCCCCACCCCACCCCTGCCTGAGGTGTGGTGATCCTTGGGTTAAATCATCACCAGTCAGCCTTCCCCCTCAGAGGGCAAAGCAGTCTCTGGTCATTTGGGACCATGGCGTCTTCACTTGTCCATGCAACCCCACATTGGCCTGAGCCTCTTTCACAGCGGTGGAGCGACTCCACCCCTAAAGCATCATGGAATTGTGCAGTCCTGCCCATACATGGGATCAAAGCAAAACACAGCAATAAGCACATTAGCTCACTGTTTTATTTCACCCATTCAATATGCAAATAAAATCATTCTACATGCACGGGATTTCCTAAATTAAATCACACAAATTACAAACAGTGTCAGCTGGTATAACATATTGAGAATGAAAAAGAGAAGTCTGTTACAAAACACTTTCTTGGTGCTTCAAAGTGCAGACCCTTTGGGTTGGGAGAGGAAGGGTCACTATTCGTTACTAGGTAGTGCATTGCAATAGATTGATCAAACAATTCATCAATGTAGGTAGCATTCGTATAAGGTAGAATGAATTGTCAGTGTGAAAACAAGGTGCCGTACGATGGTTAGCACTGCTGCCTTACAGCACCAGAAACCCAGGTTCAGTTCCGGACTTGGGTGAACGCAGTTTGCAATTTCTCTCCGTGTCTGCGTGGGTTTCCTCCGGGTGCTCCGGTTTCCTTCCACAGGCCAAAGATGTGCAGGTTGGCCATTCAAATTTCCCCTTAAGTGTCCAAAGATGTGCAGAGTAGGTGAGGTTATGGGGATAGGGTGGGGGAGTGGGCCTAGGTAGTGTGCTCTTTTAGAGGGTCAGTACAGACTCGATGGGTTGAATGGCCTCCTTCTGCACTGTAGGAATTCTATGATAAGGGAGACTTTGGCATTTTTTACATTACTAGATAAACAATGAGTTAATGCTCCTGCTGCTGTGGGTTTAACGTTGGGTCATTTGCTCTCCTGCTAGACTCTCAGGGCCATGACCATAGGTGGGGTGTGGGCTACGAAATTGCTGCAGTTCCTCATTCAGCTCCCCATGATAAATGCTGCATCTCTGCACAAACCCAGCAGGGAAATCCCACAATGAGATTGACAATAGTGGTTCCAATTTCAAGAGGATGGCCTCATTGTTAGGTAGTAAATGTTCTACAGCATCATGGAAAACCAACCACGTGTGTTTTTTTTGGACATCATTCGCAATGTGTATGGGACACGACACGTGTGTAAATTAAGTGTTTTGTGAATAAGTCTTTCAGTTCTTTTAGAAATGATTTGCACCTTCTAATGTAGGTATTTGTGGGCCTACGTTTCAGTATCAGCAGCACTCTGCTGCGTAAGACACACCGGCAGGACTTATTTTATTTTATACAACAGCTAAATGCGAATAAAACAAAACACACAATTTGCTTTGGTTATGAAGCTTTAACTCTTTGGGATTATGCTGAGCACATTGTGCCAAAGGGAGTGTGTTGGTGTGAAAGGATATCAGTGGAGTGGGGTCACTTAACAAATTAATGATCAGATTTACAGTACATTTTCACCCCTAAAATGCCCTGTCCTCACATTACATTCAATCTAGATCTTGTATCCATGTACACAGGTAGAATTGTATCACAGACAGGAGCAGAAGCAAAAGGAATTTGAAGCTAAAATTAACAATGAATGTTTATGTTTTTTGAGTTAAAGGCAAGCGTACAGTTCATTAGCTTTCCTCCACATTTGTTTAGACCAGACACACCTGTGTGAGAAAGAACGATGCAGAAAAATAACTTTGGTAGCAAAACATTTGACTATTTAAGACCATTGCCAGCGCTGACCTATAATCAGAATTGTACCACATTGGGGAGTTGGGACAAACTAGAATCGAGAGCATTCAGCAATTAAATATAAAAATAGATACAGTACATGTATAGGCTCTTCTTAAACATCACTGTAGACATGTTCCTTCAGAAGTTGTGGGACCAGTGGATTTGATGGCGTAATAAAATCACTGGAACTCACTCACAATAATTATGGGTTTGACTTGGGTCCCCTTTGCAAGCTCACATCTGCAGCTTGCACACCCACTGAATTTTAAAACTAGTTCATTTCAGGAGCAAAGTCGCTCCGAAAGAAAAACAGGTTGGCCACATAGAAACGACGTCTGTGACCGGGGGGATGGAGGACTGTGAAATCTTTGAGCAATTTCAGTCTTATCACCACTGGTACTCGCTATCTCCAATTCTACTTCAAATAGCAGCAAGGGGTAAATTTTCAACCATCTGAACAATTCAAGAATTGAAATAATAAATCAGCTGCCTTTAAAACATAAACTAACTCCTGCCATTTTTTGCCTTTTTAATAATACTTAGTAACTAATATGCAGTGATGATTCAGAGTATGTGGTTAAGATGTAAAGCTATATATAAATTGCAATCCTTGTGTAAACTATGATAGTGTTAAACCCGATGAGCTCCCTTCTTCAATTTGTCCAAAAGGAAAGTTTAAGAAACTATTTTGAAAATCTCTGATGAAATAGGCCATTTGGAGAAAAGCTGCTATATCACAATGTGTATATCTCTGATAACCCACAGAAATACATTCATCTTGTCTATATTTATGAGCTATAAAATAATAATTTATCTCAAAATAATCTGCTGGTTCCAGCAGTGCTTCTGTGGTACAGTATTGAGACAGCAGAGTAATAAACCTTGCTTTTATCATTTGCAGTTCTGAAACAGAAACATTACCATTTTGCAAAATATACTAGATGATGTTCAGCTCTTGTAACAGCCCTATAATAGGTAGTTAGATAGCCATGGGGCACCTTGCATGTCTGCAAGAATTTATGGCATTACAATATTAACCTTTTAGTCTTAGAATTAAGTAACCTGATCCATCATCCTACTTATTCATTACGACCAGGAATCTGATCCTTGTACTCTGGTCTTTATAAATGACAAACCCCTTCCCAATAATGGGGATCCAAGGCAAAATACAGATGTGAAAGAATCTGCAACAAAATAGACTTCATATGACAAATAAGGGCAGATAATCTAATGTAGGGGTAGTTCGGGTTTAGGGCTGGGGGAGTTGGGTGTGTTATTGTGGGGGCTTTGCGTTTATTGGATCTCTGTTGTTTAAAATGTTAAAATTATAAACGCCTCAATAAACTATTTTCTAAAAAAAAATAGACTTCATAAATGGGATATAAGGTAGAAGGAAAGGCCCAGCAAGTTTCACATGTCTCTACTGCCTCAATCCTTGGATCACGGCTATAATGATTTGGAAAATTTCTGTTCAGTGAGACTTTAGGTCGCTATGGCAACTGTGATTTAAAAGACATCTTCAGACAGAGATGTTAAAGGAAGTTCGGGAATCACAGAATTGTTCCAGCGCAGAAGGGGCCATTCAGCCCATCATGTCTGCACCGGCTTTCCAAACGAGCATCATGACTCAGTGCCACTTCCCTGCCTTTTCCCTGTATCCCAGAACATTGTTTGTTTTCAAATAATCACCTAATGTCCCCTTGAATGCCTCAATTGAACCTGCCTCCACCACACCAGGCAGTGCATTCTAGACCCCAGAAACACGCTGTTTGAAAAAGTTTTTTCTCATCACATTTGCTTCTTTTGTAAATCACTTTAAATCTGTGCCAGATTGAAAACTGGACGACTGGGTCAAAACCACAGCAGCCATTCAACTGCAGCTGCTGAAGGGCGGGGGTATTTTACATATCACCTCACATTTATGCTAATCAGATGAAGTAATTGTCCTCAAAAGTAAACAATGAGGCAGCCTGGAGACTACAAGTCAAGCCTTACCTCAGTAAGTATTAAAAATGTTTAACTACCTGATTATCAGGAAAAATTGTTCAATCATCAAATTAAAGCAGACTTGCAGTTCTTTACCTGTTTCACACTACCTCAACTACATCAGGGAGCTAACAGATGTTCTAAGCAAGGTTATCATCCACATACCAGCCATCTAGAAACCCAAGCAGTTAGTATTGGAAGCCTAATCAGAACGGACATTGGAAAACAGACCTAGAAAAATTTCAGATGGTAGTTGATTTGCAATCATTTCTACATTGTGTTTATCTAATTTTGATTGGTTAGTGTCTCACAATGGCTTACAGGCTCTCTGATTAGTTCCATTTGTAAATAAATCTGACTTTTAATGTTAGCCAGAATGCAGCAGCTGCTAATGCGGTATATTGGCATGGACCAGAGAACATAGTACCGTTGTGCAAAAATCTACAGCTCACCAAAAATCCACAGCTCAATGGTCCCTTTCTTTGCTGTCTTCACCAGGTTGTACTCTGGAAAAGTAGGGCCAGTTTTTTTTCAGGTACCCATGCAAGTGTTTCTCCCAAACTCTACCAATCCCAAAAGCAGATTCTTCTGAGTTTATCAGGCTGGGACGATGGGCTGCCCAATGGAAAATAAAACAAATGGGCTCACAACAACAACTTATATTTATATAGCACCTTATAGCACCTTTAATATGATGAAGCGTCCCAAGGCACTGAAAAGGAGCGTTATAAAACAGGATGACAGCGAGCTATGCTAGGAGATGTTTGGGCAGTTGACCATAAGTTTGATCAAAGAGGTAGATTCTGAGGAGGATCTTAAAGAGGGAAAACGAGGTAGAGAGAGGGAATTCTAGAGTTTGGGCCTAATCAACTGAAAGCATGGCCACCAATGGTGAAACAGTTAAGAGTTGGGAATGCACAAAGTCCAGACTTAAAGGAGAGCAGATATCTAGGAGGGTTGTGGGACTGATTACAGAGGTAGGGAGAAAGAAGACCATGGAGGGACTTGAAAACAAAATGAGAATTTTAAATTAAAATCGCTGGACCTGGCACCCACGCAGGTAGTCAGCACAAAGGCACTTAATGTCTGCAATTAGCGCAGAGTAAGCAGGGCAACTGAAATAAACATTCAAACATACCAGACATATGAGGAGCAGGAATAGGCCATTTGGCCCCTCGAGCCTGCTCCCCCATTCAATAAGATCGTGGCTGATCTGATAGTAACCTCAAACCCACATCCCTGCCTAACCCCCTGATAACCTTTCATCCCCTTGTTAATCAAGAATTTATTCAGCTCTGCCTTAAAAATATTCAAAGACTCTGCTTCCACTGCCTTTTGAGGAAGAGAGTTCCAAAGACTCACCCACCCTCTGAGAGAAAACAATTTCTCCTCATCTCCGTACTAAATGGGTGACCCCCTTATTTTAAATTTCAGTTTGGGATTGATACCGGAGTGGAGCAGTGCGATTTGTTTCCATTAATAATGGGTTATAGCCAGAGAGTGTGGCAGTGAATGGGTAGTGGGGATTGTCAGGGATACAGGGAGAGACAACAGGGCAGAGTGATTGATTCATGGGGTGGGTGGGGGCGCAGTATAATGCAATGCACAAGTAAAGGGACAACACATGCAGGATGGGCTGAAGAGCCTCCTTTTGTGTTGTAACATTGTCTTGTTGCCCAGTTACTGACAGCAGGTGCCCCAAAGCAGTAAACAAACTTAATGATTAATATCTGTCAAAATTATTTGCAGTTTTACTGAGTGTATGGGAGTGAACCATTACCAGACAGTTCTGCTTCGATGCATAGAGGGGTAGAATTCAACAAATTAAAATACAGGATAAAAATAACTTTATTCTGAAAAACTACTTTCAATTCCGATACGTGCTGACAGTAAATCCTCACTTTTTCAGAACGTATGGGCAATTACCCCAATGTCATGTTTGATTAAGTGCCAGTTTGCCATTAGTTAACAATAAGCACACCGTAAATTAGTGAATGTGTCTCTTGGTTTTCCCCACATCCTGGTTGTAAAGATATTCATTCTCAAGAATTCCTGTGTTTGCTTCTTTAAAGAAATGTTACTGCTTTTTTTCCTGATATCTGTGTCCCACTACCGTCTTGTCTTGTATTAAGTTGCTACGTAAGATCTGCCTCAACTGTTTGCCTTCGGAGGCAGAACAGAGTTGTAGATCTAATGACACAGCAAAATAACCTTTCGGACAGTAGCAAGGGAAGAGGTGTATGAGAAAGATTCTTAATTTATAGAGTAAGAGTAGAAGCAAATCCTTCCCCCATTGCCACACTCTTCACCTCACTTGTACTTAATAAACTGACGCTGCTTACCAATTCACCTTGTATCAGAGAAAGGATAAGGCAAATCTGTGGATTTATCAATCAACCTGACGAAAGAACCATGTTTCTGTATCATGCATAATCCCGCCCTCCCCTCTCCCCCATCCCCCGCTGTGAACATGACAGCCAGAACACAAGAGTGCTCTTACAGAATCACACAGTACAGAAGGAGGCCATTTGGCCCATTGTGTTTGTATCAGTCCTTTGAAAGAGCTACTTAATTTGTCCCACTCCCCTGCTCTTACCCCCCCCAGTCCTGCTAAGGTCTCCCTCTTAAGTGTACGTCAAATTATCTTTGGATTGTTACTATTGAAGCTGCGTCTACCACCCTTTCAGACAGTGCATTCCCAATTGTGACAACTTTCACCTCAACACATCCCCTTCTGGCGTTTTTTGAGCCAATTATCGTATATCCATGTCCTCTGGTTGCTGATCCTCCTGCCTGTGGAAACAGTTTCTCCCTATCCACTTTATCAAAGCCCTTCACCATTTTGAACACTTTGAAATGACTTTGCTGTTATAACTTTACCTGGGAGTGAAAATTCACCTCAACTGTGGCATTGCAGAACCAGAAATCCAATAAACTCAATACTCCGCTAGACAAATTGCTGAGTAAGGCTGCAATGAGTGGTTGGGTGAAGTCAGAAAAGGTGGAGCTGGAGGGTTCCTATGTGACTGATCCCACTTAGTAAACCCAAGGCTGAATCAGCAAGGATGGGCACGGGGTTTGGCAGCACTTCACTCAGTCAACTGACAAAGTAGGTCATTGCTGTATCCTCATTGCATTGGGCAAGACCATCCAAAATTTAGAATTTTCTACTGATCCTTGGAGTTACAGCAAATTGAGCTCAACATATACAATAGCAATATGCCCCCTAGAGCTGCCTTAGGTTGCACCACATTTAAACAATAAACATCAGACTCAACAAAGAAGGCACCAATATGGGGAACCAGCACTAGGCAGCATGGTAGCACAGTGGTTAGCACAGTTGTTTCAAAGCTCCAGGGTCCCAGGTTCGATTCCCGGCTTGGGTCACTGTCTGCACGTTCTCCCCATGTGTTCGTGGGTTTCCTCCCACAGTCCAAAGATGTGCAGGGTAGGTGGATTGGCTGTGATAAATTGTCCTTAGTGTGCAAAAAGGATAGGTGGGGTTACTGGGTTACAGGGATAGGGTGGATGCGTGGGCTTGGTAGAGTGCTCTTTCTAAGGGCCGATGCAGACTCGATGGGCCGAATGGCCTCCTTCTGCATTGTAATTTCTATGATTCTATCATATCTAAGGCCTTGGCAGAGAATAGGAGTCTTAATTGAATTACTCCAGAAAAGATGCCCGACAAACCAGCAACTGATGAGGTAGTAGCTAGTGTTGATGTTGGCAACACAATGTTGCTCTGATGTCTGGCAACTCAACAAGGCCTTAATCTAGAGTGAAACCCTCCTTCCTGCCCAGGGCTTTGAATCAGATTTTCCCATCAAGTGTGAAAAAACTTTGGAGGAATGTGGCCCTATACCATCAAGGTCGGGGTGGGATCCTGATTATGTGCTTTGGTTATGCTTCCACACCCAGTAAAGTCCTTTTTGAACATTTATTCTCAGGATGTGAACAAGGTTGGCATTTATAACCCATCCCTCGTTGCTCCTGAGAAGGTACCAATGGGCCTTCTTAAACCGCTACAGTCAATGCGGTGAAGGTGTGCCCAAAATGTCGTTAGGTAAGGAGTTTCAGGATTTTGACGCAGCAAAGACATCTGACTTAAATGAAGGTGTGTGGAGTATTGGCTGTAATTACTCCTAATTGAGTGCAAAGCAAATCCATCCATTCAAATTAATAATGAGTGAAACAAAAACCAAATTAACTAACAAAGATGATAGTGGAAGCAATGCAATGAAGACTGATACCAGTGTTAACAGAATAACTGAAGTTGCGACAGGGTCAGTTGGATCATGGGAAATTTCACAAGGGTGGCAATGTGAGCTTTGCTGTTTGAAGATTTTTGGTTGACGGTAAGGGAGTGAATGGGGTTCAGCATCAGAGTAAAGCTGCTTCTACTCTGTGCCCAAAATATGCCCCACACCTCAGAAAATTGGTGCCAGTGTAGCATTTCTTTCACACAGCCATCCTTTGAGGTTACCTATCAGAGCCAGATGTGGGCTGGGAGAGGTGCATTAAGACTCATTTCACTTCTGCCCATTCCAGCACAGTCTTCCATCCAAGCGGTCAGCAGTGGATTTGACCTCAGGTCAGAGGCGAAGGGTCAACTCAATTTGTCACCAAGTGTTTCTTACAAGCCAAGCGTTACATATCATTTAGTATCAGTCCTATAGTCCTGTTGGGCATTTATATTCATGTCTCTTGCGGTAAGGTTTGTGAGAAGCATTTGGAATTGTGGTAAATTCTTCAAGAATATTAGAGAACTTTACATAATGCTGGGAACATTACACTGTTCCTGCATTGTTAAAGAGCCCTGTTCCGAGTCAGTGGATATACAAAATACAGGGCATTCTTCTTCACAGAGTAGTTGGATGGAGTGCGTCGATGAAGCTGAAGCTATGTGATTTTGATGCAGTGACTTTTGCTTCATTTGCAAGTGATCATAGGTAGTTTGCTGTTGGAATTTCTCTTAATACTGTCCAACACTGAATCAGTTACTTATCTGGATGTTTCAAAACTCACGTCAGACTTCTTTAGAGACAATGAAGAAGAGGATGGTGTGGTCCCTCGATTCATTGGACTTGTACCATTTCCTCCAGGTGGGGTCTTGTCCATTGGTGTATGCATTCTGTGAGCATCCAGCATCTCCAGGAGCAAGTCATACAGTGGCACCACATTCTTACACTTCATACTGTACAGGTGTTCCATTCCTTTGTTACTGTTGATCAAAGCACATTACAGAGAATCAGCTCAGCACCACTTAAGTATACACAAAGTACATACAGTGAACCCAATCCTCCCAGATCATTCACACAATTGCACAGAGCAGCCAATCAGATGGAAGGTTCAATCGATATTAATTTGATCTATATATATATAATATAATATATATATGGGACGTTTAAGAACGCTATAGAAAGGTAACGGGAGGAGGGTCATACAATTAGAAGTTGCTGTTGGCACAGAGCCCAAGGCGAATGAACCGCCGAGGGCCACGGTGGTGAGATTTCATCGCTTCTCGGACAAGAAACTTGTCTTGCGATGGGCAAAAAAAGAACGGAGCAGCAGGTGGGAGAACAGCGTGATACGCATCTACCAGGACCTGGATGCAAAGCTGGCCAAGCGGCGTGCTGGATTCAAACAGGGGAAGGCGACCCTCTTCAGGAAGGGCGTAAAATTTGGGATGCTACACCCAGCGAGGCTATGGGTCACGTACAAGGAACGGCATCACTATTTTGAGACGCTGGACGAGGCGTGGTCATTCATCAAACAAGAAAAGCTGGACTCGAATTAAAGGACAGCTAAGCTTTGGTGGAATGCGGCGGTGGGGCTGGGTAACACGTACCGTTTCTAATATAAGATTGTATACAATGTTGGGTGTGTGTAAGGGCTGTGGTGGTGGCTGGAGGGTGCAGTGTTTTCAGCAAAGTTGAGATACGGAGGGGGCCCTGTACTTAGTGCGATTTTTCGGGAAGTTGGAACCTTGGTTCAACAAGTTTGTCCTCACGGGGCAATGTTAGTGTCTTCTGTTTATTTTTCGTTTTGTATTACTATTTACTCACTGGGGCTGGAGAGGGAGTTTAATTGGTTTATTCACATGGGGAGAGGGGTCCGGACAATGAGGCGACAGTCTGATCGGCGCCAGGGGCGGGAGCTGCCAGGGTCAGCATAGGTCAGCTGACTCTCGGGAGTGTAGTGGGGGGTGAGAAAGTGCCCAGATGGTGCTTGGTGGGGGGGTTTTGGGTTGTGGGGCTGTTTGGGGGTAGGGGGGGGGAGAGGGGAGGAGAGGGTGGGATACTGCTTTGCTGACAGAGGACGTATCAATTTCGGGGTACCAATTGAGGGACGGGGGCAGCCCCCGTCCAGGCTGATCACATGGAATGTGAGGGGTTTGAATGGGCCGGTCAAAAGAGCGCGCGTGTTTGCGCATCTAAAGGGTTAAAGGCAGACGTAACAATGCTTCAGGAGACACATTTAAAGCTCACAGATCACATGAGATTGAGAAAGGGATGGGAAGGCCAGGTGTTCCATACAGGGCTGGATTCGACGACCAGGGGGTAGCAATTCTGATCAGTAAGGGTGTGGCATTCGAGGCTGGGAGAATTGTGGCAGACAAGAGGGGCAGGTATATAATGGTGAGTGGACAGTGGGAGGGGGTCCGGGTGGTCTTTGTGAACGTCTATGCTCCGAATTGGGATGATGTGGAATTTATGAGTCGCATGCGAGGCAAAATCCAGGATTTAGAGTCACACAACCTGATCATGGGGGGAGACTTTAACACAGTCATTGACCCCGAGCTGGACCGGTCGAAGTCCAGGACAGGGAAGCGGCCGGCAGTGGCTAAGGAACTGAAGGGTTTTATGGCGCGGGGGGGGGGGGGGGGGGGGGGGGGGGGGGGGGGTGGATCCCTGGAGGTTCGCACGGCCAAGAGCAAAGGAGTTCTCTTTTTTTCTCCCAAGTTCATAAGGTTTATTCCCGCATAGATTTCTTTGTCTTGAGCAGTGCGTTAATCCCAAAGGTGGTGGGGACAGAATACTCAGGAATCACAGTCTCGGACCATGCCCCGCACTGGGTGGACCTGCGGCTTAGTGAGGAGAGAGTGCAGCACCCACTCTGGATGTGGGGCTGCTGGCAGATGAAGAGGTTTGCGGGCGGATTAGCAGGAACATCCAGGATTACCTGGAAACAAACGATACTGGTGAGGTAGCAGCGGCAACGGTCTGGGAGGCTCTGAAGGCAGTTGTCAGAGAGGAACTCATCTCAATTCGATCCCATAGGGAAAAGAGAGAAAGAGCGGAGAGGGAGAGACTGGTGGAGGAGATACTCCGAGTGGACAGAGATACACGGAGGCCCCCGAGGCGGGGCAACTGAGGGAACGGCGGAGTCTGCAGGCGGAGTTTGAACTGCTGACCACAGGAAAGCGGTAGGACAGCTTAGGAAGGCAAGGGGGGCAGTCCATGAGTACGGGGAGAAAGCGAGTAGAATGCTGACACACCAACTGCAAAAGAGGGAGGCGGCCAGGGAAATCGGGGGAGTAAAGAATAAGGAGGGTAACACGGTCTTGGATCCCGGGGGGGGGGGGGGGGGGGGGGGACGGAGTCTTTAAGCAGTTCTATAGTAAACTATACGAGATGGAGCCCCCGACGGGAGCGGAAGGGATGAGGCAATTTTTGGACCAGTTGAGGTTTCCAAAGGTGGAAGAGGACCTGGTGGAGGGGCTGGGGGCCCTGATTGAATTGGAGGAGATTGTCAAGGGTATAGAGGGCATGCAATCGGTTAAACCCCCGGGGCCGGATGGTTACCAGGTAGAATTCGATAAAAAAATTTCGGAAATATTGAGCTTACTCCTGATGAGGACCTTCAATGAGGCTAGAGAGAAAGGAACCCTCCCCCCAACAATGTCACAGGCTTTGATCTCACTCATTCAAATTGCGGGTTATACAGGCCGATTTCGCTTTTAAATGTGAGTGCCAAATTGCTAGCTAAGATTCTGGCCACAGGAATTGAGGATTGCGTCCCAGGGGTGATAGAGGAAGACCAGACTGGGTTTATTAAAGGCAGACAACTCAATACCAATGTCCGGAGACTTTTGAATATTATTATGATGCCCTCAGAGGGAGGGGAGGCAGAGGTGGTAACAGCGATGGACGCAGAGAAAGCCTTTGACCGGGTGGAGTGGGAGTACCTCTGGGAAACGCTGGGGAGGTTCGGGTTTGGTGAGGGCTTATTGGCTGGGTGAAATTGCTGTACCAGGCGCCTGTAGCAAGTGTATGTACAAACCGGCTGAGGTCGGGGTACTTCGAGCTTCACCGGGAACGAGGCAGGGGTGTTCCCTCTCCCCGTTACTATTTACCCTAGCTATAGAACCACTAGCTATGGCGCTGAGAGCCTCGAGGAACTGGTGGGGACTGGTTCGGGGAGGGGTGGAACATCGGGTCTCGCTATATGCGGATGATTTGCTCCTGTACATTTCGGACCCTGTGGAGGGGATGGGTGAGGTTCTGCGGATCCTGAGGGATTTTGGTAGTTTTTCAGGGTACAAACTGAACATGGGAAAGAGCAAGTTGTTTGTGATCCAGGCCAAGGGGCAGGAGGGGAGACTGAAAGAGCTGCCGCTCAGAATGGTAGAGAAAAGTTTTCATTATCTGGGTATACAGATGGCCAGGAAATGGGATGCCCTGCACAGGCTCAACCTGACCCGGTTGGTGGAGCAAATGGAAGGGGACTTTAAAAGGTGGGACATGCTCCCGCTGCCACTGGCAGGGAGGGTGCACACCGTGAAAATGACTGTCCGCCCCATATTTTTGTTTGTCTTTTAGTGCCTCCCCATCTTCATCCCTAAGGCCTTTTTTAAGTGGGTGAGTAGGATCATTACGGACTTTGTGTGGGCGAATGAGACCCTGCGAGTAAGGAGATCGCTGTTGAAGCGCAGTCGGGGGTGGGGTTTGGCGCTGCCGAACTTTCGCAACTACTACTGGGCGGCCAATATAGCTGGAAGTGGGCGATGGGGGGGAGGGGGGAGCCTGGGAGCAGCTGGAGGCGGCGTCATGTAAAGGTACTAGTCTGGGAGCTTTGATAACGGCTCCTTTGCCGTTCTCGCCGACTCGTTACTCCACAAGTCCGGTGGTGGTGGCAACACTGCGGATCTGGGGACAGTGGAGGAGGTACAAGAAGGTGGAGGGAGCATCGGTCTGGACCCCAATATGCAACAATCACAGGTTTGTGCCGGGTAGGATGGATGATGGGTTCCAGAGCTGGCAAAGGGCAGGCATCAAAAGGATGGGAGATCTGTTCATAGACGGAAGCTTTCCCAGTTTGAAGGCGCTAGAGGACAAATTTAATCTGCTGCCAGGAAATGCCTTTAAATATCTGCAAGTACGAGCCTTCCTGAATAAACTGGTAGTGGCCTTTCCGACACTGCCGCCACTGAGAATACAGGACAGGGTGGTCTCTGGCACCTGGGTGGGGGAGGGGAGGATGTCGGACATCTACCAGGAACTACAGGAGGCGGAGGAAACCCGGGTGGAGGAGCTAAAGGGCAAGTGGGAGGAGGAGCTAGGTGAGGAGTTGGAAGCGGGTCTGTGGGCAGAGGTCCTGGGCAGGGTTAATTCCTCCTCATCATGTGGCAGGCTCAGTCTAATTCAATTTAAGGTGGTCCACCAGGTACATATGACGGCAGCGAGAATGAGCAAGTTTTTTGGGGTAGAAGACAGTTGTGTGAGTTCAGTGGGCGAAAGAAGCCAACATCTTGGCCTTTGCCTCCCTAGTAGCCCGGAGACGGATTTTATTAATGTGGATCGACTCGAAGCCCCCGAGTGTAGCGACTTGGGTTAACGACATGGCTGGGTTTCTCAGCCTCGAGAAAATAAAGTTTGCCTTAAGAGGGTCTACGCTAGGGTTCTCTCGGAGGTAGCAGCCGTTTGTCGACTTTCTCGGGGAAAATTAAAATGTCAGCAGTAGCAGCAATCCTTGGGGGGGCGGGGGTGGGGGCGGGGGGGAGGGGGGGAGTGCTTCATTGGGATGGTGTGGGAAGACTGGGTCGCATGGAGTAATGTCTATTTAATTGTTATTGTATATTCTCATTTTGCACTATGTTAATGTTCACTCTAGTTTGTTTTGTTATTATGGTTACTACTGTTTTATTATGAAAAATTCTGCAAAACCTTAATAAAAATACTTTTAAAAAAAAGAAGTTGCTGTTGGGTGCTGAACCAGTTCTCGCATTGAACAACCTCTTTCATAACTACACCCACTTCCTCCAAATGAAAGATGATCCTGTGGGAAATTGCATGGGAGCTCGCTCTACTCTACTTTTTATGGGCTATATGAAGCATTCCTGTTCCAGTTTTGTTCAGGCGCCCTTCAATGTACCACTTTCTCTGGTACATTGATGGTGTATGGGTGCCACTTCCCGCTCTCACCCCAAACTGGATCTTTTGATCAACTTTACTTCCAATTTCCACCTTCTCTCACCATGACAAGGTCCATCTCCTAACCTCCACTACCCTTTCATGACTTCTCAAATCTATATTTCTGGTAATAGGCTCTCAACAAATATTCACCGTGTGTCACAGTTACCTCCAACACACTTCTTCACACCATGCATCCTTGGAAAGACTCCATTCCATTCCCCCAGTTTCTCCCTCCCCTTCACATCTGATAAATAGTGGTGTAAGCATGGATTTACGAAAGGAAAATCATGCTTGACAAATATATTAGAATTCTTTGAAGGCATAACTAGTAGAGTTGACCAGAGAGAACTGGTGGATATGGTTTATTTAGACTTTCAGAAGGCTTTCGACAAGGTCTCACATAGCCGATTAATCTGTAAAGTTAAAGCACATGGGATTGTGGGTAGTGTCTTGAGATGGATAGAAAGCTGGTTAGCAGACAATAAGCAAAAAGTTGGAATAAATGGGTCTTTTTCTGATTGGCAGGCATTGACTCGTGGGGTACCGCAGGGATCTGTACTAAGACCCCAACTGTTCAGATTATATATTAATGATTTGGATGAGGAAACTAAATGTATTATCTCCAAATTTGGAGATGATACAAAGTTGAGTGGGAGAATGAGCTGTGAGGACGATGCAGAGCTGATGCAGAGCTGCTTCAGCAGGATTTGGACAGGCTAAATGAATGGACACATGCATGGCAGATGCAGTATAATGTGGATAAATGTGAGGTTATCCATTTCGATAGCAAAAACAGGAAGGCAGATAATTATTTGAATGAGTGTAAATTGTGAGAGGTGGACACTCAGTGAAACCTTGGTGTCCTCGTGCATCAGTCGCTGAAAGTAATTGTGCAGGTACAGCAGGCAATAAAGAAGGTATATTGGCCTTCACAGAGAGATTATTGGAATAGAGATGTTTTAGTGTGCGGTGGTTAGAGGGGAGCTGATCTCGATACGGGCCCACAGGGAGAAGGCAGACAGAGCAGAGATGGACCGACTGATAAAGGAGATATTGCAGGTCGACAGGAGGTATGGGGAGGCCCCAGGGGCAGGGCTTTTAAGGGAACGACGGAGGCTACAGGCGGAGTTTGGCTTGTTAACTACAGGGAAGGCAGTGGAGCAGCTGAGGAAGGCCAGGGGGGCGATTTATGAATATGGAGAGAAGGCCAGCAGAATGCTCGCGCAGCAGCTGAGAAAGAGGGATGCAGTCAGGAAGAAAGGGAAAGTAAGAACGGGGACGGGAACCTGGTCGGATATTCAGCAGGGGTCAATAAGGCGTTCAAGGAGTTTTACAGCAGGTTGTATGAGTCGGAACCCCCAGCTGGGCCGGAGGGGATGAGGCACTTTTTAGAGGGGCTGAAGTTCTCGAAGATGGATGGGGGGTTGGTGGAAGAGCTGGGGCCCCCGATTGGTTTGAGGCAATAGCAGAGGGTCTGAAGGCCATGCAGTCGGGTAAAACCCCGGGACCGGACGGGTACTCAGTGGAGTTTTATAAAATGTTCTCTGGGATATTGGGTTCGCTGTTGGTGAAGACATTTAATGAGACAAGGGAGCGTGGAGTGCTTCCCCCGACGATGTCACAGGCCACTATCTCATTGATCCTGAAGTGGGACAAGGATCCGGAGCTACAGGTCCTACAGGCCTATATCCCTACTAAATGTAGACGCCAAACTGTTGGCCAAAATCTTGTCCTCTAGGATTGAAGACTGCGTTCCGGACGTGATTGAGGAGGACCAGACGGGATTCGTTAAGGGTAGGCAGTTGGCGCCAACACTAGAAGGTTGTTAAATGTGAGTATGATGCCCCCAGAAGGTAGGGACGTGGAGGTAGTGGTCGCAATGGACGCAGAGTAGGCATTTGATCGGGTGGAATGGGAATATCTGTGGTAGGTACTAGGACGGTTTGGATTTGGGCGGAGCTTCATTGACTGGGTCAGGCTGCTGTATCAGGCTCCTGTTGCGAGCGTACGGATGAATAGGTCAACATTGGGCTATTTTAGGCTGCACCCGGGGACGAGACGGGGTTGCCCCCCTCTCCCACTGCTGTTTGCGCTGGCCAGAGAGCCAATGGCAATTGCACTTAGAGCTGGTCCGGGGGGGGTTGGTGGAACACAGAGTCTTGCTTTACGCAGATGCCCTGCTCCTATATGTTTCGGACCCACTAGAAGGGATGGAAGAAATTATGAGGATTCGGGGGGAATGTGGCCGGTTTTCGGGTTATAAATTGAATATGGGTAAAAGTGAGATGTTTGCGATCCAGGCAAGGGGGCAGGAGAGACGATTGGGGGAGCTGCCGTGTAGGGTGGTGGGGTGAAGCTTTCAGTACCTAGGCATTCAGGTGGCACGGGAATGGGAACGGCTACACAAGTTAAATTCGACCCGATTAGTAGACCAAATGAAGGCCGATTTGTGACGGTGGGACGCGCTCCCGTTGTCACAGCTGGGAGGGTGCAGACAGTGAAAATGACGGTCCTCCCGAGATTCCTTTTTGTGTTTCAGTATCTCCCCATCCTTATCCAGCAGTCCTTCTTTAAATGGGTCAATAAGGTAACGGCTTTGTGTGGGCGGGCAAGACCCCGCGAGTAAAAAAGAGGATGCTGGAGCGGAGCCAGGGGGAGGGTGGGCTGGCACTGCCGAACTTTAGTAATTATTATTGGGCGGCGAATATAGCCATGATTAGGAAGGGGGGGGGGTCTATGTGGGAGCGAGTGGAGGTGGCATCATGCATAGAACATAGAACATAGAACATTACAGCGCAGTACAGGCCCTTCGGCCCACGATGCTGCACCATCCTGTGAAACCCTTCTAAAGTCCCTCTTATCGTCCATATGCCTATCCAATTACCATTTGAATGCGTTTAGTGTTGGCGAGTCCACTACTGTTGCAGGCAGGGCATTCCACGCCCTTACTACTCTCTGAGTAAAGAATCTACCTCTGACATCTGTCCTATATCTATCTCCCCTCAATTTAAAGCTATGTCCCCTCGTGCTGGACATCACCATCCGAGGAAAAAGGCTCTCGTGTCCACCCTATCTAATCCTTTGATCATCTTGTATGCCTCAATTAAGTCCCCTCTTAACCTTCTTCTCTCTAACGAAAACAGCCTCAAGTCCTTCAGCCTTTCCTCATATGATCTTCCCTCCATACCAGGCAACATTCTTGTAAATCTCCTCTGTACCCTTTCCAATGCTTCCACATCCTTCCTATAATGTGGCGACCAGAACTGCACACAATACTCCAAATGCGGCCGCACCAGAGTTTTGTACAACTGCAACATAACCTCATGGCTCCGAAACTCAATTCCTCTACCAATAAAAGCTAACACATCGTACGCCTTCTTAACAACCCTCTCAACCTGGGTGGCAACTTTCAGGGATCTATGGACATGGACACCGAGATCTCTCTGCTCGTCCACACTACCAAGAATCTTACCATTAGCCCAGTACTCTGCCTTCCTGTTATTCCTTCCAAAATGAATCACCTCACACTTTTCTGCATTAAACTCCATTTGCCACCTGTCAGCCCAGCTCTGCAGCTTACCTATGTCCCTCTGTAACTTGTAACATCCTTCTGCACTGTCCACAACTCCACCGACTTTAGTGTCATCTGCAAATTTACTCACCCATCCTTCTACGCCCTCCTCCAGGTCATTTATAAAAATGACAAACAGCAACGGCCCCAAAACAGATCCTTGTGGCACACCACTAGTAACTGGACACCAGTCAGAGCATTTCCCATCAACCACCATTCTTTGTCTTCTATCAACTAGCCAATTTCTGATCCAAACTGCTAAATCACCCTGAATCCCATGCCTCTGTATTTTCTGCAATAGCCTACCGTGGGGAACCTTATCAAACGCTTTACTGAAATCCATATACACCACATCAACTGCTTTACCCTCATCCACCTGTTTGGTCACCTTCTCGAAGAACTCAATGAGGTTTGTGAGGCACGACCTACCCTTCACAAAACCATGTTGACTATCTCTAATCAAATTATTCCTTTCCAGATGATTATACATCCTATCTCTTATAAACCTTTCCAAGACTTTTCCCACAACAGAAGTAAGGCTCACTGGTCTATAATTACCGGGGTTATCTCTACTCCCCTTCTTGTACAAGGGGACAACATTTGCTATCCTCCAGTCCTCTGGCACTATTCCTGTAGACAAAGATGACTTAAAGATCAAAGCCAAAGGCTCAGCGATCTCCTCCCTAGCTTCCCAGAGAATCCTAGGATAAATCCCATCCGGCCCAGGGGACTTATCTATTTTCACACTTTCCAGAATCGCTAACACCTCCTCCTTATGAACCTCAAGCCCTTCTAGTCTAGTAGCCTGTATCTCCGTATTCTCCTCGATAACTTTGTCTTTTTCCTGTGTGAATACTGACGGAAAATACTCATTTAGCACCTCTCCTATCTCCTCAGACTCTCCGCACAACTTCCCACTACTGTCCTTGACTGGCTCTACTCTTACCTTAGTCATTCTTTTATTCCTGACATACCTATAGAAAGCTTTAGGGTTATCCTTGATCCTACCTGCCAAAGACTTCTCATGTCCTCACTTGGCTCTTCTTAGCTCTCTCTTTAGAGCCTTCCTAGCTAACTTGTAACTCTCAAGCGACCCAACTGAACCATCACGTCTCATCTTCACATAAGCCTCTTTCTTCCCCTTGACAAGTGTTTCAACTGCTTTAGTAAGCCATGGTTCCCTCACTCGACCACTTCCTCCCTGCCTAACAGGTACATACTTATCAAGGACACGCATTAGCTGTTCCTTGAACATGCTCCACGTTTCCATTGTGTCCATCCCCTGCAGTTTTCCTCTCCAGGCGATGCATCCTAAGTCTTGCCTCATCGCATCATAATTGCCTTTCCCCCAGCAATAACTCTTGCCCTGCGGTTTATACCTATCCCTTTCCATCGCTAAAGTAAACGTAATCGAATTGTGGTCACTATCACCAAAATGCTCACCTACCTCCAAATCTAACACCTGTCCTGGTTCATTACCAAGTACCAAATCCAATACGGCCTCGCCTCTTGTTGGCCTATCTACATACTGCATCAGGAAACCCTCCTGCACACATTGGACAAAAACGGATCCATCTAAAGTACTCGAACTATAGTGTTTCCAGTCAATATTTGGAAAGTTAAAGTCCCCCATAACAACTACCCTGTTATTTTCGCTCCTATCCAGAATCATCTTTGCAATCCTTTCCTCTACATCTCTGGAACTTTTCGGGGGCCTATAGAAAAGTCCTAACAGGGTGACCTCTCCTTTCCTGTTTCTTAACTCAGCCCATACTACCTCAGTATTCGAGTCCTCATCAAATGTCCTCTCAGCCACCGTAATACTGTCCTTGACTAACAATGCCACCCCTCCCCCTCTCTTACCACCTTCCCTGAACTTACTGAAATATCTAAACCCCGGCACCTGCAACAACCATTCCTCGCCCTGCTCTATCCATGTCTCCGAAATGGCCACAATATCGAAGTCCCAGGTACTAACCCACCTTATTCCGGATGCTCCTAGCATTGAAGTAGACGCACTTTAGACCACCTTCCTTCCTGCCGGTACACTCCTGCAACTTTGAAACCTTACTCATGACCTCACTACTCTCAACTTCTTGTGTACTGGAGCTACAATTCAGGTTCCCAATCCCCTGCTGAACTAGTTTAAACCCTCCCGAAGGGCATTAGCAAACCTCCCCCCAGGATATTAGTACCCCTCTGGTCCAGGTGTAGACCATCCCGTTTGTAAGGACACTAGTTTGGGGGAATTGGTAACGGCACCTCTGCCGTTCCCGCCGGCACGGTACTCCACCAGTCCCATGGTGATGGCGGCCCTGAGAGTCTGGGGGCAATGGAGGAAGCATGTGGGAGCGAAGGGATCATCGGTCTGGTCTCCAATCTGTAATAATCACCGGTTTGCCCCGGGAAGGCTGGATGGAGGGTTCCGGAGATGGCAGAGAGCAGGGATTGAGAGGATGGGAGATATGTTTATAGGGGGGAACTTTTCTAGCCTGAGGGAGCTGGAGGAGAAATTTGGTTTGACAGGAGGAAATGAGTTTAGGTACTTGCAGGCGCGGGACTTCCTAAGCAGGCAGGTCTCAACCTTCCCGCTCCTACCACCAAAGGGGATACAGGACAGGGTAGTTTCCAGAATGTGGGTGGGAGAAGGGAGGGTTTCTGACATTTACAAGGAACTCATAGGGTCAGAGGAGACGCAGACCGAGGAGTTGAAACGCAAGTGAGAAGAGGAGGTAGGAGGAGAGATAGAGGATGGTCTCTGGGCGGATGCGTTGAGTAGAGTCAACGCGTCCACAACATATGCCAGGCTCAGCCTAATACAGTTCAAGGTCGTTCACTGAGCCCACATGACAGTGGCCCGGATGAGCAGGTTCCTTGGGGTAGAAGATAGGTGCGCAAGGTGTGCGGGAGGGCCAGCGAATCATGTCCATATGTTCTGGGCATGCCCGAAGCTAAGGGGATTCTGGCAGGGGTTTGCGGATGTCATGTCCAAGGTGTTGAAAACAAGGGTGGCACCGAGTCCTGAGGTGACGATTTTCGGAGTGTTGGAAGACCCGGGAATCCAGGAGGAGAAAGAGGCAGACGTTCTAGCTTTTGCTTCCTTGGTAGCCCGGAGACGGATACTATTAGCTTGGAGGGACCCAAAGCCCCTGAAGTCAGAGGCCTGGCTATCGGACATGGCTGGCTTTCTATGTCTGGAAAAAAATCAAGTTCGCCTTGAGAGGGTCAATGTTCGGATTCGTCCAGAAGTGGCAGCCGTTCGTCGACTTCTTTGGGAAAAATTAACCATCAGTAGAAGGGGGGGGGGTCGGGGTTAGTTTAGAGTAGGGGGTTAGTAAAGGTGGGACCTGTAAGGGAGGACAACGGCTTTTGCACTATGTTTATATTTTCATGTACATTGTTTATTCTGTTGTTATAAAATCATAAATACCTCAATAAAATGTTTATATAAAAATTGGAGATGTTTTAGTGCAATTGTATAGGGCA
The DNA here is from genome assembly GCF_902713615.1 of Scyliorhinus canicula. NCBI lineage: Eukaryota > Metazoa > Chordata > Chondrichthyes > Carcharhiniformes > Scyliorhinidae > Scyliorhinus > Scyliorhinus canicula. Next base: position 194,133,307 of record NC_052146.1, on the reverse strand, counting down.
TTGGTGAGGCCACACCTGGAGTATTGTGTGTAGTTTTGGTGTCCTTATCTGAGGAATATGTTCTTGCTATGGAGGGTGTGCAGCAAAGGTCCACCAGGCTGATTCCTGGGATGGTGGGACTGACATATGAGGAGAGACTAAGTCGGTTAGGATTATATTCATTAGAGTTTCAAAGAGTGAGGGGATCTCATAAAAACTTATAAAATTCTAACAGGATTAGACGGGATAGATTCAGAAAGAATGTTCCTGATGGTGGGGAAGTCCAGAACTGGGGTCATAGTTTGAGGAAAAGGGGTAAACCTTTTAGGATTGAGGTGAGGAGAAATTTCTTTACCAGAAAGTGGTGAATCTGTGCAAGTTTCTACCACAGAAAGTAGTTGAGATGAAAACATTGTGTAATTTCTAGAAGGACTTAGATATAGCTCTTGCACTTCCGGTGGCGGCCATGGAGGAGTAGGTCGTACATTTGATAGCTCCCACCTGTAATGGACTTTTGGATCTTTTTCCCCCATTTTGTTCTGGATTTTATGGGATAAATCGGTGAAGAGTGAGACAGTAAGGAGAAATCTCTCACCGGTGTACGGAGAATTGGACCGAAAGTGGGCATGTGAAATGACAAAATCCTATAAGGGAGACACAAGTAGAGCTAGTAACACGGGACAGCATGGCGGGGCATAAGGGCCGCATGGAGACGACACAGTGGTCAACGGAGCAGCTGGTGAAGTTTTTCGAAGATTGCTTCACCAAACTGAAGAAGGACACGCTGGGCCCGATTAAGACTTCGATTGATCAAGTGGTTCAGAATCAGGAAACCCACGGGAGAGCGATCCAGGAGGTGGAATAAAAGTTGTCCGAGCACGAGGAGTATATAACCATGCTGGAAAGCAAGGTGGGAATAATGAATGACCACCAGAAAAGAATGCAGGAGAAGCTGGAGGACCTGGAGAATAGGTCCAGGAGGCAGAATTTCAGAATTGTTGGCCTCCCTGAAGGCAGTGAGGGATTGGATGCAAGGGCCTATGTGACGGACATTTTGGAGATGTTGATGGGGGCTGGTGCGTTCCCTCGGCCCCTGGGATTGGGCAGAGCGCACAGAGCCCTCGCGAGGAAGCCCCGAGTGAACGAGCCGCCGAGGGCCATGGTGGTATGCTTTCACCGTTCCATGGACAAGGGACACGTTTTGCGGTGGGCCAAGAAAGAATGGAGCAGCAAGTGGGAGAACTGTGAGTTGCGTATCCATCAGGACCTGGGAGTGGATTTGGCCAAGCGGCAAGCTGGGTTCAATCGATCAAAAACGACTCTCTTTGAGAAAGGGGTGAAGTTTGGGATGCTGTTCCCAGCCTGTCTGTGGGTCACACATGAGGAACGGGACTTCTACAGACAAAGTATGGACCTTTATTAAAGAAATGAAGCTGGAGGTGAATTAAAAGACACTTATGCCTTGGAGAAGTACTGTGGCAGCGATTTGTGGTGCTGGATTGTATAAATTTAAGTAGCTCTCTGTGAAATAATGGTCTGTGTGGATGATTAAAGGTTGATCTGTCTTGCAGGGAGCTGGTTAGAGGGAAGGATGGGCTTTCAATTTGGTTTTGCTTTTTGGGTGACTATTTTTCTAAAGTGTCTGTTCCTTCATTGTTTTTTCTGATATTTGTTTACTGGGGAATGTGATGCTTTTAAAATGTTTATTCATGTGGGGGAAGAGGGGAGAGAACAATAAGGAGACAGACTGCTTGGTGTCAGGGGCGGGAGGTACCAAGTCAGCATGTGTCAGCTGACACTCGGAAGTGCAGTGGGGGGTGAGCAGGTGTTAAGCTGGAGCTTGACTTGAGGATTGGGTTTTTATGTTGTTGCTGGGGGGGGGGGGGGGGGGGGGAGCTGCTTTGCTGACAGGGGAGGAACGGGGACAGGGGACAAATGGGAGGTTGGGAACGGTGACTGCCCAAGTGGGGACTCAAGGAAGTGGAGGGAGCGAGCTCGAGGCTGGAATAAAAAGGGTGATGGCTAGTCGGCAGGTGGGGGGGGTTGGAAGCCCCCCATCCAGGCTGATCACATGGAGCGTGAGAGGACTGAATGGGCCAGTCAAGAGGGCTCACGTTTTCACGCATTTGAGGGGGTTGAAGGCGGACGTGGCAAGGCTACAAGAGACACACCTAAAGGTTACAGACCAGACGAGATTGAGGAAGGGGTGGCTCAGGACTGGACTCAAAGACCAGGGGCGTAGCGATCTTGATCAGCAAACGAGTGGCATTTGAGGCAGGGAGAAGCGTGTCAGACAAGGGGGGTAGGTATATAATGGTGAGTGGGAAGCTGGAGGAGGTGCGGATGGTACTTGTGAACATACATGCTCTGAATTGGGGCGACGTGGAACTTATGAGGTGGGTGTTCGGTAAGAACCCAGACTTAGAGTCACATAACCTGATCATGGGAGGGGACTTCAATACAGACATTGATCCGGAATTGGACCGGTCAAAATCCAGGACAGGGAGGAGGCCGTCTGCGGCAAAGGCATTGAAGAGTTTTATGGAACAGATGGCAGATGGGGGGAGTAGACCTATGGAGGTTTCCACGGTCGAGGACGGAGGAGTTTTCCTTTTTTTCACACGTCCTCAAGGTATACTCTTGCATCGACTTTTTTGTTCTGAACAGGGCGCTAATACCGAAGGTGGTGGATACTGAGTACTCGGCAATCGCAGTGCCGGATCATGCCCCGCACTGGGTGGATCTGCGGGTTAGTGTGGAGAGAGGGCAACGCCCGCTGTGGAGACTGGATGTGGAGTTGCTAGCGGACGGAGCGATCTGTGGGCGGGTGAACAAGTCCATCCAGAACTACCTGGAAACAATGATACAGGGGAGGTCTCTGCAGCGACGGTCTGGGAAGCTTTGAAGGCAGTAGTCAGAGGGGAATTAATCTCTATACGGGCCCACAGAGAAAAGTCGGAATGGGCTGAGAGGGACAGGTTAGTTAAGGAGATTCTCCAGGTGGAAAGAGATACTCGGAGGCCCCGGACGCGGGGCTACTGATGGAGCGGCGGAGGTTACAGGCGGAGTTTGGGTTGTTGACCACAGGGAAAGCGGTGGAACAGTTGAGGAAGGCAAGGGGGGCAATTTATGAGTACAGGGAAAAGACATGCAGAATGTTGGCCCACCAGCTCAGGAAAAGGGAGGCGGCCAGGGAGATAGGTAAAGTAAAGAGTAGAGACGGTAATGCTGTCCTGGACCCAGCGGGGGTAAACGAGATGTTTAAGGGCTTCTACAGTAAGTTATTTGAGTCAGAACCCCTGGCTGGGGTGGAGGGGATGAGGCAGTTTTTGGATCAGTCGAGGTTCCCGAGGGTGGAGGAGGACCTGGTGGAGGGGCTGGGAGCCCCAATTGAGATTGAGGAAATAATCAAGGGGTTGGAGGGTATGCAGTCGGGCAAGGCCCCGGGGCCTGCCGGCTACCCGGTGGAATTCTATAAGATATTTTCGGAGATATTGAGCCCACTGCTGGTGAGGACATTTAATGAAGCAAGAGAGAAGGGTGTCCTCCCCCAACAATGTCGTAGGCCTCGATTTCATTGATCCTGAAACGGGAGAAGGATCCAGGGCAATGCGGGTCATACAGGCCGATTTCTCTACTGAATGTGGATGCCAAACTGCTGTCTAAGATATTGGCCACAAGGATAGAGGACTGTGTCCCGGGGTGATGGGGCAGACCAGACGGGATTTGTTAAGGGCAGGTAACTCAAGGCCAATGTTCGAAGGCTTTTGAATGCTATTATGATGCCCTCAGAAGGAGAGGAGGCGGGGGTGGTGGTAGCGATGGATGCGGAGAAGGCTTTTGATCGGGTGGAGTGGAATTACCTGTGGGAGGCGCTGGGAAGGTTTGGGTTTGGTGAGGGCTTCATTGACTGGGTGCGGTTGCTCTATCAGGCACCAGTAGCGAGTGTGCGTACAAACCGGCTGAGGTTGGGGTATTTTATACTACACCGAGGGATGAGGCAAGAGTGCCCCCTCTCCCCGCTACTGTTTTCCCTGGCCCTAGAGCTATTGGCCATGGCGTTAAGAGCCTCCAGGAACTGGAAAGGGCTGGTTCGGGGGGTGGGGTGGAGCACCGGGTCTCGCTCTACGCAGGTGACCTGCTCTTGTACATTTCGGACCCGCTGGAGGGGATGGAGGAAGTAATGCGAATCTTGGGAGAATTTGGCAATTTTTCGGGTATAAATTGAACATGGGGAAAAGCGAGATGTTTGTGATCCAGGCAAGAGGAGAGGGGAAGAGACTGGGAGAGCTGCCGCTTAGAATGGTAGGGAAGAGCTTTCGATATCTGGAATCCAGGTAGCCCGAGAATGGGAGGTACTGCACAAGTTAAACCTATCCCAATTGGTAGAACAAATGGAAGGGGACTTTAAGAGATGGGACATGCTCCCGTTATACCTGGCGGGGAGGGTACAGACCGTGAAAATGACGGTCCTCCCCAGATTTCTGTTTGTCTTTCAGTGCCTCCCCATCTTCACCCTAAGGCCTTTTTCAAGCGGGTGAATAAGATTATTTCGGGCTATGTGTGGGCAGGTAAAACCCCGCGAGTGAAGAAGGTGTTGTTGGAGCGCAGTCGGGGGGAAGGTGGGTTGGCGCTGCCGAACTTCTGTAATTACTACTGGGCGGCTAATATAGCCATGATTCGGAAGTGGGTCGTGGGGGAGGGGTCGGCATGTAAAGACACCAGTTTGGGAGCACTGATAATGTCACCTCTTCCATTCTCGCCGGCCCGATACGCCACAAGTTCGGTGGTGGTGGCGGCTCTGAGAATCTGGGGGCAATGGAGGAGACACAAGAGAGTGGAGGGAGCAACGATTTGGACCCCGATTTATAATAACCATAGGTTTGTACTGGGTAAGCTAGATGGCGGGTTCTGGAGTTGGCAAAGGGCAGGAATTAGGAGGATGGTGGATCTATTTATCAATGAGAGCTTTCCCAGCTTGAAAGCCTTGGAGGATAAATTTAAATTGCCAGCAGGGAATGGTTTTAGGTATTTGCAGGTGCGCGACTTCCTGAGAAAACAGGTTCCGGCCTTTCTGCTGCTGCCGCCATGGGGGATACAGGATGGAGTAGTTTCCAGTCCCTGGGTGGGAGAGGGGAAGGTACCGGATATTTACCAGGAGCTTTCGGAGGCGGAGGAAACTCCGGTGGAGGAGCTTAAGGGCAAGTGGGAGGATGAGCTAGGAGGAGAGATAGAGGCGGGTCTAAGGGCGGATGCCCTAAACAGGTTTAATCCCTCCTCATCGTGCAGCAGGCTTAGCCTGATACAATTTAAGGTAGTCCACCTGGCACACATGACAGTGGCTAGGATGAGCAAGTTTTTCAGGGTAGAGGATAGGTGTGCGAGGTGCGCGGGAAGCCCAGCAAATCATGTCCACATGTTTTGGGCATGCCTGAAGCTTCGAGGGTTTTGGCAGGGTTTTACTAAGGCAATGTCCATGGTGTTAAAAACACGGGTGGTGCCGAGTCCGGAGGTAGCGATCTTTGGAGTGTCGGAAGAGCCGGGCGTTCAGGGGCCAAAAGAGGCCAATATCTTGGCTTTTGCCTCCCTGGTAGCCCGGAGACGGATATTGTTAATGTGGAGGGACTCGAAGCCCCCGAGTGTAGAGACCTGGGTTAGTGACATGGCTGGGTTTCTCAGTCTCGAGAAAATAAAGTTTTCCTTAAGAGGGTCAATGGTCGGATTCACCCGGAGGTGGCAGCCGTTCGTCAACTTTCTCGGAGAAAATTAAAATGTCAGCAGAAGCAGAATTCCAAAGTTTGGGGGTGGGCGGCGGATGTTGTGTGGTTGAAGTGCGTGAAGATTGGGCTGGGGAGGGAAATGCTTATTTTATCATGTTGATGTCATTGTTTATATTACTGTTATAAAAAATGTTCAAATACCTCAATAAAACATTATTTAAAAAAAAGATATGGCTCTTGGGGCTAAAGGGATCAAGGATATAGGGGGAAGCTGGGATCAGGGTATTGAAGTTGATGATCAGCCATGATCATAATCAATGGCGAAGCAGGCTCGCAGGGCCGAATGGCTATCTCTTGCTTCTATTTTGTAGGTTTCTATAATGCAATCTTCTTCAGGAGTGCTTCTGACAGATCATCCTTTTTCTTCAACCGAGGATTCCCCATCCCCTCCCCCCACTGCCACCAACCCACACCAACCAAGCCATTCTATTTTCCACACTTCTACTCTCACCTCTTCCCCGCCTCCAAGAACCATGATCAGATTCCCCTTGTCCTCACCTTCCACCCCATCATCCTCAGCTATTTCTCCAATGTGGTGCCACCACCAGACACATTTTCCATTCCCCTCTCCTTTTAGCATTCCAGAAGGGTCGTCCTGTCAGTAACACTCTGGACCACTCCTCAACCACTCCCAACCTCCCCTTCCCACCGCACCTTTCCATGCAAGTATAGGAGACGTAACACCTACCCTTTTACCTCCTCCCTTCTCAGCATCCCAGGCCCTCAAAAAACAGTAGCTAACTTGTACTTCTTACAACTTTGTATATGCAATGCAGTCTGCTCTACACTGAGGAGACCAAGTGTAGATTGTTTGCCCATTTTGCCAACACCTCCGCTCAGTCTGCGAGTCGGCCGCCATCTATAATCTCTACCTTGCCGGCACACTGACTTCTCTGACCTCAGCCTGCTGCAGCCTTCCAATGAAGCTCAACCTCGACTCAAGGAACACCACCTCCCCATTCCATTGGGCACCTTACAGCCTTCTTGACTCAACAGTCAGCAATTTCAGATTGTAATCTCTTCCCCCATTTTGAGGTTTCAGTTTTAGTCTAATTTTCCCCCTTGTTTTTGCTTTTAGATGGTAGAATGTTTCTCGTTCTGTCATTCACACCTCCCCTACGCACATCTTTTCTTCAGTTCTGAAGAGGGAGTTATATTTGGCTCCAAACGTTCTCTCAGTTTCTACAGATGCTGCCAGACTATTTTCCAGCACTTTGTGTTTTTATTTCAGACCTCCAGTATCCGCAGTATTTTGCTTTGATTCTTTTGTTTTACTTGTCCGGTTATCATTCCCTTTGGCCTTGCACTTCCAGTTCTTTCATCATTTAACCTCTCCTGTCTTCATCCTATCAAACTCCATCTTTTCCCATCCTCCTCCCTTTTCACTTTCCTAAAACATGTCACATTTCTAACTTTTCCCAGTTCCCAATGAAAGATCATCAAATCAAAATGTTGAGCGCGATTAACCAACAAGTTTCTCAGTGTGTAGTGGACTGGAACTGCCATGAGCTTCCCAACACTTGGCCCGGCGAGAACATGACCATTATAAAGATTAATTGGTCCATTTAGCAAGGTCCCACCGGCTTCACGCCTCAAATGATGATTCTGCCAGCTGATTCACCCTGACAGCGTTCGGCAGGCCCCTGCTAACAAGGGAGATCCTGCTGGGACACTCTGTTCCCCTGAGGGTCTTGGAGGGTCAGTAACAGGGCAGTCAGTGCCACCTGGGAAGAAGTGGCAGCAGCCGTAAGCTCGGGGTGCGTCACCAGGCCCAGTGCAGTAAGAAGATCAATGTCCTCCACCAGACAGCATAGGTGATTTTGCACTGGAACTCCAATGCACCCCCCCATATTGAGAATGCACCTGGCACCATCCCATCCCAACATCGTTCCATGCTCTGGCACACCCATGCCCAGCAGTGCCATCCCACCCCCATACTCCCAATCCCACACATACTCCTCACCCCCCTTCTCCCCATCCCCCCATCTCCCCATTCCCCCACACTCCCCACTTCTTGCCTATGCCCCATCTCCCCCAGCCCCAGCCCAAATCACCCACACCCACTCGATGGACAACACATGTGGCTCACGATGCTCCCTCTCTGTCCCTGCAGGAGAAGTTGGCTCACAACTGACGGGAGAGGGCCCAGATGGGCGGTGGGGTGCCGGACATCAGAGTCCTTACCCCCTACGAGGAAAGGGGTGGGTGGGTTTCCCTCTACACCCCCCCTCCCCGTCCTCACCTCCCATGAGTATACCTTGGAGGAGAGCTCAGAGGGCGCCACTGCATTGGCAGCATGGCTGTCAACCCCACCCTCCACCAGCACAGAGACACACACCTCGGTGGGCAACAATAGTGGACAGGCTTCTGGGGCACATTCTGGTAAGCACCTCACAGTTGTTGATGGACATTAGCTAGAGGCAGCAACGCCCAGGCAACACAGAAGTCGGAGGTCTGCTGGATCCCAGTCGGGTCCCAATCAGATGCTAAGCCTCTGGACCAGGTTTACCCAGAGCTGATGCAGTTATAGGGTGCGGCCGTGATATTCAGAGGATGTGAGTAACATTCCAGCAGGGCCATAGGCGATTGGAGGAGTCCCAGAGGCTACTGGCGCAGGAGATGTCGCTGGCGATGCGTGGCACCAAGGCCAACACTGCTAGGGTGGCGACTGCAGTGGAAAGCCTGGTGCACAACGTCACCAGCATGAGCGGAGAGGAGGTGTCCAAGGTGTAGTTCAGTCAGTGACGGCCATGGTTGAGCACCTTGTCAGCATGTTGCAGTTGCTGGGGGACGTGACCCAGTACCAGGTGGACCATGATGAGGGGCATTTTCCAGTCTCAGGTGGGCATTGCTGAGGCCTTCCAGCGCATGTTCCAATTGCTGCGGGATGTCTCCCAGTCTCAGGTGGGCATAGGCGAGACGAGGCAGAGCTTGTCCCAGTCACAGGTGAGCATTGCCAGGGTGTTTCAGAGCATGTCACCAGGGCTGCATGGTAGCATAGTGGTTAGCACAATTGCTTCACCGCTCCAGGGTCCCGGGTTCGATTCCCAGCTTGGGTCACTGTCTGTGCGGAGTCTGCACGTTCTCCCCGTGTCTGCGTGGGTTTCCTCCGGATCCTCCGGTTTCCTCCCTGAATCCAAAGATGTGCAGGTTAGGTGGATTGGCCACGCCTAAATTGCCCTTAGTGTTGGGTGGGGTTACTGGGGATAGGGTGGAGGTCTAGGCTTGGGTGGTGTGCTCGTTCCAAGAGCTGGTGCAGACTTGATGGGCCGAATGTACTGTAAATTGTGAGATCTTGTGAGATGTCACAGTCACTGAAAAGCGTCGCTAAGGGCATTGACACTGTGCTGCAGACATTGAGGAGTTACCAGGGCTTGCAAAGGCAGCTGATGGAGGGGCAACCAGGGATCGATCCTGCTGTCCCTCCATCCCGAGGACCCTATGGGCACCGACCGGGGGTAGAGAGGGTACTGGGTGCCAACCCGGAACCACCGTATGGTCTGGTGTCGGCAACAACCAGCTCCCCCGAGACCCAGCCCCCTGACAACAGCACGTCTCGGAGTCAGCATCCAGAACAGGGTGGCACGGCGAGGCATGTGCCACCGGCAAGTAGCCCGGGGCCATCCCGATAACGAAGACTCACCTTGCCAGCAACGGCCACATCCAATGAAAGAATGAAAAGATTTAAAATAAACTGAATGGTCTCCCTCCAATTAATATCTTAACATCCTCGAGGGTGAACAAGATTTAAAACTCTGGAAAATATCGGCAAATTTGAGACACTGAGAAAATGTTTGTTTTGATTCCATATCCATTCACATGACAAGAAATAAAATTGTTTGGGAGTGATCACCCATCATAACAATCACAGTAAACATAGGTTCAGCTCCTCCTCACATACTGTAAATAACAGGATGTAGAAGGCCACGTGCCTGGGGTGGGGATCCCTTATTTCAACACTGTCGATGGGGTGGTCAGCGCCACTTGGGTCAATCCACCTTGCTCTGCCTCATTTCCGGATCAGGGGAGCCTTTTTCACATACAGTCAAATCCCTACAGTGCAGAAGGAGGCCATTCGGCCCATTGTGTATAGACCGACCTTTGAAAGAACACTCTACCTAGACACACTGCCCCGCCCTAGCTCCGTAGCCCCATAACCCCACCTAACATTCTGGACACTAAGGGGCAATTGACCATGGTCAATCCACCTAACCTGCACATCTTTAGACTGTGGGAGGAAACCGGAGCACACCTATACCGACACTGGTAGAACGTGCAAACTCCAGACAGACAGTCATTCAAAGTCGGAATCGAACCGGGGTCGCTGCCGCTGTGAGGCAGCAGTGCTTACCACTGTCTCTCTGCTGGATTTTCCAAGCTTCCCTCCCCTTCTGCTTTTCTTCTCTAAACATTAAACATCCTCTGGACTCACCATTTGTTTTCTTATATGTTTTCCAATATGAACCCCTGTCCCTTCACACGGTTTTCCCGATTTGTCTTTTAATCTCTCCTATCGCAGACCTTTCTCCATTGTTCATGTCATCTCCTCCCCATGGCTCTGCCTTCAATGCTTTGCACTTCGACAATCTTCCAGTCCCATGGCAACCTAAAATGCTAACTCTGCTTCTCTTTCCATAGATGGTGCTAGATGTTCCCAGTCTTCTCTGTTTTAATTCCTTAGCCAAGTGTAATTGAGAGATGGAATCATGCTCCGGATAGTTAGATAGTAAAACTGTATACGAGTATATAAGATTAATGGCTGATTTAATTGAGGTGCTTAAGGTGATCACAGGAGGTAGGTAGGGTAGAACTGTTAGGGATAGGGTCAAGACAGGCTGGGGACTTGCGATTCTTGGGGTTCGGGTGGAGTCGGGAGTGCAGGAGGCGAAAGAGGCCGATGTTTTAGCCTTTGCGTCCCTAGTAGCCCGGCGGAGGATCTTGCTGCAATGGAAAGATGCGAGACCTCCGAGCGTGGAGACCTGGATCAATGACATGGCGGGATTCATTAAGCTGGAGAGGGTCAAATTCGCCCTGAGGGGGTCGGTACAAGGGTTCTTTAGGAGGTGGCAGCCTTTCCTCGACTTTCTGGCTCAACGATAAGGAACTAGGTCAGCAGCAGCAGCAACCCGGGGGGGGGGGGGGGGGGGGGCTTAGGGGGATAGTGTTTAAGTTAATTTGCTTGTTGTTAATTTATTTTGTTCTTTATTGGGTTGGGGGGGTGGGGGGGTTTGTTATATGCGTTGTTACGGGTGCCGGGGGGTGTTTGTTATTGTTATTATTGTTCTGTTGATATATATTTTCCAAAAAATTCCAATAAAAAATTTTTTTTTTTTTAAAAGAGCTGTTAGGGGAGTCCAGAACTAGGGAATGACTTCAAATTAGAGTTTGGTTGTTCAGGAGCGACTACACAAATGGTAGTGGGATTCAGGAACTTTCTCTTCTCTAAGCAAACTGTTGAGGTTCAGTCAAATGAAAATGTTAAAACTGGGATTGACAGATTTTTATTCGACAAAGTTGTTAAAGATTGTGGGACTTAGGTGGTTAGATGTAGTCAAGACGCAGAACAGCTATGATCTGACTGAACACGCATGAGTGGTTAAACGTTTTTGTTCTCCAACTTCCGGTGGCTCCCGCTCTGGCTTTTAAGCGCTGGATTTGAAGAAACAGTGAACAAGTGTTCGGTGTATATATTGGTTTATGGAACAGAGAGCCCGAAGAGATCCAAAGGGAAGAAACAAAAAGACAGGCTCGAGCTGAGTATTGGCTGCAGCAGCGGACAAGATGGCCGGTGTCCAGACCCCTGGGGCTTCGACCCAACCATCAACGGAGGAGCTGATGCAGGTCATCCGGGAAGGCTTCGCCAGACAGAAACGGGAATGTCTGGACCCCATTAAGGAAACGGTGGAGAGGATGGAGCGGAGGCTAGATGTCCAGGACAGGGCGACCCAGAAACTGGAGAAGGCGCTAGCTGAATAAGAGGAACACCAGGCGGCGTTGGAGATGGAGGTGGGGTTGCTGAGGGACCGGCAAAAAAGGCTGCTGGAACAGGTAGAGGAATTGGAGAATAGGTCCCGGAGCCAGAGCCAAAGGATTGTTGGCCTCCCGGAGAGGGCGGAGGGGGCTGATCCCGGGGAGTTTGTGGCGAACATGTTCCAGAAGCTGCTGGGAGATGGGGCTTTCCCCCGACCGTTGGAAGTATATCGGGTGTACAGAGCGCTGGCGAGGAAGCCGCGGCAGGGAGACCCCCCCCTCGGGTGATGGTGGTCAGGTTCCATAGGTACCTGGATAAGGAGCATATTCTCCAATGGGCCAAACGTGTGGGACAACAGCGTTTTGCGGGCGTACCAAGATCTAAGCATGGAGTTGGCCAAGAGGAGGGCAGGCTGTAATCAAGTCAAGACGATCCTGTTCAAGAAGCAGGTTAAGTTTGGTCTGTTGTATCCGGCGCGACTTTGGGTTACGCATGGGGACCAACATCACTACCTTGAGTCGCTCGAGGACACTATGGAGTTTGCCAGGGAGAAAGGACTGGTGCCAACTTGAGAACATTCTGCTCTAAGTTTGAGAAACTGTTTTTCCTGCTCGTTTCATAAGAACATAAGAACTAGGAGCAGGAGTAGGCCATCTGGCCCCTCGAGTCTGCTCCGCCATTCAATGAGATCATGGCTGATCTTTTGTGGACTTAGCTCCACTTTCCGGCCCGAACACCATAACCCTTAATCCCTTTATTCTTTAAAAAACTATCTATCTTTACCTTAAAAACATTTAATGAAGGAGCCTCAACTGCTTCACTGGGCAAGGAATTCCACAGATTCACAACCCTTTGGGTGAAGAAGTTCCTCCTAAACTCAGTCCTAAATCTACTTCCCCTTATTTTGAGGCTATGTCTCCTAGTTAGAACATAGAACAGTACAGCACAGAACAGGCCCTTTGGCCCTCGATGTTGTGCCGAGCAATGATCACCCCAGTTAAACCCACGTAACCCGTATACCCGTAACCCAACAATCCCCCCATTAACCTTACACTACGGGCAATTTTAGCATGGCCAATCCACCTATCCCGCACGTCTTTGGACTGTGGGAGGAAACCGGAGCACCCGGAGGAAACCCACGCACACACGGGGAGGACGTGCAGACTCCACACAGACAGTGACCCAGCCGGGAATCGAACCTGGGACCCTGGAGCTGTGAAGCATTGATGCTAACCACCATGCTACCGTGAGGCCCATGCAATGTATGCAATGACCTGCTTTTGTACGGGGATGGACGGAATCATGGCGACCCTGGGGGAATTTGGCCGGTTTTCGGGGTATAAATTGAATATGACAAAAAGTGAAATGTTTGTAGTCCAGGAGAGGGGCCAAGGGGACCGGCTGAGGGAGCTGCCGTTCCGGCTAGTTGGGGACAGTTTCAGGTACCTGGGAATACAAGTGGCGTGGGAATGGGGTCGACTACGTGTGTGCGTGGGTTTCCTCCGGGTGCTCCGGTTTCCTACCACAGTCCAAAGATGTGCGGGTTAGGTGGATTGGCCATGCTAAATTGCCCTTAGTGTCCTAAAAAGTAAGGTTAAGGGTGGGGGTTGTTGGGTTATGGGTATAGGGTGGATACGTGGGTTTGAGTAGGGTGATCATTGCTCGGCACAACATCGAGGGCCGAAGGGCCTGTTCTGTGCTGTACTGTTCTATGTTCTACACAAGCTGAACCTTGTTTTTTTATTTATTTATTTATTTAAATTTAGAGTACCCAATTCATTTTTTCCAATTAAGGGGCAATTTAGTGTGGCCAATTCACCTAGCCTGCACATCTTTGGGTTGTGGGGGCGAAACCCACGCAAGCACGGGGAGAATGTGCAAACTCCACACGGACAGTGACCCAGAGCCGGGATCGAACCTGGGACCTCGGCGTCGTGAGGCAGCAGGGCTAACCCACTGCGCCACCGTGCTGCCCCACAAGCTGAACCTTGTTGTAAGATGAGCAGTTATTTTTTTCAAAGGAGATTCTTAAAGCTTCTTTGCTCATTGTGCCAACCTCTGCAGCATTTCAAATAATTGCCCAGACTTGCCTATGGCTCATTGCTTCTGTACATAATGTATACTGGAAGAGTGGGAATGGAAATGCATAGGGGATATGGAAGGGACAATGTGGCATAGAGGAAATATGGCGGGTCATGGGGAATATCGGGGGACATGGAGTGGGCATGGAAGATATGGGCAGCATGGAGGGGGAATTGCTGTGGATGGGAGGGGGTTTGATGTGAGGTGAGGGGTGAATGCTAGACAGCCTAACACTGCTGAATTGAATTGGTCTGAAGTCCCAGGAAAGATAGGCCGCCTTCTAACTACTGGCCTCACCACCTGCCCACGTCCGTTCCCATCTCGGGCCTGCCTCAGGAGGTGCTGAGCCTGACTGCAAGCCTGCACCCAACACCCGAAGACCGGATGAGTGAGCTGAAATTTAGAAGTCGGGACCGCGGCGTTGGGAAATGGCCCGGCTCCCGTTTCCCAAACAGAGGCCAAACATCTGGCCCCGCATTAATGACAGTCATTTTCTAAATTTTTATTGAGGGTGCTGATGCTGAGCCCAGCTGTATAAATTACAACCACAGAGTTACATTGAATGTGCAATAGAGAAACATGCCATTCAGCCCAATTGGTCCATCCTGGTCTTTAAGCTGCATACGAGTCTCCTCTCACCCTCTTTCGCCTAACTCTGTTCACATAGCCTGTTCCTTTCTCCCTCAAGTACCTATCTAGCTCCCCCCTTAAATGGATATATACTTTTTGCCTCAACTACTTCATGTGGTAGCAAATTTCACATTTTAACCATTCTCTGGGGAAAGAGGTTTCTCTAGAATTCCTTACTGAATTCATTAGTTACCCTTGTTTTGCTCTCAATCACAAATGGAAGCATCTTCTCTACGCCTTCCCTGTCGAACACCTTCATCATTTTACGTACCTCTGCTAGGCCATCCCCTTGGCCTGCTCGTTGCTAGGGAAAAAGAGCCGAGCCAAGTTTAAGTTTACTGATAGTTGTAGCCTCTCAGTTATGGATTTTATTTTACCTTCTCCAGAGGCACCATATCCTTTCAGCAAAGAGGGGGTTGCAAATTATTAAGGAGGTGTGACAATCTGCCAGTCGGGGAGCAATTGGGCATGCTAGAGAAAGGACTCTGCTCACCTCATGTGCCGGATGTGGGAGAGCAGGAGGAGGAGTTGGGCTAGTCTCCGGGACTGCTGCTGCAGTGACAGCCCTGCCCTGGTGATAAAGTGAACCAGAGCATCAGTGATTTTGTCCAGGATGATCTGAATCTGCTCGCTGTCGTTCAGAGCTTCCATGGTACTGGAGAGGAAAGGGAACACACCTGTAGGGGGAAATAAACAAAGCAGTTAGGCAAAGCATAGCCAGAGCATCAGAGAGACTGGAGTCTAAACACTGCTGCAGGGATGAAAAGTCCCCTGAAAACTACAAATTGCATTTATAGAGTATCTTTTAATAAAAAACAAATTTTTGAGTATCCAATTCTTTTTTTCCAATTAAGGGGCAATTTAGCGTGGCCCATCCACTTAGCCTTCACATTTTTTAAGGTTGTGGGGGTGAGACCCACACAGACATGGGGAGAATGTGCAAACTCCACAATAAAAGCACCTTTAACATGGTAAAACATCAAAAAGTGTTTCACAAGAGTGTTTTAAAATTCATCGAACCATAGAATATTGAATTCTGACAGTGCAGGAGGAGGCCATTCAGCCTATCAAGTCTGCACCGACCCTTTGAAAGAACACTCTACCTAGACCCAATCCCCCTCCCTATCCTCGCAACCCCACCTATCCTGCTCATCTTTGGACACTAAGGTGCAATTTAGCATGGCCAATCCACCTAACCCGCACATTTTTGAACTGTGGGAGGAAACTGGAGCTCCCACTGTAAAGTGCAAACTCCACCCAGACAGTCACCCAAGGCCGGAATTGAACTCGGCTCCCTGGTGCTGTGAGGCAGCAGTGTGAACCACGGTGCTACCGTGCGGCCCCAAGTTTCCAGTTTGTTTCTCTATATTCAGACTCACAAAGTTGCTATAGAGCAGAAAGACGCTGTTGGGTCCATCAGCACCGGCTCTCCGGTGCTGATGGACCCAACTCACCTGGTGCCATTTCCCCATCTTCCCCCCATAACCTTTCATGTTCTGCCTTTTCAGAAAACTAATTCCCTTTTTAACATCTTGATTGAACCTGCCTTAACCATTCGCCAAGTGAACATGTATTTTCCTCACATCGTCTCTGCTCCTTTCACCATTCTAAATCTGTCGCCTCTCTTTCTTGCTTCCTTCACGAAGGGGAACAGTCTCTCCATGTCAATTCTGTCCCCACCCTGGTGACTTAACACCTACATCAAATCTCCTCTTAGACGCCTCTTCTCCAATCTATCTAGGTAACTGAAGTTCCTCAACCCGGAAACCATGCTTGTGAATCTTTACCGGTGTCTCCCCACCACCCACATCCCGACTCTTGACACTCCACCAGAGACTGTGATTGGGGGGAGCAGAGCAAGGAAGGAAGGGAGGGAAACTGTTATTGGAAGAGCCGGAGGATCAGAAAGTAAGGGAGAATGAAAACCAAAAACAACTCTGCAAGTTGTAGAGAGTAAGAGAGGGAGATGGAAACAATTCTCCTCAGAACAGAGGCTCAGAACATGGGAGCCATGGATAGTTGACACTCTCCTCCCTTTGCAATTATTTTGTTTTTAATTTTTTTAGGGTTATGTGTTTTTATCTGGGGGAGGGCTGCTTCTGGCAGCTGCTAAAGAAGTTGGACTGAGGCGAGTCTTTTTTAACTATTCATACATAAAGAGTCCCGTTCCCACCATTCTCCCAGTTACAACAACCCACAATGTGGCTGATTATAGGAATCTTCTCGACCATGATTTTTCCACAGTGTGGGTCGCAACCCACGGGTGGCCAGGTGTCAGGAGGTGCGTAGAGAAAATTGCCGTTCCCACAGTGGTCCAGATCGCGGGAGAAGTGGCCAATGCCGTTAATGGCTTTTAAATTGAAAATGGTGACCGCTGCCGCCTTTTAATTAAAATGAAATGAGGCTGTGTACAGTCTTCCAGCCAAAAGGGACAGCAGAGAGCAAGTCACTCGCCCTGCATGACACTTGATGTCAAGCACCCTCTATGAATGTACTTTTGCCGCCAAATCATGGAGCAGAGCTGCTTCCATTTTCTAGCTGCTGCCAAGAGGACGATGAAGATGAATCGTTTTCTTAAAAGTAAGAGACGTCCAGAGTCACAAATAGGATCTCACAACAGAATCTGCTGGAGAGAGCTGCTCAGGAGAGTCCAGGGCAGGACAGAGCAGTGCTGTGTACAGAGCTCCAGGATCTCTGGTTAACAGCCTACAAAGAAGAAACCTAACTCGGGAACAAAGCAGTATAAAAATGATTTATTGAGGTATGATTTTGTCAGTTGTGCCAATATAAATAAGGATGCGAAGCCCATGTTTGTTATATGCAAGGAAGTACGGGCAAATGAGAGAAGTTTCAGATTTTGAAAGAGAAGTGGTGGGTGAAATATTCCTTTTAGGTTGACACCCCAGAGTCAGTTATTAACTTACAGATGATTCCAAAGCTCTTGTACCTGACCTGTGATAGTACATTAAAAACACATCAAAAGCCCATGAGGCTGTCAGCATTCTGGAGTAGTATCTCACAAGAGTATCCAGTGCCGAGTAAAGCAAGTATTTTGTTGCCATTGCCCCTCATGACGACCTAAATGTGTGAGGTTGTGTTAAGATGAAGGCGACACAAAGGAACTGGCTGAAATCTGCACCTAATGTACACATTGCCCACTCCTCCAGTGAACCTGATTGGAGTGAGACCGTGAGGACCAAGCAGGCTCCACTTTCGCATTAAAGGTATTCGAACGTCACATATGTAGCAAAGTTTGGCTGGTGTGGGTCACGAAGGTCGGCTGGTTGGCAAAGGTGGGTCCTGGGAGAAAAGCTTGAAAAACACTGTCTGAGGTATATGACGTTCCTCAGACTGCATGTCTCTACATCCTGTGATCCACATGCACTGCCATGTGAACAATCTTGGCCTCTCTCTTCAGCAGCACTGACTCACCCGACCTCAAAGCTGTCCTGCTCCACAGCTTCTTTTCACCCTTTATCTCATCTGACTTTCGAACATAAATCTTTTTCTCTGTCTTTTGGGTGTTCAAGATGGCAAGCTCCAACAACTCATGGGTACCAACACGCCTCCAGATCTTTTTTCCTCTTCACCTTCCTCTGACACCATCCCTTCTTCTCATCTCAACCCTTGCCGTGTATTCACAATATCCTCTGATCCTTCCTCTTGTACAAATATATAAATTAGGAGCAGGAGTAGGCCATTTGGCCTTGTGAGCCTGCTCCGCCATTCGATAAGATCATAGCTAAGCTGATTGTGGCCTTAATGCCAAATTCCTGCTTAACCTTGATTACCTCTGACTCCCTTGTTAGTAAAGAATCTATCCTGGCTTAATAATACTACCCTGCCTCTACCACTCTGTTGGGAAGAGAATTTCCCAGACTCACTGAGAGAAATAATGGCTCCTTCAGGTGATGTCCCGGAGGACTGGAGAAGCCAATGTTGTTCCTTTGTTTAAGAAGGGTAGCAAGGATAATCCAGGGAACTACAGGCCAGTGAGCCTTACGTCAGTGGTAGGGAAATTACTGGAGAGAATTCTTCGAGCCAGGATCTACTCCCATTTGGAAGCAAATGGACGTATTAGTGAGAGGCAGCATGGTTTTGTGAAGTGGAGGTCGTGTCTCACTAACTTGATCGAGTTTTTCGAAGAGGTCACAAAGATGATTGATGCAGGTAGGGCAGTGGATGTTGTCTATATGGACTTCAGTAAGGCCTTTGACAAGGTCCCTCATGGTAGACTGGTACAAAAGGTGAAGTCACACGGGATCAGGGGTGAGCTGGCAAGGTGGATACAGAACTGGAAAGGTCAAAGAAGGTAGAGAGTAGCAATGGAAGGATGCATTTCTAATTGGAGGGCTGTGACTAGTGGTGTTCAGCAGGGATCAGTGCTGAGACTGTTGCTGTTCGTAGTATACAGAAATGATTTGGAGGAAAATGTAACTGGTCTGATTAGTAAGTTTGCAGACGACACAAAGGTTGGTGGAATTGCGGATAGCGATGAGGACTGTCAGAGGATACAGCAGGATTTAGATCGTTTGGAGACTTGGGCGGAGAGATGGCAGATGGAGTTTAATCCAGACAAATGAGTGGTAATGCATTTTGGAAGGTCTAATGCAGGTAGGGAATATACAGTGAATGGTAGAACCCTAAAGAGTATTGAAAGTCAGAGAGATCTAGGTGTACAGGTCCACAGGTCACTGAAAGCGGCAACACAGGTGGAGAAGGTAGTCAGGAAGGCATAAGGCATGCTTGCCTTCATTGGCCGGGGCATTGAGTATAAGAATTGGCAAGTCATGTTGCAGCTGCATAGAACCTTAGTTAGGTCACACTGGGAGTATAGTGTTCAATTCTGGTCACCACACTACCGGAAGGATGTAGAGGCTTTAGAGAGGGTGCAGAAGAGATTTACCAGGATGTTGCCTTAGCTATGAGGAGCAGTTGAATAAATTTGGTTTGTTCTCACTGGAACGACGGAGGTTGAGGGGCGACCTGATAGAGGTCTACAAAATTATGAGGGGCATAGACAGAGTGAATCGCCAGAGGCTTTTCCCCGGGGTAGAGGGGTCAATTACTAGGGGGCATAGGTTTAAGGTGCGAGGGGCAAGGTTTAGAGTAGATGTACGAGGCAAGTTTTTTACACAGAGGGTAGTGGGTGCCTGGAACTCACTGCCGGAGGAGGTGGTGGAAGCAGGGACGATAGTGACATTTAAGGGCATCCTGACAAATACATGAATAGGATGGGAATAGAGGGATACAGACCCAGGAAGTGTAGAAGATTGTAGTTTAGTCGGGCAGCATGGTTGGCACAGGCTTGGAGGGCCGAAGGGCCTGTTCCTGTGCTGTACTTTTCTTTGTTCTTTGTTAGTTCATATTTTTTAAATGGGAGAACTTCTAATTTTAAACTATGTCCTCTGATCTGGTCTCTCCCTCAAGAAGAAACCTCTTTTCAGTACCTCTGAACTTTAAAAGGCAGCACGGTAGCATTGTGGATAGCACAATGGCTTCACAGCACCAGAGTCCCAGGTTCGATTCCAGCTTGGGTCACTGTCTGTGTGGAGTCTGCACATCCTCCCCGTGTGTGCTTCTGTTTCCTCCGGGTGCTCCGGTTTCCTCCCACGGTCCAAAGATGTGCAGGTTAGGTGGATTGGCCATGATAAATTGCCCTTAGTGTTGGGTGGGGTTATGGGGATAGGGTGGAGGTGTTAACCTTGGGTAGGGTGCTCTTTCCAGGAGCCAGTGCAGACTCGATGGGCTGAATGGCCTCCTTCTGCACTGTAAATTCTATGTAAGACCAAATTTGAAGTAGTTATAGAAATGTTCGATCTTCATTGCAAGATCCAGATAAATGAAACTTTTAAGTGTTTTGTCTTCACCAGAAGAATGTAAAATAAAGATGAATCAATTGATTGCTTTGTGACTGATCTCAAACATTTAGCTAATTTCTCCGTGTTAACTGATTCAATGATCAGGGATCAAATTTTATTTGGAATAATCGATGATACATTCAGGGAACATTTGCTGAGACAGAAAGATCTCCAGCTTGAAAACGCAATCGAAATGTGCCGTGGTCATCAATTATCCAAAAGTCAATATAATGAAATTATTCTGTGAGAAAAGGACACGCAAACGAATTTTGAGGTAGAATGTGTTAAGGCTGTGTCACAGCTCAGAGAGATGTGCGTTTTGGATGACAGCCATCCTGTGCACGCGCGTTCTAAACCTACACATGCACACTTCGCAAAAAGATGCGAGATGGCAGACAGATCTGCGCATGCGCGAAAAAGCTATATGCGTGACGACATGAATGTCATGTCATGTGGCCACGCCCACCCTCAAAACAAATATCCAGCACGAGGAAAGATTTGCTCACAATGTGGCAAACACAACCACTGTGCTGCACAGTGCAGATCCACTCTTACATTTAAATCTTCAAATTTACATTCACAGCAGATGAATGTTAGAAGTGTGGACTCAAAGGAAGAAGGTTTTCAAGAAGAAAATGTTTCCAACGATCTTGATGCTTATTCTTTGGAAGACTCATTATTCGTAGGCATCATTGAGAAGCAGTTAATTCTATCAACACAGATACGGGATGGAACACAGTACTTCAAGTTAATAATTCGCAAATTAATTTTAAACTTGATACTGACGCTTCTGCCAATTTGCTCAATAGGCTTGACCTGTCAAAGCTGAAGCAAACTCCGAAGATTAAGAAATTGACTTGTCAATTGCGCCACTACAATGGCAATGCCATCACCTCCATGGGATCCTGCTATTTGTGAGTTACCTATCATGACACAGCGATATATCTAAGATTTGAGATTGTTAATTCAAACAAATCTTCACTCTTAGGTGCGCAAGGATTTAAGCCTGTAAGGATTTACACCTAATTCAGAGGGTTTATCGTGCAAGTTCATCTCAACCACCTATTCAAGACAACATACAAGGGATTCTGGATTGTTTTCCACATGTCTTCGAAGGCATGGGTACTCTTCCCAACCGATACAAAATTCAGTTACAACCGGATGCCAAACCTGTGGTACACTAGCCGAGAAGGGTTCCTGCACCGCTTTGAGAGAGATTGAAGCTTGATCTTGCCAGATTACAAAATCAAGGTATAACGTCTAGAATTACAGAACTGACTGACTGGGTCAGTTCCACGGTATGTGTGAAAAAAACCTTCCAGGGAATTGAAGATATGCATCGATCCTAAAGATCTTAATAAAAATATTAAGAGAGAGCACTATCCTGTACCCAAGAGAGAAGAAATCACTAATGAGATGGCTAATGCTATTTTTTTTCCAAACTGGATGTCTCCAGAGGATTTTGGCAAATGCACCTGGATGAATCCAGTAGAAATTTGTGTACATTCAACACATCGTTTGGTAGGTACTGTTGTAACAGGATGCCATTTGGAATTATCTCAGCATCAGAGATTTTTCATCGTGTGATGACTGAAGGTATTGAAGGTGTACGAGTGTATGTGGATGATATAATTGTATGGTCATCTACAAGAGAAGAACACAATTCAAGACTATTACAAGTATTTAAAAGAGTACATAAATTTGGTCTGAAACTGAACAGAACCAAATGTAGTTTTGGTATATTGACTCTGAAGTTCCTTGGAGACCAGGGGTGGAATTCTACGACCCCCCGTAGGGTCGGGGAATCGCCTGGGGCCAACGTAAATCCCGCCTCCGCCGTGGCCGGAATTAACCACCACCCGGGAATCGGCGGAAGCGGGAATCGCGTTGCGCCGGTCGGCGGGTCCCCCGCGCCGGTTAGTGGGCCCCCCGCGGCGATTCTCCGGCCCATGATGGGCCGAAGTCCCGCCGCCTTCTGGCCTCTCCCGCCGACGTGGTTTAAACCACCTCTGGTGCCGGTGGGAGCAGTTGGCGAGAGCGGGACCCGGGGTCCTGGGGGGGTGGGGGGGGGGGCACAGGGTGATCTGACCCCGGGGGGTGCCCACACTGTGGCCTGGCCTGCGATCGGGGCCCACCAATCGGCGGGCGGGCCTGTGCCGTGGGGGCACTCTTTTTCTTCCGCCACGGCCTCCACCATGGCGGAGGCGGGAGAGACTCCCCCCACCGCGCATGCGCCGGGGTGACTTCAGCAGCTGCTGACGCACCGGCACATGCGCGGACTCACGCCAACCGGCGACGGCCTTTCGGCCAGCCGTTCGTACCGGCTGGCGGGGCGCCAAAGGCCGTTCGCGTCGGTCGGCGGAGCATGAGCCAGTCCGGCGCGGGCCTAGCCCCTAAAGGTGCAGAGAATTCCGCACCTTTGGTGAGGCCCGACGCCGGAGTGGTTCTCGCCACTCCGGTACGCCGGGAACCCCCCGCCCCGCCGGGTAGGGGAGGATCCCGGCTCAGATTTCAGAACATGGTGTGCAATCTAACGACAAGATTGCTGCATACAACAAACGAAAGTCCCAGAGGACAAAAAGGCCGTTTTCAAATTTTTAGGTGTTATGAATTTTCTGGGAAAGTTCATTCCCAACCTCTCATCCAGAACTACTGCTCTCAAGAATCTCATCAAGAAGTCTACCACGTTTGAACGGACTGCCAATCATCAAAAGGAATGGCTCAATTTAAAGTCTCAACTGATGACTACGCCTTTTCTTTTGTTCTTTGACCCAGACAGAGAAACAAAAATCCCGACTAAAGCAAGTCAGAGTGAAAGAGGAGCAGTTCTGTTACAGAAAGATGACAATTCATTATGGTTACCAGTAGCCTATGCTTCCAGAGCAATGACGCCGACTGAACAACGGTATGCATAAATAGAGAAGGAATGCTTGGATTTACTGACAGGTGTTCTAAAGTTTCATGATTATGTTTATGGTCTTCCCATCTTTACTGTAGAAACTGACCACAGACCACTAGTTCATATCATACAAACGGATCAAAATGATATGACACCAAGGTTACAGCGAATCCCGATGAAGCTTCGTCGATACGACTTCAGACTTATATATACTCCAGTCAAGGACTTGATAATTGCTGTCGCTTTATCACATTCAATCAATTCAGAAGAGGACCCTCCTGAATTTATACAGCACATAGAAGCTCAAGTGCAGCTGTGAGCTTAAACTCTTCCTGCTTCAGATGTAAAACTGAACCTCATCTGTGTAGAAATCAAGAAGGATTCAATGCTTCAAAGAGTCATAGCCATCTCAACAATGGTTGCCAAAAAAGGCATTGTTCCAAGTTCAGGAATATACAAGCAGAACTAACAGTTGTGGATGAATTGTTACTTCGACTTGAACGGATAGCAATACCTTTGTCTCTCCGACCCATGATTCTGAACCAGCTGTATGAAGGTCACCTTGGCATTGAAAAATGCAAGAGAAGAGCAAGACAAGCTGTGTATTGGCCAGGTATCAACCGAGACATCACTGATATATGATATTTGGATGCGGAACATGTCAAAAATTTCAGCCTGCACAAAACTTCAACCGCTTGCATTGGAGATATCTCCATGGTCGTAAGTAGGAATTGATATGTTTCATTGCAATGGTCATGATTAAGTGTTAATCATAGACTACTTTTTGAATTATGCGGAAATCATTAAGTTGTCCAATTTAACTTCCAGATCTGTGATAAAAGCTACAAAGGAAATTTTTGCCAGACATGGTATTCCAAACACCATCATGTCTGACATCGGGCCGTGCTTTGATAGTCATGAATGGGCTGAATTCTCTCGAAAATGCAACTTCGCTCACATCACTTCAAGTCCGCACTATCCTCAATCAAATGGAAAGTTGAGAAAGAGATTCACATCATGAAGCAACCTCTTTACAAAGCTTTTGATTCTCATGCAGACATGGATCTTGCGTTACTCAACTATAGAGCAACTCCGCTTGCCATAGGTTTAGCCCCAGCACTATTGCTTATGAACAGGGAGTTAAGGACTACTCTACCGTCCATTAAACTACCTCATCCAGATCACCTACCCGTAATCAAAAAGGTGCAATGTCAACAAGATAAACAACAACAATACTACAATCAATATGTAACTACACTGAAAACACTGAAGCCAGGAGATCAAGTCAGGATCAAAATGCCTAATGGAGGATGGTCTGCCCCTGCAAAAGTTATTTGTCAAGCAGCACCACGCTGCTATATCATTCAAACAGATGAAGGATCAATTGTTCAACATAATCGACGAGCACTTTTGAAATGCAAATAGCATAACATCTTTTCAGATCTACTCTCCGTGAAAGTATTTTCAACGATACGATGACATCTTCCAAAGGTCATGAAGATTCACAGAAGACATTAAAAACTTCTGTGTCTCCTCTTCGTGGTTTAAGAAGGTCAACCAGGAAAAGAAGGAAGCCCGACAGACTCAATCTGTGAATTGTACCTTTTGAACTTTTTTGTTATTGATTTTTCACTACATGTTAAATTCATATACATATCATATATTGTATCAATATTATACATTTTTTTCTTTGTAAACAGAAAAGAAATATTTTAAAAAGGGGGATGCAATGATATGTATATAGTCAGGTTAGTGAAGGGTTAACTATTCCATCTCTGTGTAATGAGGGCATCACCACTTATTTGTACATAAATCAGACCCTGAGGGAATCCTGGGTATTAGTGTCAGGAGAAAGCATGATAACAGCATTAAGAGAGGATTAGATTAGACAAAGTTAACACAAGGTTAGATCATACTGTAGTTAGTGACTATTTAGATTGAGTACTGCTAGAAAGATTCAATATTACTTAATATTAACCGTAGCTCAGTAGAGTGTGCGAACTTCATTTAATCAATAGTTTTATAATAAATTAGTTTTGTTTCAATCTTATAATTGGTGGATTCTTTGTCAACAACACATCGGATTATTCTGGAAGAAAAGACAAAGAACACAACATATTACCAAAAAGGGTAATATAACACTAGTTATTGTAGCGCAGACTCAGTGACCCAGGTTTTCTAGAATAGGTTATCCAGTTATTGAAATGAAAATGAAAATCGCTTATTGTCACGAGTAGGCTTCAAATGAAGTTACTGTGAAAAGCCCCTAGTCGCCACATTCCGGCGCCTGTTCGGGGAGGCTGTTAGGGGCTGTTATTGTGGTGCATGTTAGGTGATCTAGGTTGTCTAGACTAGGTTACTCAATTATTGTGGTGCAGGCTAGGTGACCCGGGTTGTCTAGACCACGTTACCCAATTATTGAGGTGCAGGCTAGGTGATCTGGGTTGTCTAGACTAGGTTACCCAGTTACTGTGGTGCAGGATAGGTGACCCGGGTTGTCTAGGCCAGGTTACCGAAATATTGTGGTGCAGGCTCGGTGACCTGGGTTATCTTGACCAGGCTACCCAGTCATTGTGGTGCAGGCTAGGTGACCCGGGTTGTCTAGACTAGTTTACCCAGTTATTGTGGAGCAGGCTAGGTGACTCGGGTAGACTAGACTAGGTTACCCAGTTATTGTGGAGCAGGCTAGGTGACCCGGGTTGTCTAGACTAGGTTACCCAGTTATTGTGGAGCAGGCTAGGTGACCCGGGTAGACTAGACTAGGTTACCCAGTTATTGTGGAGCAGGCTAAGTGACCCGGGTTGTCTCGACTAGGTTACCCAGTTATTGTGGAGCAGGCTAAGTGACCCGGGTAGTCTTGACTAGGTTACCCAGTTATTGTGGAGCAGGCTAGGTGACCCGGGTTGTCTAGACCAGGTTACCCAGTCATTGTGGAGCAGGCTAGGTGACCCGGGTAGACTAGACTAGGTTACCCAGTTATTGTGGTGCAGGCTAGGTGACCCGAGTAGTCTAGACCAGGTTACCCAGTTATTGTGGAGCAGGCTAGGTGACTCGGGTTGTCTAGACTAGGTTACCCAGTTATTGTGGTGCAGGCTAGGTGACTCGGGTTGTCTAGACTAGGTTACCCAGTTATTGTGGTGCAGGCTAGGTGACCCGGGTAGTCTAGAACAGGTTACCCAGTTATTGTGGTGCAGGCTAGGTGACCCGGGTAGACTAGACTAGGTTACCCAGTTATTGTGGTGCAGGCTAGGTGACCCGGGTTGTCTAGACTAGGTTACCCAGTTATTGTGGAGCAGGCTAGGTGACCCGGGTAGTCTAGACTAGGTTACCCAGTTATTGTGGTGCAGGCTAGGTGACCCGGGTAGACTAGACTAGGTTACCCAGTTATTGTGGTGCAGGCTAGGTGACCCGGGTAGACTAGACTAGGTTACCCAGTTATTGTGGTGCAGGCTAGGTGACCCGGGTAGACTAGACTAGGTTACCCAGTTATTGTGGTGCAGGCTAGGTGACCCGGGTAGACTAGACTAGGTTACCCAGTTATTGTGGTGCAGGCTAGGTGACCCGGGTAGACTAGACTAGGTTACCCAGTTATTGTGGTGCAGGCTAGGTGACCCGGGTTGTCTAGACTAGGTTACCCAGTTATTGTGGAGCAGGCTAGGTGACCCGGGTAGACTAGACTAGGTTACCCAGTTATTGTGGTGCAGGCTAGGTGACCCGGGTTGTCTAGACTAGGTTACCCAGTCATTGTGGAGCAGGCTAGGTGACCCGGGTAGTCTAGACCAGGTTACCCAGTTATTGTGGTGCAGGCTAGCATGACCCGGGTAGTCTAGACCAGGTTACCCAGTTATTGTGGTGCAGGCTAATTATTATATCATACAAACGGATCAAAATGATATGACACCAAGGTTACAGCGAATCCCGATGAAGCTTCGTCGATACGACTTCAGACTTATATATACTCCAGTCAAGGAATTGATAATTGCTGTCGCTTTATCACATTCAATCAATTCAGAAGAGGACCCTCCTGAATTTATACAGCACATAGAAGCACAAGTGCAGCTGTGAGCTTAAACTCTTCCTGCTTCAGATGTAAAACTGAACCTCATCCGTGTAGAAATCAAGAAGGATTCAATGCTTCAAAGAGTCATAGACCATCTCAACAATAGTTGCCAAAAAAGGCATTGTTCCAAGTTCAGGAATATACAAGCAGAACTAACAGTTGTGGATGAATTGTTACTTCGACTTGAACGGATAGCAATACCTTTGTCTCTCCGACCCATGATTCTGAACCAGCTGTATGAAGGTCACCTAGGCATTGAAAAATGCAAGAGAAGAGCAAGACAAGCTGTGTATTGGCCAGGTATCAACCGAGACATCACTGATATATGATATTTGGATGCGGAACATGTCAAAAATTTCAGCCTGCACAAAACTTCAACCGCTTGCATTGGAGATATCAGGCTAATTATTGCAGTCTTGGATAGGAGACTCACATTTCTGTAGTCTGGGCTAAGTGAACTGATTATTGTATTTTGGGTTGAAAGACTCAAGTTTTTATAATGATGGTTAGGTGAGCCAGTTTAAGTGGTTAGGGTTAGATGACCTGGTTTATAGTGGCTAAGGTTTGATGAGCTGAGTCATTATAGTCTGGGTCAGATGACCCAGTTATAGTGGTCAGATAGCCTGGGTCAGAGGTTGAGACTGGGGCTGTTATTGTCTGGGCTAATTGCGAGGGCTACTGTAGCCTGTGTTAGGATGACCCAGATTATTGCAGTTTCCACTGGGACCGCCATTCCGATGAAGGGTCATCAACTTAAAAAGCTAACATTGTTTCTTTCTCCACAGATTCTGTTGGACCTGCTAAATATTTCCAGCACTTTCTGTTTGATTTCTTGGTTATGGGCTGGGTGACCCATGTTAATGGGAATGAAGAAAAGCAGGATTTTGTAGTCAGTTCTACAGTGACCTGGGTTATTGTAGTCTGGATGGGGGGCCCTGGGTTACTGTTGTTTAGGCTAAGAGACCCAGTTTAGTCTGGATTAGAATTTATTAGTATATGTGACCCAGGTCATTACAAATGAATACAGCTCTCAAAACAATCAATAAGAACCTGTAATATTTTTATCACTCTTGTTCACTATATCGCCTTAAGGCAGTCTGCATTGATTGTGATCAGCAATTACTTGTTTTCCAATTCTCCCAAAATAAAACTTATTAAATCTCCTTTAACAGCAGATTTTCATTAATTGGTGCAAAAATCTCAAATTGGTTATTGATCTGCTCATGAATCAAGCTTGCATACAGTAGGTCATTTGGAGCTCAGTTGTTTAGCTGCATGGCTTTATTTTTCATCTTGACGATTCAATCAGTTGTTCTGTTGACTAGTGTTAGTTGATTAGCGAATAAAATATTTCATGTACATCTTCTTTTCTCCAGGGTTTCTACTGATCATCCACTGAGGCGCAGGAGATCAGAAAGAAACTTCTAGCTCTTTGACTCTATTTCTTCCTTCTCATCCCCCCAGCTCATCCCACATTCCCCTTTCCCCTATTGTTCCTTTGCCTTTCTTTTCTTTTTTTCTCCTCTATTTTAATATTTTTACTCATTTTTTGGGGAAATGAAAACCATTATTTTAAAAGACCATAAGACGTAGGAGCAGAAAAAGGCCATTTGGCCCATCGAGCCTGCTCCGCCATTCAGTGAGAGCATGACTGATGAGATATATAATCCTCAACTCCACTTTCCCGCCTATTCCCATTATTCTTGATCCTGTTACTGATTAAAAATCTGTCTATTCCAGCCTTGAACATACCTAACGATCCAGCTTTATAGCCCTCTGGCAGAAAATCGTGCCAGTTCACCCCAGCTTTGCCTAACTCCATTCCATTTCCCCCGTCTTGCCAAAGGTGCTTCTCTTGTTCATGTCCCTGCTCTGTGGAAAAGATGCAGGATTGTGGACAGATTCTGGCTCCACGTGAGAGACAGGCAGGAAGAGGTAGGGGGAATGTTCCAGTCGCATTTGAGGGGTCAGAGGGACAGTGAATAAGGACAGGATGCACAGAAGCCAAGCTGGGGAAGTTGGGGGGGGGGGGGGGGGGGGGGGGGGGGGGAGGGGAGGAGAGAAATTCAAACAGGCTGGTTGTTGTGGGCATAAAGCTGAGAGGATACATTCTTTCTCAGGCCAGGGACAGGCTGGAATGTGTTAACAGCTGAGGATAGGGATGATGGGGGCTGTGTTATTGGGTACAAGGCAGCGCCTGAGCAGAAGAAGGTGTTGATAAATTTGGGGAGGAGGGGAATGGGGACACATTTCCACACCTCGTCTGCTGTGACTTGGGTATAGAACATACAGGTATCCAGGTAAAAATGGCAATACAGTTGATGGAACCATCAATTCATCAGACACGTGTTTCCGAAGTGAATCTAGGCTTTAATCAACTTTCTTCAGAGCCAGCCTGTTACCTGTTGATGAACTCGTAGTGACCCAGGCTGACTCTGGACACGGATACTTATACAGCTGCACTAGGGGGAGGAGTCATTGGCGGAACCAAAGGTGGAGCCCAGTACAAGTTCCTCAGTGCTCCCAGCACTACTCCCCCTAGTGGTAGGATGGCGCTACTGCGCTTAGAATAACAGTGTGAATTATTATATACATTCATATATTATATTCACCACAACAGTTCTTCAGGGTTTCTGTAATTGTTCCATTGTAATTCTAATGTCAAGAACAAGAGGCTAAAAGGCTTCCTTTTGTGACGTAACATTCTTTACGTGTTAGCCATGCCTCAGTGGCAGAGAACCATTGGCCTCTCAGTCAGAGGAGTTTGGGTGCAAACCTCACTCCAGAGATTTGAGCCCATAATCCAGCCTGACAGTCTAAATGCAATGCTGAGAGAGTGCTGCATTGCCAGACACGCTGCCTTTCAAATGAAACATTAAACCAAGGTACAGTCCCCCCTGTTGGGTGGATGGAAAGGTTACAATCTCTCAAAGGAGGCCAGGTGTGTTCTTCAGACCTGGTCATTATTTATTCCCCCCAACCAACATCATAAATGACTAGATACTTGCCGCAAAATTCAGATGTGTGGTGTCCACAGTTTGGGCACTACAACTCGCCTTAGAGGTTGAAAATGGTGTCCAGGATGTTCTCTGTTGTGAGTCAGCCCAGATACTGCATATTGATGAAGGCACTAGTGCACCCACTGAGCATCTGGCTGAAGCATACAGACTAGACAGGTCATGATGTCAACACATGAGACTAATTTGACACCAGCTCTGCCATTTTTAAGGTCAATGCTTCAACTAATGCCATCACTTAATTACTCAGGAACAGAGATTCAGCAGCAGGATGGGACTCCCACCAGTGCTATTCAAGAGGATCATAACTTCTTTCAGGTCAGATGCTGATTAAAAGTTGGTTTCTATTCGTTGTTGTGACAAGTCTTTGGCGATTTTAATATTGATAATAAGCTTAATTAGTGTCACAAGTAGGCTTACATTAACGCTGCAATGAAGTTACTGTGAAAATCCCTTCGTCGCCATATTTCGACGTCTGTCCGGGTACACAGAGGGAGGATTCAGAATGTCCAAATTACCTAACAGCACGTCTTTCGGGACTTGTGGGAGGAAACCGGAGCACACGGAGGAAACCCACGCAGACAGGGGGAGAACATGCAGACTCAGCACAGACAGTGACCCAAGCCTGGAATCGAACCCGGGTCCCTGGCGCTGCGAAGCAACAGTGCTAACCACTGTATTACCGTGCAACCCTTAGAGTTCCATAACTTTGCCCTAGGGAATGGTATGGCAGTTCATGAAGGATTTGGCCCTGACTTCAAGTCTTCGGTTCAAACCTCCTTGCGCCTAGACATGGGTGAACAGCCGTGAGCCTTTCCTTTTGGAATGACAGGCAGAATGAGCAGAGGACACGCAGAGCAGGACAAGCTGCTGGAAGTTTGAGGAGCAGGCGGGTGTGAAGGACTCTCAGCAGGAGGCCATATCTGCCCAGGGTATTCGGAGCCATTCTCTGACCTGAACTCCAACAAGGAACAGAAGCAGAGAATCCTGGCAACACTCATGATGCCTTCAATCTGTGGCAGTGCACTGTAACATCTGCATTTGGGCCAGCAGGACAAACCAGAGGGTGGCTACTGAGCCACAAGGGCTATCAACTGGTCACATGGCTGGTACCTCAGGTTGTGATACATCAACACAGGTGGCAGCACACATGCAATGGAAGCTATGCTACCACACAAAACGTGATAGAGCGGACGATTGGGATGCTGAGACAATGTTTACGCTGCCTGGACTGCTCTGGTGAAGTCCTGAAGTACTCAGGGTGTCAAGATTCATGGTCGTCTGCTGCATATCACACAACCACACCATTATAAGGTGACAGTCCTCACCATCAGTTCTACAGTGAGCAGTTAAGGAGCAGTAAAAGGAGTTTGAAGAGTAATGGCGGGGATGGGGAGGAAGTCAGCCTCGACAGCCCCTTCTGACTGGGCTGTCCATCAACACAACATCTACTCTCCATTCACCAACAGTCCCACATTTTAACTTCCCTCTGTTCTTGACCATCACAGCTTTGCAGAGATTTAAAAATAAAAGCCAACATAAAACAAATATTCCAAACCAAATCAAACCCTGCAATATTGCAGACAAACTTTGATTAACTTCCCGTGCACATTCCCTCAGTACTTGTCTTGTGCGTGACTTTGCCTGTTCCAATGCTCCTACACATGACCACCACAGTGGCTGCTGACTTGTAATGGGGGAGAAGGCAGATGGCAGGAGATGACCTGGAGCAGCTCTTGATATAACAGGCCCGGCTCAGGCAGCACCACCTGGGCATGCGTGGCAGCGATCTTACCTGGCTGGTTTGCTGGTTAACAGGCAATGGCAAGCACCCTAGCAGAGTGGCAGTGATGAGAGGAGGAATGCTCTATCTTGTGAGGGGGAAGGACAGCAGGTTTTGTGTTCCAAGGGACCAAAGCTATTCCCTTTGGACAGCACTTTATCACTAATCTCTTGGAGGGCAGGCTGCTGACCCTCTGTGATACCATGCATTCTCTTTGAAACGTCTGCAGGGCATGATGGCAGCAGTCTGAGCTTGTATGAGAATAAATTGAGCTTGTATAAAATTGACCTGTGCTACCCTGCACCCACCTATACTTGGTGTTTTAACATGTGCACATTATACATCTGGCACGGTGGCACAGTGGTTGGCACTGCTGCCTCACAGCTCCAGGGTCCTGGCTTCAATTCCGACCTCTGTCTGAGTGGAGTTTGCACGTTCCCCCTGCGTCTGCGTGGGTTTCCTCCGGGTGCTCCGGTTTCCTCCCGCAGTAAAAGATGTGCAGGTTACGTGGATTGGCCATGCTAAAATTACCCCTTCGCGTCCAAAACGTTAGGCAGGGTTACAGGGAGAGGGTGGAGGCGTGGACTTAAGTAAGGTGCTCTTTCCAAGGGCCGGTGCAGCATCGATGAGCCGAATGGCTTCCTTCTTCACTATAGGGATTCTATAGTATCTAAATCAGTGTTTTTTGAACTTTATTCCCCCAATTTTGCCAACTGGCCGACCTTTGCAACCCTCGCCGGCCGACATTCACCGCACATGTCGGCTGATCTTCAGGTCACTCTCCAGCCGATCTATGCGACCCACGGTGGCCAACCCTCGCAACCCACGGTGGCCAACCCTCGCGACCCACGGTGGCCAACCCTCGTGACCTACGCCGGCCAATCTTCACGGAACACGCCGGCTGGCCTTCACGACCCATGCTGAACGTCACCGGCCAACCTTCGCGACCCACGCCGGCCGGCCTTCTCGACCCACGTCGGTTTTGGGTCTGTTCTTGATGTAGTTTAGAAGGATAAAGGGGGATCTAATTGAAACTTACAGAATACTGAGAGGCCCTAGATAGAGTGGACGTGGAGAGGATGTTTCCACTGTTGGAGAAACTAGAACCCAATAGGCATAGCCTCAGACTGATGGGACGATCCTTTAAAACAGATGAGGAGGAAATTCTTCAGCCAGAGGATGGTGAATCTGTGGAACTCTTTGCTGCAGAAGGCTGTGGAGGCCAAATCACTGAATGTCTTTAAGACAGAAATAGATGGGTTGATTAATAAGGGGATCAAGGGTTATGGGGAGAAGGCAGGAGAATGGGGATGAGAAACATATCAGCCATGATTGAACGACAGGGCAGACTTGATGGGTCGAATGACCTAATTCTGCTCTTATGTCTGATGGCTGACCTTCATGACATGCGCCAGCCAAGCTTTGTGGCGTATGACCCACACTGGCCGACCTTCACGACCCATACCGGCCGACCTTCGCGATCCACGCCGGCCGGCCTCCATCCAATACGCCGGCCGACCTTCGCAACCCACACTGGCCGACCATCACGACATATGCCGGCCACACCGGCTGACCTTCGCTACATACGCCAGCAAAACTTCACAGCCCATGCCGGACGACCTCCACAACCCATGCCGGCCAAACTTTGCGATCCACCCCGGCCAACATTGCGACACACGTCGGGCGTCGATGTCGGCCAACCTTCCCGACACATGCTGGTCGATGACCATGCCCGACCATTGCAACCCACGCCACATTTTCTTACTTTCAATCTGGAAAGGGAGACTGCTTGGTTCTCAGGATCTCATTCCAATTAGGTTCACAGAAGAGGGCAATGTGGATATCAGGTGCAGAGTTCAGCCAGCTCCTTTGTGCCGTCTTCATCTTTGTGGGAACGGATAATCCACCGTTGCACATATTTTGCTCAGCAGTGGACGCTCCTGGGACATGCTACTCCAGAATGCTGACAGCCTGATGAGCTGTTGAATGTTTTTAATATGCTGTCAGACATCAGGTAAAGCAACGTAGTCTTTTCACTTGGAGTCAGCTATAAGTTAATAACTGACTCTGGGATCTCGACCTCCTCAAAAGCAATATTTCACCCACCACTTCTCTTTCAAAATCTGAAACTTCTCCTCTCATTTGCCAGTACTTCCCTGCAAGTAACCCACATACGCTTTGCATCGTTATTGCATTGGCATAATTAACAAAACCGTACCTCATGAAATCATCGTTATACTGCTTTGTTCCCGAGTTGAGTTTCTTCTTTGTAGGCTGTTAACCAGAGGCCCTGGAGCTCTATACAAAGCTAACACTAGCACAGCTATGTTCTGCCCTGGACTCTCCTGAACAGCTCTCTCCAGTAGATTCAGTTGTGAAATCCTGTCCAGTAGGTGTTCTGCCTATTTGAGTCTCTGGTTGTCTCCTACTTGTTGGAAAACAATTCGTCCTCACAGTCCTCTTTCCTTGCTTGCCAGCAGCTAGAATATGGAAGAAGCTCTCCTCCATGAGTTAGCATCAAAAGCATGTACATATGGGGTGCTTGACGTCAAGTGAACATTCAGGGCGTGTGACCTGATCTCTGCTGCCACTTCTGGTCTTCTCAATAAAAATGTTGGTAGCGGCAGTTAGGCAAGGAACGCTGTGACCGATTGCTTCGCCACCCTCCTGACCCGCACTTTGAAAAACCCTGATCTAAGTCACCTCTGTAATCTGTGTAATATTTGGGCAAGTGGCTGAGACTGTAAGAGCGAAGATGTTTCTCCATCGTCACTGTCCTCCTGCTGCTCCATCACTGCCTGGCCAGGTCACAGATCTTGGGCATCGAAAGGAGAGAGACTCACAGGTGGGGATCTGGAGTGAGTGGAGTTAGTTGAAGTGGAGGGGGGGCAGTAATAGGTGCATTCCAACACCATCTGCAGCTGCTAAAACACAGATCGTTGGATGGGAGAGAAGTGGGATGTGAGGAGGAGGATTAGAACATAGAACATAGAACACTACAGCGCAGTACGGGCCCTTCGGCCCTCGATGTTGCGCCGACCTGTGAAACCATCTGAAGCCTATCTGACCTACACTATTCCATTTTCATCCATATGTCTATCCAGTGACCACTTAAATTCCCTTAAAGTTGGCGAGTCTACTACTGTTGCAGGCAGGGCGTTCCACACCCCTACTACTCTCTGAGTAAAGAAACTGCCTCTGACATCTGTCCTATATCTATCACCCCTCAATTTAAAGCTATGTCCCCTCGTGTTGGTCATCACCATCCGAGGAAAAAGACTCTGACTGTCCACCCTATCTAACCCTCTGACTATCTTATATGTCTCTATTAAGTCACCTCTCAGCCTTCTCCTCTCTAACGAAAACAACCTCAATTCCCTGAGCCTTTCCTCGTAAGACCTTCCCTCCATACCAGGCAACATCCTAGTAAATCTCCTCTGAACCCTTTCCAAAGCTTCCACATCCTTCCTATAATGTGGTGACCAGAACTGCACGCAGTACTCCAGGTGCGGCCGCACCAGAGTTATGTACAGCTGCAGCATGACCTTGTGGTTCCGAAACTCAATCCCCCTGCTTATAAAGGCTAGCACATCATATGCCTACTTAACAGCCCTATTAACCTGGGTGGCAACTTTCAGGGATTTATGTACCTGGATACCGAGATCTCTCTGTTCATTTACACTACCAAGAATCTTGCCATTAGCCCAGTACTCTGCATTCCTGTTACTCCTTCCAAAGTGAACCACCTCACACTTTTCCGCATTAAACTCCATCTGCCACCTCTCAGCCCAGCTCTGCAGCTTATCTATGTCCCTCTGTATCCTATAACATCCTTCAGCACTATCCACAACTCCACCGACCTTCGTGTCATCTGCAAATTTACTAACCCATCCTTCTACACCCTCTTCCAGGTCATTTATAAAAATGACAAACAGCAGTGGCCCCAAAACAGATCCTTGCGGTACACCACTAGTAACTGAACTCCAGGATGAACATTTGCCATCAACCACCACCCTCTGTCTTCTTTCAGCTAGCCAATTACTGATCCAAACCGCTAAATCACCTTCAATTCCATACTTCCTTATTTTCTGCAATAGCCTACCGTGGGGAACCTTATCAAACGCCTTACTGAAATCCATATACACCACATCAACAGCTTTACCCTGATCCACCTGTTTGGTCACCTTCTCAAAAAACTCAATAAGGTTTGTGAGGCATGACCTACCCTTCACAAAACCGTGTTGACTATCGCTAATCAACTTGTTCTTTTCAAGATGATTATAAACCCTATCTCTTATAACCTTTTCCAACATTTTACCCACGACCGAAGTAAGGCTCACAGGTCTATAATTACCAGGGTTGTCTCTACTCCCCTTCTTGAACAAGGGGACAACATTTGCTATCCTCCAGTCTTCCAGCACTATTCCTGTCGACAAAGATGACATAAAGATCAAGGACAAAGGCTCTGCAATCTCCTCCCTGGCTTCCCAGAGAATCCTAGGATAAATCCCATCTGGCCCAGGGGACTTATCTATTTTGACATTTTCCAAAATTGCTAACACCTCCTCCTTTTGAACCTCAATTCCATCTAGCCTGGTCGACTGAACCTGAGTGTTCTCCTCGACAACATTGTCTTTCTCCAGTGTAAACACTGACGAAAAATATCCATTTAACGCTTCCCCTATCTCCTCTGATTCCACACACAACTTTCCACTACTATCCTTGATTGGCCCTAATCTTACTCGAGTCATTCTTTTGTTCCTGATATACCTATAGAAAGC
Source organism: Scyliorhinus canicula (assembly GCF_902713615.1). Lineage (NCBI taxonomy): Eukaryota > Metazoa > Chordata > Chondrichthyes > Carcharhiniformes > Scyliorhinidae > Scyliorhinus > Scyliorhinus canicula. Next base: position 194,096,464 of record NC_052146.1, on the reverse strand, counting down.
CTTAGGGTTTTCCTTGATCCTATCCGCCAACGACTTTTCGTGTCCTCTCCTCGCTCTTCTTAACTCTCCCTTTAGGTCCTTCCTGGCTAACTTGTAACTCTCAAGTGCCCTAAATGAGCCTTCATGTCTCATCCTAACATAAGCCTTCTTCTTCCTCTTGACAAGTGCTTCAACTTCCTTAGTAAACCATGGTTCCCTTGCTCGACAACTTCCTCCCTGCCTGACAGGTACATACTTATCAAGGACACGCAGTAGCTGTTCCTTGAAAAAGCTCCACATTTCGATTGTACCCATCCCCTGCAGTTTCCTTCCCCATCCTATACATCCTAAATCTTGCCGAATAGCATCATAATTGCCTTTCCCCCAGCTATAATTCTTGCCTTGCGGTATATACCTATCCCTGCCCTTTGCTAAAGTAAACATAACCGAGTTGTGATCACTATCACCAAAGTGCTCACCTACATCTAAATCTAACACCTGGCCAGGTTCATTACCTAGTACCAAATCCAATGTGGCCTCGCCCCTTGTTGGCCTGTCTACATACTGTGTCAGAAAACCCTCCTGCACACACTGCACAAAAACTGACCCATCTATAGTACTCGAACTATAGTATTTCCAGTCAATATTTGGAAAGTTAAAGTCCCCCATAACAACTACCCTGTTACTCTCGCTCCTGTCGAGAATCATCTTTGCAATCCTTTCCTCTACATCTCTGGAACTATTCGGAGGTCTATAGACAACTCCCAACAGGGTGACCTCTCCTCTACTGTTCCTAACCTCGGCCCATACTACCTCAGTAGACGAGTCCTCAAGCGTCCTTTCTACCGCCGTAATACTTTCCTTGATTAACAATGCCACACCCCCCCCCCTCTTTTACCATCTTCTCTGTTCTTACAGAAACATCTAAATCCTGGAACCTGCAACAACCATTCCTGTCCCTGCTCTACCCATGTCTCCGAAATCGCCACAACATCGAGATCCCAGGTACCAACCCATGCTGCAAGCTCACCCACCTTATTCCGGATGCTCCTGGCGTTGAAGTAGACACACTTCAAACCAGCGTCCTGCTTGCCGGTGCCCTCTTTCGAACTTTTAACCCTATCCCTGACCTCACTACTCTCAACATCCTGTACACTGGGACTACAATTTTGGTTCCCATCCCCCTGCTGAATTAGTTTAAACCCCCCCGAAGAGCACTAGCAAATCTCCCCCCCAGGATATTGGTACCCCTCTGGTTCAGGTGAAGACCATCCTGTTTGTAGAGGTCCCACCTACCCCAGAATGAGCCCCAATTATCCAGGAAACCAAAACCCTCCCTCCTGCACCATCCCTGTAGCCACGTGTTCAACTCCTCTCTCTCCTTATTTCTCACTTCGCTAGCAAGTGGCACGGGTAACAACCTAGAGATAACAACTCTGTTTGTTCTAGCTCTCAGCTTCCACCCTAGCTCCCTGAATTTCTGTCTCAAATCCCCATCTCTCTTCCTACCTATGTCGTTGGTACCTATGTGGACCACGACTTGGGGCTGCTCCCCCTCCCCCTTAAGGATCCCAAAAACACGATCAGAGACATCACGGACCCTGGCACCTGGGAGGCAACACACCAACCGTGAGTCTCTTTCGTTCCCACAGAACCTCCTGTCGGTTCCCATATTAGATGAGACATCACCATCTTCTATTGTTCCAGCCCAGTTTCTGACCATAGCCTCAGCAATGGCCACTGTCGTCTCCTCTGTGGAGGAAAGGATCTGCAGCTACACCTACGTCCATCAGTTAGAACCTGCTGCCCACTGAGGGGGAAGGAAGCATTTCCGTAAGTCTGATACAATCTGTTTGAGCGATGTGAATAATTGGCGGTGTGTCCAGGCTGTGAGAAAAGGTTATGAGGCTTTCAGCAGTGCTCTATGTGTGAGGGTGAATTGAAGCCATGAATATTAAGTGCCACGATTGATA